>NC_052624.1:84054722-84362567 GCF_016161935.1 Mauremys reevesii
CCCCCTCCCCACAGAGCTCAGCTGCTGGGTGCCCCCTAGTCCAGACACTTGCGCGCACCCCATATCCCCAAGAACCCAGCTGTGGGCCCCCCCCAGCCATTCACTGGCATGCACCCTGTCCCCATCATAGCCTACCTGTGGTCTCTCCGAGTCCAGGCACTCTCATGTACCCTGTGCCGCCCCTCAGAGCCCAGTTATGGAGCGCCCCCAACCTAGCCACTTGCATCCCCACCTCCGCCAGATGCCAGGTGTGGGCCCCACTTGCACCCTCTCCCCACAGAATGTTTAAATTTATCTGACATTCTGATTATCAGTAGTTTCTGATTGTCTCCTCCTCCCAATACATTTGGATAATCTGGTATTATAAGTACAATAACCTTCTTTCTGCTATACTGGAACAGAAGGTCTCGGGGGGACATCTGGTCTGGATTATTGTGGGTGTTTTACATGTTCTAAATTAATTTGAGAATCTGAGTGGTATGCATATTGAGTAGAACTGAAGAAAGAGCTATCTTGAGCTCTGGTAGCAATAGATAATAGTGGTTACTGTTAGCTATTTATACCATATTCATCACCAGAGTATCTGAACATCTGATTTAAACAATAATACTGATGCCATAAAATATCAAATATTGTCATAACAGTAGAGGGTAGTAAAAAGGAGATATTTGTAAATCTGGCTGACTAAATGTTTATGGTGTACAAGGCAACTAATCTGAATCAAAGGCCTGGTCTACACTACAAATTTAGGTCAACATAAGCCTCGTTAAAGCGATCTAATAATGTATGTGTCTACACTGAGTCCTTTCCGCTGACCTAAGTGGCCTGAAAGTTGACTTTTGTATGCCACCTTTGCGAGAGGTGTAGCGCTTGATTCGACACCCATGGGTCGACATGGGGATAGTGTAAACACTGTGGTGTGTAATTCGAATGAATTGGCCTCCAGGAGGTGTCCCACAGTGCTCCATTGTGACTGCTCTGGAGAGCACTTTCAACTGCACTGCACGTCAGCCAGGTACACAGGAAATACCGCTCCCCTGTTAAAGACCCAGGAACTTTTGAATTTTCATTTCCTGTTTGATCAGTGCAGAGAGCTTGCCAGCACAGCTAATTGTGGAGACTCAAGGCCGCAAACACGCTACAGCATGGAGTACACAGGAGGTAGTGGATCTTATTGCTGTGTGGGGAAAAGAGTCTGTGCAGGGAGAGCTCCGATACAGCAGAAGAAATGCTGACATCTATGCCAAGATTGCATGGGGCATGGGGGAGAAGGGCTACACTAGGGACATGCAGCAGTGCCGCGTGAAAATAAAGGAGCTTTGGCAAGCGTATCAGAAGACAACGGAGGCGAACAGTCATTCTGGTTCTGCCCTACTGACATGCTGCTTTTATGAGGAGTTGCATGCGATTCTTGGCAGTGACCTTACCACTACCCCAAAATGCTCTGGATACCTCCCAATGAGGACATTGTTGACAAGGAAGAGGAGGAGGAGACTGTGAGGCAGGCAGGCGGAGGATCGATTCTCCTCGACAGCCAAGAACAGTTTTTAACCCTGGAGCCCATCACTTCACAGGAGCAGTTGGCAGCAGAGCATTATGCTAGGGAAGGCACCTCTGGTGAGTACACATTTCCAATCTAACTGTAGGGGTTACATGCTATTATTTTTTGTGTTTAATCTGAACTAAAAAGTAGGTGTAGTAGGTGTTGTTGGCACTCCAGCTACGCAGAGGGTGCTCTCCAAAAAAGACTGTTTATGTGCACGGGGATGGCCCCAGAATCCTCCATGGAGATCTCTAGGAAGTTTTTATGAAGGTACTCTGCAGTCCTTTGCAGAAGGTTTCTGGGAAGGGCTGCCTTATTTCATCCACCATGGTAGGACTCTTTCTCGCGCCACTCCAGTATTAACTCTGCTGGCATCATTGCAGCACACAGCATTCCAGCATAAGGACCAGATCCGTACTCAGATGGTTGCAACATTTGCTCTCTTGCCACCTCTGTTACCCTCAGGAGAGTGATATCGGATATAGTCACCTAGGGGAAATGGGGGAAGTCTTCAGTGCTAGCACTTAAACTGCAAACAATTCAACAAGTAAACTGCCCCCTGTTTGGTGAAATCTGGGACACAAAACCACACTTTCCCAAATATGCTGTGTTTGTGGTTGGAAGGGATCACCATATATTGCAAGCAGCATTGAAGGAAAACAAACAAACAAAAAACGGGTGGTGGTAGCGGCTTCCTGTTTGTCTCCCTCCGTCCCCGAACCCAGTGAAAAACAGTTTGGGGGGCTTTACACTGGTGCCTGTCCTCAAGCACCATCCAGGGAAAAGGGGGCTTTTCTCAAGTTCCAACCTGTGAGACCAAGGATGTCTTCACAAAAGCACCAGCAGAGACCTCTCGCCCATGCCTTGTGGCCTTACTAATCGTGGCTAGAGCAGCAAACTGACTCTTGCAATAGCCAGCGATTGTGATTACGCTGTGGCTTGCAGAGAAGTGTACTGAGGGGTGTATTTTTAATTTAAAAAATTAACTGTGCACCAGAAACAGTGTATGCACTGTCAGTGCTACCCTTGTGCTTTGCATTCCTTGCAGCTGAAACCTTGTTGGTTGATGCATCCTCCACCAATGGGACAGAGACTTTCTGAGATTAGAAGGCAGAAAAAGAAGATTCGGGAGGGAGGACATGTTCAATGAGTTAATGTGCACGCCTTTGAGAATGACAAGATGGAGCTCGGAGCATGGAGGATTACACTGTCCGATAACCTGGACATGGACAGGACAGCATGCAGGGAACAAGTGTGTGCCACGCAGGAAGAGATTCTGCGGATTATGAAGGAGCAATCAGACATTTTGAGGCGTCTGGTTGAAGTTCGAGAAAGGCAGCTGCTGGATGCTAGAGGTCCAGCATAGATGCAGCCTATGCTGGACCTGCTGCCATCATCACCCAGTTCTACATCCTCCTCCCCCAAAGGTTCTATGAGGCGGGGGGAGGGTGGGGAGTTTGGTATCCCTTGCACCCAATACCAGGGGAGGGTACAAGGACCAGAAGGTGCCCATTCCCACACCTTTGTTATTGCAGTGCATCTGTAAGCAAGCTTTCCTTGTCCTCCCCCTCCCTCAGTGTTATCAGCCCTTTTGCCCCAGGTTATCTTACTCTTCTTTGCTGTCTCTGTGTGTTTGTGTGCATAATAAAACCTAATGGATTGAGGAGAAAAGGCTGTTTATTCATTGAACACATGGTGGTTGGCGGGGGTGGAGTTTACAGAGGAGAAAATGCAATGGAGGGCACAGTTTGGTAAGGAACAACACAGATAAGTATCATATTACTCTGGCTCATTTTCTTTCTTGGGTATAGTTTCCATTTTTAATATTTTAACAGATTATTTCTGACTTGGAACAGATGCAATCATGCATATATACTGTGTTTGTTTATTTCAGTAAGAAAATAGCTGCTTTGACTTAATTGATTTTAATATGTTTGCAGGACATGTTTACAGAAGCAAAATCCTTTTTTTTTCATGCTTTCACATCAGAAAGTTAAATTTTAGTTAAAGAATTTTATCTCACTTGTCCCATGACTACACCTGTAGTACGTATTAGTTGGGGTAGGATTACTGGTCCATGGATGAGCAAGAGAGCGTAACTTGACTTTTGGATATCGGGAACTTGAGGTTTTAAAAAGTTGTTTTTGCTTGTAAAGTGAGCAGATTTTATCTTGGTGTCCTTGAGATGCAAATATGGAGCCCTGCATAATACCATGTTTGTAGATTTTTAAATATATTTTTCAGAGTAAAAGAGCACTTTAAGTGTCTATTTTCATTCGGCTACATATTCTTAATCCACAAAAACAATACTATATGATATGACATTTGCAGCTGAGGCACACAAGAATACCTAATACATATTATGTAAAGAAAACTTTGTAACAGAATGACTGAGGTATGACTTACTTTTCATTAACAGATGGACTAGATAAGTGAATACTTCATGTGTAATTAGCTCATGGAGGTTATCTTTCTTATGTGCAATACTAAAAGTTGAACATTTTTCCCATTATTAATCAGGATTCCTGAAGATTAATTTGTTGGCCATATCAGATCACATTGGGCTGAAATGTGATAGACAATTTGTCAGTCCAGCTGTAAATTAAAAAAAAAATCCATCTCAGAAGTATTTTTTCCTTGGAGTGTTGCCAGAAATGTAATTTGAATGCAGTTTTAGAGTTTTAAGATCTAATAGAGGAATTGCTTAGTTTCCCAAATTTGTAGTATGTCTTTAATAATGACATGGCTTTTTGATGCAGAAAGTGATGGAGAATTAAAAATCGCTGAAGTACTGAGCATGTGTTGTAACTGCTTTAAATATGTATTATTATTCTGATGCCTTATTTACTTAAATGCCATGCTGCATTCTCATAACAAGTGTATGCCCATATTAATGGACATGTGGGGAATTATTAGTTAAAGGATAAATGTCAGTGTTTGCATACAATAAAACAGTGGCACATATATGTAAATTGGTAGTGCTATCCTACATAACAAGAAGTGTCATTCTTTCAGCCTCATTCTCCTTTGGTGTTACAGTTCTTCTGGAATAATTTTGCACATATACAATTATGAGATGGTGGTGTAGTTAAGGCCCCAGACTGTAAATCAGGGGATCTGGGTTCAGTTCTCAGATCTACCCACAGGTTTTCTCTGTGCTTCAGTTCCCCATCTGTAAAACAGGAATAATACTTCCTTTCTCTTACCCTTTGACTGTCTGTCTATATTAAGTTCTTTGGTGCAAGGATTATTTCTTACTATTTGTTTGAACTACACCTAGCCTAATAGGGTCTCAATCTTGTTTGGTTCTTCTAAATGCTGCTGTAGTACAAATTAGTACATGATTGTGTGTTAAGGCCTACTTACCACATTAGCGACTAAAAAATGGCACTGACATATGTATATTTAATCTCTACGCTTCTGAAGCAGTAAACCAGCTCAGGCACTGATATTTGAGGTTTATAGTGTTTCAGTGCAAGGAGCTGAAATAGCCACCCAACAGCAGTGACCTGATGGTTAGAAATAATCAAAGATGAGGGTGAGTGTATGGTCAGCCCTGCAGGAGTTGATCTGAGCCCTGAGAATAAAATCTAGAGTCCATCATTTCCTGGGAAGCAGGGGCTGGCCCACTGGAATCGTGATCAATGTGCAGTGTGATATCTGAAAGGACAGTAATTCATAGTAACTCCAACAGCATCTCAGAACTGGAAATCTTTCATGTGACATTTTAGGTTGTATACACCCACAGAATCTTTCTCCAGAGACACGGGAAATGGAATGGATGCTTAAATAAACTTGCGTCTGCTGTTTTCCCCAGTACACATTGGAAGCAAGAACAGAAAAAAATCATACTCTTCATTTTTATAAGAGGGGTGGATCATGCAATGCACACCTGGCCTGTGTGTGCCAAAATTGGGCTGGCAGCATTATCTAGCTAGGTCTCAGAGATCTGGGTAACAATCCATGATGGAATCAGAAGACGTAGCAGCTTTATTCAGGCCCAGTAGTGGGGGAGTATGTGTGTCTTATGGGTAAGGCTAAGGTTATGTAATAGAGGTCACGTAAGACATGGAGTCTGTGACTTCCAGAGACCTCTGTGACATTCTCTGCTTCAGCCCTGTGGCAACAGGGCTGGAGCTGTCAGCCTGTGATGGGGACTCCACTGCTCCCCAGAGCCACAGCAGCCATGAGTGTTGGACTCCCTTCCACCCCCATTTTGTCACACTTATTTTTAGTAAAAGTCAGGGACAGGTCATGGACTTCCATGAATTTTTGTTTATTGTCCGTGACTTTTACTAAAAATAACCATGACAAAATCTTAGCCTGAATTATGGGTTTCAAAAGGAGGCTGTTAGATACTAGGTATAGTGCTGTTGCCTAAACTTGCAGGATTTGTTGAGTTTAAAAAAAAGAAAAGAAGAGACAATGCATGAATTTTCTTCTTGTCCTAATGAACTAGTGTTTTTTTCATAATGTACTTCGTTTCTTTTTTCAGGTTTTCTCAAACAGTGATGAAGCCCCCATTAACAAAAAGTTACCCAAAGAACTTCTGTTAAGGTAATTCTAGTTAACTTGTGCATTAAGAGTTACAATTTGAATGTGATGCTTAGATTTGTATGGCTTAGTGAAATTAAATATACTCTTCTTTCTTACATAAGTCTATGATTCAAAATAAATAGTTTATCTGATTTTATTTTTTGACAGTTCTTGAACTTACATTTTATTCTTAATGGAGAATGTAGCAAAATATATAGCTTTGCTCCTGAAATCTATTTTAAAGTATGGTATAACATTATACAATTAAGTGCCAATTTATGCGCTAGTAATCTGGTCTTATTATGAGATAAAGCAGTAAGAGACGATATTTGCAAAGCTTTGGTTGATATAGGATTCTTTTAAAAACAAACAAAAAAAACTTCGGGGGATCTGAAATAGGTGCAGATATTGTTTGTCTGCTCTGTTAACTGCATATTGAATAGACTATTCTAAACTTTTCCCTGTCACACATATTACCTTCACACACTATGGGAATAGCATTCTGTCCTTAATGCAATTATTCCAGTGGCTGTTTGGGCTTTTTGTTATGAAATCTCTTTTGTTAATAAAAATAAATGAAAAGACGAAAGCTTTCAAAAAGTTATTTTAATGAGACATCTCCTGTAACTGTTTTGTTGTTGCTCTGTGCTACGTATAGTTCAAGCAGACTGGGTAGGAAAAGAGAAAACAAGCAAACTGAGATTTTATTCATGTTAATTCAGCCAGCCTTAGACTTGCTGGAGTGTTGTTGTCTCTTCTGGACAGGCTCAAAGTGGGCAGGAGTTAGCTATAGTATATGCTCAAAAATACAATATGTAGTTAAAGAATTGATGGATGTCCCATCTCTCACACCTCAGTTGAACTTTATTTCAAATAAAACCTAAACTGCCTATCATGACAACATCCAGTTCTGAAATATCTGAAGACATTCCATTTTTGTATGAAGCCACACCTGGCCTGAAACAGACAGCTCAGTAGGTAGCTTGACATGGTTGTAGTTCTCATTGTAGCCCTTCCTTTATGCTAACATTTCAATATATACTTTGGTGCAATTGCCATTCTTTGTCGTGGTGTCATTAGAATTGAGTTCACACTACATCCTTCATACATTGAAGAGAGGCATAGGTTAACCAGTGTGTCATCACTTCCTGCCTAATTTTAAGTGGAAGAATGTTTGCAATGCTTTGTATTTTCAATCTTGTGTTAAAAGGAGTGTTCCCAAAATATTATCCATGCTTCAAATGTGTCCATGTGTTAGAATACTGGTATTCTTGTGGCATCAAAGAAACTAATTTATGTTTAAAGAAATTAGACTTCAGTTTTTTTCAAGTAAGCCTGAATTTTCTTTGAGGGAAAAATAAATTCTTCACACTGAACGTGGTGTAGCTTGCATCTACAGACCTGTTAGAAAATTTCTGGCTGTTATATCAACACACATAGCACATTGCACAGTGTGCTATATTAATACATTTTAAAATATTTCATGTCTGCATATGAACTTTCAATTTTTCAACATTTTTTATTGTGACATAAAAATTTTTCACATCTTGAAGATGCATAGACTCGGTATGAGAGGTCCTCTGATAACAAATTTCCAACAATTTCATTTTGTATTGTTGCATTCCAAACTTGTGATCCGGAGGCCCATTGGTGCCAGCTGTCAAAAGGTTCAAAGTTCTGTAACAGCAATTCCTAACAGGCCTGACAAATTCACTACAGCTAGCACACTGCTTTCATGGTATTTTCCATAAATTATATCATGTGAGGTCTCTAATAAAAGTTTGTCATACTGATCTTCATAGTGGTTGTGAGATGTATGTACGGATGATATTTAAGGAGTTGTGTGTATGTACTGAAAATACATTTTAAAGTCTGTCTCCAAGGGAGAGTTGACAAAGGGGTTTTTGCAAAACAAAGGATGTATATTCACCTTTCTGCCATGGTTCATGTGTAAATTAAACATCATATGTCAACACAATGGAAGCCAAACCCTGTTAGCATACAAAGTCAACATGAGGATATGAAATCCTCCTGGAGACAGCACAGCAGGGAATAAACCATGGGGGGGGGGGGTTGTCTTAACTCTGGGGACAAACAATGACTTTGGGGAATGTAAGGGTAAGGCAAAAAGACACCTCTTTATCCTGCACCTGAGGAAGTAATCAGGGATTGTCATCACGTTCATGATAATCAGATCCCAACCTGTTTGGAAGCACTGTAAAAGACTTTTAACATGAGAGAAACTTCTTTAGGCAGAAAGTTAGCCTGTTAAGTTTAATGTCTAGAAAGCATATACTGATTTAGTTTTATATGTAACTTTCTATTGCCATCTTGAAACCAATCAAGGCACTGTGGCAAACCCCTGCTTCTCTCCCTCAGACAGCAAAGCACACAGAGCACAAGTATTTTGTACCAGACAAGGGGTACAAATTCCTTTTTTCTCACCCTCCCCCAGGATCCCTGGTTGTTGTGGTCACCAATGAGAGGGACCGCCAGGGACAGATGGCCTCTACGCCTAAGTCAAAGGAACCAAAGGAACTGGCCTATTCAGACAGAAGGCATTTTCCATGGGGGGCCTTCAACTCTGCATAGTGAATCTTGCTGGGTTGTTATGATTTTAATATTTGGGAGTCCATGATGAAATTCAAGAACCTTCGCCCATAAGAATCCATACAGGTCAGATCAGTGACCACTGCGGTGACAGTGCGGAGAAGTTCGTGGTTGCAGTCCTCGGGGCTACCTAACAAGGTGCAACAAACTATTGAGCACCTCCTGTTTGAGGGAACATTGCTCCTTTTGGAGCAAATGGATGGTAGGCTGCATGGCCTCAAGGACTCAAAAGCAGCTTTGAAATCCCTGGGACTTTATGTGCCGGCAGGGTCAAGAAAGCAGTACAAGCCACAGCAGACAAGTCACTATTTCTGTCCACCTCCTAGGCAGGACCAACATAGGAGGAAAAATAGAGGTTTAGATGCAGACCTCCTCCCCTGTCTTCATCGGCAGGTCCCACTCAATCCAGACCTGGACACTTGGGATCATCAAAAAACTCATTTTGACAAGATGCTTGAGGTTGGCACTGCTATTCCCCCTGCATCAGATCCAGCTACCCCATTATTTTCCAACCACCTTTCCCAGTTCTTGGATGCCTGGACTCAGATCACATTGGACCACTGGGTCCTCAAGATGATATTGGATGGTATAACCCAGTTCTTTTTATCTATCCCTCCTTCCCGCCCTCCCTCCTGCCGCCCAGTCCCTCTTCAGTGACCCTTCTCACGAGCATCTGTTGGAACAAGAAAGTCCAATCCCTCCTTCAGGTGGGAGCCATAGAAGAGGTTCTGGCTCACATGAGAGGGAAGAGCTTTTATGAACAACAGCCTGAAGCTATACTGATGAACTTAATGATGTTTCAAGAGCTATGCACCTTGGCAGCAAAAAACCATGTTGGCAACCTCAAGTAGAGTACCATTAAAGGATTTTTTCACATATGCGTTGTTTATCCTGTAGTACTTAAGCAGGAAAGTTAAGTTTGGATACTTTTTTTTAAGTTATTATAAAAACTCATACCAGTACATTTTGCTGCAGCATGTTTTTTAGTGCTGTTTGAATGGACATTTAAATTGGTGGGCTTTTGTGGTGGCATTTTTTCATGGATAATGAATACTAAAAAAGAAGCAAGAGAAATTACTTAAAATTGAAATACAGTACTGTGTTAAATGTAAAATATTAAATATAAAGGGAAAATTTAAAAAATAAAGATTTGACAAGATAAGGAAACTGTTTCTGTGATTGTTTCATTTAAATTAAGATTAAAAGCAGCATTTTTCTTCTGCATAGCAGTTTCAAAGCTATATTAAGTCAATGTCAGGGTGGATTTGATTTAAGTCAAATTGATTTAAATCATGATTTAAATCACTAGTCAGGAAGACTCGATTTAATCATGGTTTTCTACATAAAAGTGCATTCTTCTTGGTTGTTCTAACCTTAATACATATTCTTCACAACTCAGAGATAGATGTAGGTTTCATTTTTAGAAGGTACATTCTATACATTTTTAAACTGATTTATTTTGAAAACTTTTCAGATTAGCTTGACACCTATATTAGAAAATGAATGATTGTTTTATTTAACTAAAACAACAACGTTAAGTGTTCTGGATTTTTTTCTTCAACAGCAAACATAATATTTTAACAAAACAAGCATATGTCCCTTGCTTCTCACATTTATCTCCAGACTTCTTCTCCTTGTCCAGATCTATTCCGTCCCAACAATCTTCTATTCATTGAACTTTTTGAAACTTTGCACTTTTAGAGAGAGGTAAGGGATTGACTCTGTGTACACAAATTTGCAGATGGACAATAGAGTTGAGGTTTGTTATTTCTCACCTGTATATATTATTTAAAACCATTTTTGCTGTTAACAAGCATGTTACCTCTGGAGACACAAATCCACAGTTTGAGAACTGCAAAACTAAGCATCTCTGATGGTATCTTCTAGACTGAGTCCCATTAAGTAGATAGAAAGATTAACCTAAATAATCTATACAGAAGTTCCTGAAGCGCCATAAGATTGGGTCCCTAATCCATGAACTATTGGAACTCATTTACAAAACTTTTCTTAAACATTACATGAATATATTGTCTCATACTATAGAATTAGAATTTATAATCCCTATTCTATAATGAGATATCTTTGAGCTATAATGTATCTTAAAATTATCTTTAGATAAGTTTTTTCCTCAAAATTTTATTAAAAAAATCCAATCTAAATAAAAAAATTTGATTTTTTTAACCATTGATTTTTATCCACCCTGGTCAATGTTCAGTTGTGAACTTTTGCAAGAACAACCGTAACGTTTTGTTGAAAGTTACAAACATTTCAGAGTTATGCACATTCCTGAAGTGTCTGTATCTGAGGTTTTACTGTACTTAGCTAATCTTATAGTTAGCTTTTTCTGATGTTCAGCCTAAAATCCCTTGCTGCAAATTAACTCTATTACATCTTGTCCTACGTTCAGTGGACATGGAGAACAGTTGATCACAGTTCTTCTCTTTAGAGCAGCACTTAACTTATTTGAAGACTGTTATCAAGTCCCCCCTCTGTCTTCTTTTCTCAAGACTAAACATATCCAGTTCTTTTAACCTTTTCTCATAGGTTAGAATTTAGAAACTTTTATCATTTTTATTGCTGTCCTTTGGACTCCTCTCCAATTTGTGCACACCTTTTCTAAAGTGTGGCACCCATAATTGGACACACTAATTCAGCTGAGACCTCATCAGTGCCATGTAGACCAGTACAGTTACTACTTGTGTCTTACATACAACACTCCTGTTAATACATCCAGAATATTAGCCTTTTTCATAGCAGCATCACATTGTTGACTCATTTGATTTGTGATCCACAGTAACCCCTACATTATTTTCAGCAGTACTACCCCCTATCCAGTTAGTCTCCATTTTGTAGTTGTGCATTTGATTTTTTTCCTTCCTAAGTGCAAAATACTTCACTTACCTTTATTTAATTTCATCTTGTTGATTTCAGACCAGTTCTCCAATTTTTAAGGTCATTTTGAATTCAAATCTTGTCCTCCAGTGTGCTTGCAACCCTCCCGGTTTGGTGTCATCCACAAATTTTATAAGTATATTTACCAAGTCACTAATGACGATATCAAATAGTAACAGACACCTGTGGGACCCTGCAAGAAACTCCTACCAGTTTGACAGCAAACCATTGATAACTACTCTTTGAGTATGGGCTTTCAACCAGTTAAGCACACATCTTATAGTATTTTCATCTAAACTACATTTACCTCGTTTGCTGACGAGAATGTCCTGTGAGACTCTGTTGAAAGCCTTAGGAAAATCAAGATGTCTCACATCTACAACTTCCCCCCCATCCACTAGGCCAGTAACCCTGACAAATTGAAAATTAGGTTGGTTTGGCATGATTGTTCTTTACAAATCTGTGTGGACTACCACTTATAATGTATTATCCTGTAGGTGCTTACAAATTGATTGCTCAATAATTTGTTCCAGTATCTTTCCAGGTATTAAAGTTAGGCTGATTTGTCTATAACTTCCCAGGTTGTGTTTGTTCCCTGTTTTAAAGGTAGGTACTATATTTGCCCTTCTCCAGTCCGTTGGGACCTCACCCATCTTTCATGAGTTTTTGAAGGTAATTTCAAAGATATTTCCAAGATTACTTCAGCTAGTTCCTTAAGTACTCTGGGGTGAATTTTGTCTGCCAGATTGAATACATCTAACTTATCTAAATATTCTTTAAACTGTTTCCCCCTATTCTGGCTTGTGTTCCTTCCCCCTTGTTGTTAATATTAATTATGTCGAGTATCTGGTCATCATTACTCTTTTTAGTGAAGGTTGAAGTAAAATAGGCATTAAACAACTCAGCCTTCTTGGTGTCATCTATTGTTAGACCTCCTTCTCCACTTAGGAGTGGACGTACACTTTCCTTTGGCTTTCTCTTGCTGCTAATGTATATACAGCAACTCTTCTTACTGCCTTTTATGTCCCTTGTTAGGCATAGTTAATTTTGAGCCTTAACCTTTCTGATTTTATCCTTACATGCTTGCGCTATTCTTTTGTACTTATTTTTAGTAATTTGTCCATGTTTCCACGTCCTGTAGGATTCCTTTTTGATTTTAAGATCATTAATATTCTGCCCCCCTTCCCAAAATTATATAATTCTAGTGAAACTACAGAAAATGGTCTCCCATGTCAATCTGAGATTTTCCAATTTTGAAACAGATTTTGGCTGTTCGGTATAAAAAAGTGTGTCTTATTTATAGGGTTTATTTTTTTTTTGATGGGGTGTGTCAACTACTAACATAGCCAATATATATTTTTAAATAACTGTTTTGATGATGTGGTAAAGATCATACCTTCTAAAATGTATAATTATCTGTTTAACCAAGAATAAATATTTATTTGAAGTCTTACAAATTTATGAACCAAAAATAGTATAATTAATATTGACATCAACCAGCAGCATCCAGAAAGATCAGTTAAGATGACTAATGTACTCCAAAATATGCACAGTCTGAAAAACCAAAGGCACAGGTTGTGTCCATGTGTAGTGTTCTATTTTTTTATTGTCTTGAGGTATTACTGCACCATCAGAGACTCCGAATTGCTCTACAGAATATAATTAACATCCTCATTATTTTTCACTAAATTAATTCTGTATTGCCTCCTTTAATTAAGGAGTAATTCAACCTTAGCAAAAAGACTTTGCTCACTGTTTAGGAATTAGACAGTAAGTACTGCTGAAAGTAAAAGTGATATCAAATGCTCTATTGCTAGTTGTCATAACAAAATTAGTTATTCTCCCATTTATAGCTATTTATAACAATATGATATTGACTGCTCTCTTCTATTTTCCACGTGTACAAAAAACATAATGTTTAAAAATAAAAGCTATTGCATATTCTTATCATATTGATATATTTGCGGGGTATAAACAGAAGACAATCAAAATCTTGTTTTTATTCACATTGCATTCTTTTTTCTTTAAACTTAGCTTGTTATAATGAAACTGCTTATCTCCCTCCCATCATGAAAACTTCACCTATAACTCCACTTCTAACATAGTACTTATGAGAAGCGTGTGCCAGTTAAAAAAAATAACGTCTAAGATGTTCAGCTACGACAGAGTAACCAAGTAATCTTCTTACTGTAAATGTGCTTCATTACCATGCTCCCCACACTCATGTCACATCTAAAATTAGACTGTAAGCTTTTCAGGGTAAGGACTGTCTTTATATTTGATTTACAAAGTGCCTAGCACACTTTATTGTAAATAACAGAAAAGTTCAGCCTTACTGAGTGGGGAAAAGGTCTGTCTGAGATGGAAACCAAACAGACCTCTTCAAGTCATCGGATGTAGATGTAACCCTTCTGCCAGGCCAAATTGATAGCAGCAAGGGCCGGGTTCAATACATAGGGGTCCCTTCCCTACAACGTAATGCAAAACCAGCTCGAGCCCCCACCCAGTGTCCTGGGAAAATCTTACACACACCCCTGGGCGCCTCGAAGAGGCAATACTCCCCTCTCGCAAGCACAGAGTCTCGGTGTAGCAGAAAAGGTTTAATTACATGAGATAAACAACAAGCATTAAATTGGGAAAATACCTCAACTAGAGTTCATAGACCAAACCGTGAGCAAAGACCCACCTCAGGAAATTGAGCCGTGTCCTTTTCCCTGGGCTCTTGAGTCCAGCAACCCCCAAATCACCCCAAGACTCTCCAATACCCCAAATGTCCCTAGAGTCCAGCAACGCAAAGATCACCCACAGTCCCAAAAGTCCCACAATCCGAAAGTGTCTGTCCTGGGTCAGTGCAGCCCCAGAGTTCGAGAGTCTATCTGCAGAGGTCCCCCCCCAGCCTGGGTAGAAAGGGGCACCTTACGTGGTCCGGGGCCAACTGCCCTGCCTCTCCGTGGGGTTCTGCTTCTGCCTTCTCCACGAACTGCTCCGCTCTACCAGCCACCCCACTCTGCTCCTCCAGCTGTCCTCACAAACTGCTCCGCTCCGCCAGCTGCTCTGCTCTGCTCCACCAGCCGTCCCCGCAAACTGCTCAGCTCCACTCACTCCATGGCTCCACAAACTGCTCCACTCCACTTTGCCAGCTGCTCTGCTCCGCAGTATAGCTTCAGGCTCCCCCACTAGTTAGCACAGTACTTAGTGCTCTTAGCGCAGCAATTCCAGCTCTTTAGTGATTTCAGCTCTTATGATTTCAGCTCATAGTAGGGGAGCCCCAGTGCTAGTGCACCATTAATCCAAAGTTAGTTCAGTAACCTGTATCTAGATTCTTAAGGGAATCAAAAATCAACTCTGATATTCCACAGTGGAGAGAGGAGTAGGTGGAACTGATGATTCTGGCTCACACAAAGAGCCTACACCACCAGGTACAGATACCTATCCCCAGCCTCTCTCAATTCACTGGGTTTTGGAACCCATGTCCCTTGTCTAGCAAGTGCTATTTAGTTGATAGTGAAACCCTTTATCATAAAACAGTTTCGTAGTTCCTCATTTACTTACTCAGGGTGACAACACTTTATTCCTCCTGCCCCAATAACAAAGAAATTGGGGATCCCGCAGCTGTGAAAGTAACCATTTTAGGCTGCCGTGGGCTATGCTAGGCGGAGTGGGTGTGCCTATGCAAACACAATCAGCCTCTGAAATTCTTTTGCACACTCGCCATAATTCACCTCCAGATGTCAGGGTAGAGCTCATCCTGACTCTGCTTACATAGACACAGAGGATTGGGCAGGGCAGCAAGAAGACATCTGGAGGGAATGGGTGTCTCCAAGGAGACATTCTTTGTATGGAGGGATATCATTGTTTCAATTCCAGGTGGGAAGGAGGCTGATCTATGTGGAGAGTGGTCTACCTTGTGTACCTTTTCTGGTTTAATGACATTATAATCTTAAAACCGATATTTGAGTAGACTTACTCTACAAAGAAAACAAGCTGCTTTTATAAATGTTAATTGCTGCTTAGTGCCATTGTCCAAGCCAGAAGAAAAATTACCACAGATGTCAGCTGTTGCAGTGTTAGTTTACCACTTGGCCAGGGCCACTCTTTTCCTTGTGCTATTGTATTGTTGGGGACCAGACCAGCTAGGACCAGCTGCTGGCCTGCTGCCTGACTGGTTGTCTAGCAGCGCAGTTAGTGAGCCCTGTGCTGCTTTGGACCTGACAGTGGCCACAGCCCCGATTGGTTGCTGGTTTATCAGCCCTGCTTATAAGCCTAGCCCCCCACAGCAGACCAGCAGCAGTTGAACACATACCAGGCTCACAGCTGTGCTTGCCCTTGTTCAGTCCCTGCACCTGCTTTGTTCCACTCCTTATTCCAGCACCTGCTCCAGCCTGCTTCCAGTCCCTGCTCCCCTGTGGCCTCAGACTTCTGGCTTCAGTCCCCAGCTCTGCTTCTGGCTTATGACTCTTATCCTCTAATTCTGGCATTCAGCTTCTGTCTCACCGGTATTGATCCCTGGCTCTGCCTCTGGCTTAGGACCCTGGTTTACCCTCTGGCTCTGGCATGTGGCTTCTGTCTCTTTGGTACTGATCCTTGGCTCATTTCCTGGACTCTGCCTACCTTGGATCTAGCTGTTAACCGGTAGGCAGAACTCTTGTTTCCACCACTGCGCCTGACTGCCCATGGCCTGGTCAGCTACATTTATATTATGAAAAGTGAAAGGCTGAATAAATATTTAATTGCATAATTGAGTAAGAATACCGAGAGGTACTTACTTTTAAAATTAGATATTATCTTCATACAACTGCATGTTAGTTCTTTCTTTCTTTGTATGGTAAAGCATTATTTGATTATTCAGTTTATCAGTTACTCTAATATAGGGGCAATCTGAGGGTTTGGCTACACTTGCAGGTGTGCAGCGCTGGGAGTTAAAGCTGTCTTTGTACAGCTGTGTAGGGAAAGCACTGGAGTGTGGCCACACTGACAGCTACCAGCGCTGCAGTGTGGCCACATTTGCAGCAGTGTTGGGAGTGGTGCATTATGGGCAGCTATCCCAGCGTTCAAGTGGCAGCAATGTGCTTTTCAAAAGAGGGGGGTGGGGTGGAATGTGACAGGGAGTGTGGGGGAGAGAGAGAGAGTGGATTTTTTGAGCCGATACTGTGTCAGCTCCCTGCCTTGCAAATTCCTACCACTTCCCCCACACTCCTAAATGCAAATAGCCTTCAGACTATAAGCAGCTGCTCCGAGGGACTCCCTTCCCCCCCACACCCCTCGCCGTGCTGTTTCTCTCCTCAAGCAAATACTAGCTGTGGACATTCATCCCCCTGCCTGCCTCATTCACAGCAAACAGGAGCTGTGTTTGTTTTTTAGATAAGCAGCTCTAGGAACCTCAAGTTCACAACAAAACAAAGAGAGGCATCATAACAAAACAAAGAGTTCTTTAGTTAAAAGCATTATGGGAAAATTCTGGAGGTCAGTTACAGCGTAGTAAGATTAATCACTGTTTACACTGGCACTCCAGCGCTGCAGCACCAGAGCTGCAGTCGTTATTCCCCAGGCAGACGTGGAGTACAGCCAGCGCTGTAGCCAGGGAGATACAGCACTGTATGTGCCTTGCAAGTGTGGACGGTGAGTGAGTTGCAGCGCTGCAACTCTCCAGTGTAGCCAAGCCCTGCGAAATAGGTTTCTTAACCCCAGAGTATAATGACAGAAGTAATAAGTCAAATCTGGACACAACTACTTTTCTATTGAGATGGCACAACCTTCAACTGCTAATACTCAAGAAGGAATTAAAGACCTCTAAATTGTTAATTACAGGAGGTGTTTTTGTGCTGGTAATAGTAACTGTAAATTGCTGGAAAAATGAAAGGATTTTTTTTAGCCTTAAGCTAAAATTTTAATTAAAGCATTAGAAATTAACCACTTCAAATAGTGTACATATTGTACAGTTTTGTGAAACTGTTTTTGAAAATATTTTTAAAATGTGATGTGTATTTAATACAATGAATATAACAGTATATGATTGAAAAAGAAAGCATGTCTATTACTTATAATTTTGGCAAGAAAAGAGAGGTGACAAAGGTTTTGGGGAAAAAAAGTTTATATTATTTGAAGTGCTGACATTGTAATAAGACTGAAAACACACAGCCCCAGAAACAAACAATGGACTTGCTTTGAAAGGCCTTTTTGAAAGAGTATAGACATATACATATGTATACAAGAGAGGGTGCCTTTCAAAGTAATTGAGGCTAACGGCATTTTGGGCTGTATAAGTAGGAGCATTGCCAGCAGATCTAGGGACGTGATCATTCCCCTCTATTTGGCATTGGTGAGGCCTCAGCTGGAGTACTGTATCCAGTTTTGGGCCCCACACTACAAGAAGGTTGTGGAAAAATTGGAAAGAGTCCAGCGCAGAGCAACAAAAATGATTAGGGGGCTGGAGCACATGATTTATGAGGAGAAGCTGAGGGAACGGGGATTATTTAGTCTGCAGAAGAGAAATAGAATGAAGGGGGATTTTGATAGCTGCTCTCAACTACCTGAAAGGGGGTTCCAAAGAGGATGGATCTAGACTGTTTTCAGTGGTACCAGATGACAGAACAGGGAGTAATGCTCTCAGATTGCAATGGGGGAGGTTTAGGTTGGATATTAGGAAAAACTTTTTCACTAGGAGGATGGTGAAGCACTGGAATGGGTTACCTAGGGAGGTGGTGGAATCTTCTTCCTTAGAGGTTTTTAAGGCCCATCTTGACAAAGCCCTGGCTGGGATGATTTAGTTGGACATAGGTCCAAGCAATCTAGATTTCTCTGAATCACTGATCTGTCCTCTACATTATTTACTTTTCCCCCCCAATTTGTGTGTTATCTAAAAATGTTTAGATAGTGTAGGGCCAAGAAGAGATCCCTGTGAGACCCCACTGGAAAGAGACCTGCTTGATGATGATTCCCTGTTTACAGTTACATTTTGAAACCTATCAGTTATCCAGTTTTTAACCCATTTAATGTGTGCTATGTTAATTTTGTATCATTCTAGTTTTAATCAAAGTATCACATATCACCAAGTCAAACAACTTACAGAAGTCTAAGTATATTACATCATTACTATTACCTTTATCAACCAAACTTGTAATCTTGTCTAAAAAAGATATCAAGTTAGTTTGACAGGCTCTATTTAATATAAACCCATGTTGATTTGCATTAATTACATTAGCCTCCTTTAGTTCATTATTAATTGAGTCTCATATCAGCCACTCAATTATCTTGCCTGGGATCAGTGTAAGGCTGACAGACTTATAATAATTACCCAGGTCATCCTGATTACCCTTTTAGAAAATTGGCACAATAGCAGCTTTCTTTCAGACTTCCGGAACTTCCCCAGTGCTCCAAGACTTACTGATAATCAACATTACCTGTCCAATGTGTTCCTCAGCCAGCTCTTTTAAAATTCTTGAATGCAAGTTATCTGGACTTGGTGATTAAAAAAGTCTAACTTCAGTAGTTTCTGTTTAACATCCTGTAGAGATGCCTGTGGAGTGGAAAGAGTGTTTTCACCATATAATGAGACACTGCATCATCTGTTTTTCCCTAAATACAGAACACAGAAATGCTGTATTTATTGAATACCTCTGCCTTTTCTGCATTATTATTGATAATTCTACCATTTTCATCTAGCAATGGACCAATACCATTATGAGGATTCTTTTCATTCCTAATATATTTAAAAACTCCTTATTGTCCTTAGTTCTGCTGGCCATAAATTTCTCCATGTGTCCGTTGGCTTCTCATATACATTTTCTACAATTTGTAACTTCTGATTTATATTCATTACTATCAACTTTCTATTTCTTCCATTTTGTGTGCACAGAGAGCTACCTTCACTTCCCCTATAAACCAGGTTAGTTTTTTAACCAGCACACCCTTCTTCCACAGTTGTGGAATTGTGGCTTTTTGAGCATCTAGTAAGGTGTTCTTAATGATTCCCAATTATTATTCACATTTTTCTGATTACATTCTTCCTGCCAGCTGATTTGGCTCATAATTGTTTTCAGCTTTGTGAAATTGGCCCTGTTAAAGCACCGAGTATGTATATTACTGGTCTGGACTTTATTCTGCTTGCACATTATAAGTGTGATCAAGTTATGATCACTTGTACCTAAGCTACCATTAAGTTTTAGTTCTATGATCAATTCCTCTTCATGTGTTAGGACAAGGTCTAATGTAGAATTCCCCTGTGTCGGCTGCAACACTTTGAGTTGGGAAGGCAACCCTTTTTGAGTTATAGTTGTCATCTATAATGTTTAGAAATTCCAAGGGTGTTTTAGTACTGGCAGCATGAGACCTCCAGCATATATCACTCAAATTAAGTTCCACATGATCTCAGTTTTTTTTGTACACATTGTAGATAGGAAGTGGTTATCTTGTTTCTAAGTGTGATTTGAGGTCTGTAGTAGACACCAACTAGTACCCGCTCTTCTGGTTTATTTGTTAGGACATGGATCCATAAGCATTCAAGATGATTTTCTTCTGAGTTATCTGTGACTCGCAAACAAATAATGCCATTTTTGATGTAGAGTGCGACTTCTCTTTTGCCCACTAGGTCCTTCCTAAATAGGTTATAACCATTAATTTTAACTTTTCAGTTGTGTGAATCACTCCACCTGGTTTCAATAATACCAGCTAGATCAAATTTATGCTCATGAATGAGCAATTCCCATTCCTACTATTTGTTATCCATGTTCCTAGTATTAACATACAGGCAATTCAGGAATTTCTTCTCTTCATGTCCTTTTGTTCCTGGATTAATTTTGTTCTCAACATCTCAGTTTTGTGCTGAGTGCTCATCTCTTTCCTCCTTTTACCCTCCCCTGTTGCTATTACTCCCTCCCCCCAGAGCCCACCCACGGGGTCCCCTAGCCCAAATACCTGCAGCCCCCCCCCCCGAGCCCAGCCGTGGGGGCCCCCCTAGCCCAGATACCACACTCCTCCCCCCCCCAAGCCCAGCTGTAGAGCCCCCCCAGCCCAGACACCACCCCCTCACTCACAGAGCCCACCTGTGGGCCCCACAAGCCCAGACACCGCTCCCTCTTCCCCCCAGAGCCCAACTGCAGGCCCCTCTTTGCCCACATACCTGCACCCCCTCCCTCCAGAGACCAGCTGCAGGGCCCCCAGGGGCCCTTGATACTGCTAAACACCCTATACACAGAGAACAAATACAGTCTAACAAGCAATCCACTGAGGGACCAAATGCACTGCTCACCAAGTCCTGCAGCCTCCATGCAGAGTTTGTAGTTGGAGCTACTCCCTCCAAAACTTGCATTAACTTCCTCTGCTCACAGCTACATAAGATGATTAATATGCTGTCATGCAACACTGTTCACTCAGGTTAATTTTTTATTCAAATAAAGTATTCGGTAAGAACATGACAAGAAATAAAACCCTTTCACAATATTTTTATTTGTAACTTTCTTAATCAGTTTTCTTATGTATTAAAATTTCCTATTAAGCACCTTAGGATTCACCACTTCAAGCAGAAATATCTTTTCTTCCTTCCTCTTTCCTAATAAAGCCTAACTTAGCCTAAGGTAGCCTCCCTCAGTTTTCCTAGTTTTCACACTTTATTTTTTTATTTTGACGTGTAAGCTTGAGAGTCAAGAAGGGAAAACCAGAGTCAATATCTGTAGGGAAACAACTCTTCCTTTGTTACTTGAATTATTCTTTTCAGCCCCTTCATGACTCCAAGATACTGATCGTTATAAACTGTGCTAAAAACATATTCAGCTACGTGCCCTACAAAACACTGGGCTATCCAAAGGTAAGCAATCCAAAACAGATACTTATGCTTGGGTCTCATACCTTAGGCATCAGAGTCAAAATTGGTCTATCCAGCTAAAGGTTTACAATCCACAAAAGAAATACATCCACGGGACCCAAGTGGGTAGATGGACTCTCCTGTTGACAACTGCTAGTGATTTTTCTTGTATGTGAGAGTATACAGCTCTTGAAGTGCCTTACTAAATGCTACATATGCTTCCATGTTCTGTTCTTGTTCATACTCTCGTTACTTCAGCTTGCCATTCTGTTCGGTTTTCTGTAGTACTTCCATTATTGGAAAGAGGAAAAATTGATAGAGGCATAAAGTGAGCTAAAGTGTGGTGTTACAATTTGTATTGAAGTGGTATATCATACTGATGTTAATCATTTTAAATTGTTTCCTGTCTCTTTTCAGAGTCATAGCTGGGGCAGGATACAGCAAGAAATGTCATAAATGCACTTAGCGTTTCCTATCTATCTTAGTTACTTATATGGCCCCCATCACTTTAGTATCTCTGAGTGCCTCATTATTTTTAATGTATTTATCCTCACAACACTCGTGTAAGATAGGGGAGTGCTTTTATCCTCATTTTACTGATGGGGAACTGAGGCACAGAGAGGCTAAGTCACGTACTCAAGATCACACAAGAAGTCTCTGGAACAGGTTATTGAACCCAGGTCTCACAAGTGCTTTAACTGCTAGATCATTCTGTCCTATGATCCTCTCTTTTTATTCCTTGCACAGAAATAGAAGTCAGTCAGATCTCTGAAATTAAGTGATTATTTTAAGGGTTTAGGCACTCCAGCGCTGTAGCCAGAAGAGAAACTGTTAGAATTTAATTTAATGTTTTATTCCTAAAGGCCTTTGCAAGATCTGACTTTAATGATCAGTGTGCTAAATTCATTTGTCCAATCAAATTTCTTGTTCTCAAGGCCCTAAATGCAGCTCTGACCTTGTCTATTTATATTTCCCTTGCTGTCTCTGCTCTTCCAGTGATGTCAGCCACAACACCCCTTCATCTCCTTCTACTCCTATCTGTGTTCCTTGTTCCATGCTCTCATGTCTGAAATACCATACAAGTTCCAGTTCACTAAGCCATTATGCTCTCTTCCTTCATATCCAACTGTTGTATCAACCAGGCAAGTTACTAACAACTTCAACAGAACTTTATTTTTACAGTGGAAACCTCTGTACCAAGCTGCTGCTGCACCCTCTGTAACTTTCACTCAGCCTCCTCAATTCCTCCCCATTTCCTGTCCTTTCAGACTCCCAGCAGCCAGTGCTCCCAGTTCTAATAATTACAAGCACATCTAAACACCACATTCCCTCCTCTCTTAAGAAACTCTCCCAATTAAAATAAACATTGTTGTTCTAACCACAGGAACAAATAGGAAACAAGACACTATACTACTGGCAGAAATATTACACTGGAAGCACTGTAGATACTATATGACATAGTCTTTAGTCCAGACAGGTGGTCGTCTGGTCTGACATGCCATGTCTCATAGCCCCGGTTCCAGTTCAATGTCTTGTTGTGTTGGTTCTATGGTGAAGTCATCCAATGCAGACTGGGTGTTGGCATAATCTCCTCTTGGTGCATAGGCAGGTGCAAGATAAGAAGCATTCCGTACCCACCCATCAGAAAGTTGATAGGTGTAAGGCCCCTTTTTCTCTATGATTTTAAGAGGAGCTGTGAATTCATAGATTCCTAGACTCTAGGACTGGAAGGGTCCTCTTTGTGTAAAATTCCAGGTATTCGTATTCTAATGAAGGAACCACATTCAAACTTTGGTTCCTTAGCACCCCGCCACTTGTCTGTGAAAGCCTTATACTTTGCTTGGTTCTGTTCAACTGTTTTTCTCTCAGCATTACTCAGTGTCCTTGAAGCAAATGCAACAGTCCTCTCTGTGTTGTCCTCATGAAGTTGTGTGATGACAGCCCCAAGTCCATAATCAGAGGCATCAGTAGTTACAATTGTGGGCAATGAAGGACTGAATAGTGCAAATACTGGACTATGTACAATCAGGTCTTTCACCGTTTCGAAACTAGCTTGTGCATCCATTGTCCACACTAAAGTTGAACTTCTCTGTAGTAATTCTCGTAACAGTTCAATGACAGAAGCATAATTGGGAATGAATTTTGCATACCAGAAGGTAAGACCCAAGAAGGAACATAAGGTTTGCAAATCTATTGGAGGAGGAGCATTTCAAAATTGCCAGGATATGATCTGGATCAGGTTTTAGTCCAGCCTGTGAAATTGTATGCCCCAGAAAGTAGAGTTCAGTTTGTCTAAATTTGCATTTGGACCTTGTAACGGGTCGGACTCACCCCTGCGGCGCCTCCTGCTGGTGCTTCTGGGAATTAGCTCAGTCCAGTGTTCGGAGCGCCCTCTGCAGGCTGGTGATCCACCTGTCTTCAGGCCCCCGTGTCCCTCCCTGGACCCGGTGCCCTTTTACATGGGGTGTTGCCCCCTAGCAGTAACCCCTTTCTCTTAGGGTCTCCCCTCCTCAGGGAACCCTCACCCTCTATCCCCACCTTGCCTTAGTATTGGCTACTGCCAGTCATTGTCTAGCCCCACATTCTGGGGCAGACTGCAGTATCAGCCTACTCATCACAGGCAAAGGGGTTTGGACCTGCTGCCTTGGCCTACCCCTGGGCTGCCCTCTGCGACCCCCAGTACCAGTTGGCCCTTCGCTAGGCCACAGCCTGGGGTTTTCTAGGCTGGAGCTCCCCAGCTCCTCAGCCTTTCCCCAGCCCTGCTTCACCCTAGGTACCTTACCTATAGCCCCTGCAGCCAGGCCCTTCTTCCTCTTCAGGCAGAGAGAGACTGTCTGGGCTTCTGGCTTTCCTGGCCTTTTTTATAAGGCCTGTGGCTCAGTTTGGGGCGTGGCCCCAGCTGCAGCCACTTCCTCAATCAGCCCAGCCTTGAGAGCTACCGCTCTCAAGCCTTGCCAGGCCACTTTTAAACCCCTCACAGCAGGAGCAGGGTCCACCCTGCTACAGACCTATTGAGCTTGAGGCCTGCTTTGCTGATGCAGTTTAGTACAGACTGCAGGTTATTGTCATGCTCCTCAGTAGTATTTCCAAACATGATAATATCATCCAAATAGCAGTGAACTCCATGTTGATTCTTCAGAATCAATGACATCATTTTTTGGAAGGACTTGTGGCTAATGCGAGACAGTATGGAACACATTTAAAACGAAATAGTCCCTCATGTGTAATAAATGCTGTGAGGTCTCTGCTGTCTTCATGCAACATAACCTGGAGGTATATGCTCTGCAAATCAAGAGTAGAAAACATCTTTGCTCCATGGAGTTCTGCAAATACTTCCTCTATGTGAGGAAGAGGATGGCTGTCAATCACAATAGCTTTATTTGGCTCCCTTAAGTCCACACAAAGGCAAAATCTGTAGCAATTTAGCTACTACAGTCACTTTAGGCACAAAAAAGTTCTTTAATGCAGTGAGTGCAGTCTCATATTTATCATCTGCAAGGGGAAAAGTGTAAAATATACGCTGCCCTTCTGCTCCAAGGCAGTGGATTAGCAGATCATGCTTTCTTACTTCAGAAATCTCTGTAGCACTGATTGCAAGCAGATAAGTCTCAAACATATGGATCCAGAAAGTAAAAGCAATAGGAGGCTCACTTGAGCTTTGCAGAAAGGGTGCAGGTGGGTTCAGAGGCAGAAGATCCATCCTCATCGCCAAAATGTTGTATCAACCAGGCAAGTTACTAACAACTTCAACAGGACTTTATTTTTACAGTGGAAACCTCTACCAAGCTGCAGCTGCACCCTCTGTAAGGGTACGTCTACGCTACGGGATTATTCCGATTTTACATAAACCGGTTTAGCAAAACAGATTGTATAAAATCGAGTGCGCGCGGCCACACTAAACACATTAATTCGGTGGTGTGCGTCCACGGTCCGACGCTAGTGTCGATTTCTGGAGCGTTGCATTGTGGGTAGCTATCCCATAGCTATCCCATAGTTCCCGCAGCCTCCCCCACCCCTTGGAATTTCTGGGTTGAGATCCCAGTGTCTGATGGGGCAAAAATCATTGTCGCGGGTGGTTCTGGGTACAGCCTCACCCCTCCCTCCCTGAAAGCAGCAGACAACCGTTTCGCGCCTTTTTTGCTTGGTGAACTGTGCAGATGCCATAACACAGCAAGCATGGACCCTGCTCAGCTCAATACCACAATTGTGGATGTTTTAAACACCTCGCGCACTCTCGTGCAGTATATGGTGAACCAGGACCTTCAAACTGAGGCGAGGAGGAGGTGGAAACGGCAGCGCGGCGATGACAGTGATGAGGACGTAGACACAGAATTCTCTCAAACCGCAGGCCCCTGCGCTTTGGAGATCCTGATGGTAATGGGGCAGATTCTATCCATTGAACGCTTATTTTGGGCCCGGGAAACAAGCACTGACTGGTGGGACCGCATTGTGTTGCAGGTGTGGGACGATTCCCAGTGGCTGCGAAACTTTCGCATGCGTAAGGGCACTTTCATGGAACTTTGTGACTTGCTTGCCCCTGCCCTGAAACGCCATAATACCAAGATGAGAGCAGCCCTCACAGTAGAGAAGCGAGTGGCGATAGCCCTGTGGAAGCTTGCAACGCCAGACAGCTACCGGTCAGTCGGGAATCAATTTGGAGTGGGCAAATCTACTGTGGGGGCTGCTGTGATGCAAGTAGCCAAAGCAATCACTAAGCTGCTGCTACGAAAGGTTGTGACTCTGGGAAACGTGCAGGCCATAGTGGATGGCTTTGCTGCACTGGGATTCCCTAACTGTGGGGGGGCGATAGATGGAACCCATATCCCTATCTTGGCACCGGAGCACCAGGGCACCCAGTACATAAACCGGAAGGGGTACTTTTCAATGGTACTGCAAGCACTGGTGGATCACAAGGGACGTTTCACTACCATCCACATGGGATGGCCAGGGAGGGTTCATGACGCTCGCGTATTCAGAAGCACTACTCTGTTTAAATGGCTGCAGCAAGGGAATTACTTCCCAGACCAGAAATTAACAGTTGGGGATGTTGAAATGCCTGTCGTTATCCTGGGGGACCCAGCCTACCCCTTGATGCCATGGCTCACGAAGCCATACACAGGCAGCCTGGACAGTGGTCAGGATCTGTTCAATTACAGGCTGAGCAAGTGCAGAATGGTGGTGGAATGTGCATTTGGCCGTTTAAAGGCGCGCTGGCGCACATTACTGACTCGCTCAGACCTCAGCGAAACCAATGTCCCCTATGTTATTGCTGCTTGCTGTATTCTCCACAATCTCTGTGAGAGTAAGGGGGAGACCTTTATGGCGGGGTGGGAGGCTGAGGGTACGTCTACACTACGGGACTAATCCGAATTTGCATAAACCAGTTTTGTAAAACAGATTGTATAAGATTGAGTGCGCGCGGCCACACTAAACACATTAAATCGGTGGTGTGCGTCCACGGTCCGAGGCTAGCATCGACTTCTGGAGCGTTGCACTGTGGGTAGCTATTCCGTAGCTATCCCATAGTTCCCGCAGCCTCCCCCGCCCCTTGGAATTTCCGGGTTGAGATCCCAGTGCCTGATGGGGCAATAATCATTGTCGCGGGTGGTTCTGGGTAAATGTCGTCAGTCACTCCTTCCTCTGGTAAAGCAACGGCAGACAAGCATTTCGCGGCTCTTTTCCCTGGATTGCCCTGGCAGATGCCATAGCATGGCAATCATGGAGCCTGTTTTGCCTTTTGTGACTGTCACCGTATGTGTACCAGATGCCGCTGACAGAGGCGATTCAGCAGCGCTACACAGCAGCATGCTTTTGCTTTTGCATGACAGCAGAGATGGTTATCAGCCATACTGTACCATCTACCAATCCATAAATTGGTAATAAGATGATCGTGGCTACCAGTCCTTTTGCACTGTTCCATTTGCTGCTGTCATAAGTGCCCCTGGCTGCTCTTAGCCAGGCGCAAAGTTAAAATTGGGAATGACTCCCTGAGTCAATCCCTCCTTTTTGGTATCTAAAAATAGAATCAGTCCTGCCTAGAATATGGGCAAGTGTACTAGAGAACCACTGTATCAGAGAACCAGAGAGCACAGCTGCTCTGTGTCAGATCCTGCAGAAATTATGAGCTGTATTCTATTCACAGGGGGTGCTCCTGCAACAACCCCACCTGTTGATTCCGTTCTTCCCAGCCTTCCTGGGCTACCGTAGCATTGTCCCCCCACTTGTGTGATGAAGTAATAAAGAATGCAGGAATAAGACACAGTGACTTGTTAGTGAGATATGAGTGGAAGGCAGCCTCCAGCTGCTATGATAGTCCAGACAGGACAGTAAGGAGTGTGTAGGAGAGGAGCCCGGCATCCCTCTGCTAGTTCAGGGGCACTTGAATCTTTTCTTTACACATGAAGGGCGGGGGCTGATGGAGCTCAGCCCCCTGTTGCTATGACGACAATGGTTATCAGCCATACTGTACCATCTACTAGGAAAAATTAGGACCAGGCGCCCTTGATCGACCTGACAGATGCTAGTCAGCATGGTTACCAGTCCTTTTGCACTGCCCCATGTGCCAATAGGCTGATGACGAGGACGGATACCAGTCGTATTGTACCATCAGCCAGCCATAGCGTGGGGGGAGCAAGGATGTTGGTGTTGAGTGCTGCACCATCGCGTCTATCTGCAGCATTCAGTAAAGATAGGGTGACATGTAAAAGAGTCAAGAGAGGATTGTTTTCACTTTCAATTCTGGGTGTGGGTGGGGGGGAGCCGTAAATTGCCGAGCTATGCCCTGACCCACCGCGGACACTGTTTTTGACCCTAGAAGCATTTGGAGCTCAGCCAAGAATGCAAATGCTTTTCAGAGACTGCAGGAACTGTGGGATAGCTTGAGTCCTCCAGTCCATGAGCGTCCATTTGATTCTTTGGCTTTCCGTTACGCTTGTCACGCAGCAGTGCGCTGAGTCCCTGCTATGGCATCTGTCTGGAGATATTTAAAAAATGATTTTGAATTTCGTCTTCTGTAACGGAGCGCTGATAGAACAGATTTGCCTGCCCTTACAGCGATCACGTCCGCATCGTCCATGCGGGAGCTCTTTCTTTATTTTGATTTTTAACTGCATCACCACCCGTGCTGATCAGAGCTCCACGCTGGGCAAACAGGAAATATTCAAAAGTTCGCGGGGCTTTTCCTGTCTACCTGGCCACTGCATCCGAGTTCAGATTGCTGTCCAGAGCGGTCAGTGGTGCACTGTGGGATACCGCCCGGAGGCCAATACCATCGATCTGCGGCCACACTAACCCCAATCCGATATGGTAATACCGATATTAGCCCTACTCCTCTCGTTAGGGAGGAGTACAGAAACCGGTTTAAAGAGCCCTTTATACCGATATAAAGGGCCTCTTAGTGTGGACGGTTGTGGCGTTAAATCGGTTTTACGCTCCTAAAACCGGTTTAAACGCGTAGTGTAGACCAGGCTTGAGGCAAATCACCTGGCCGCTGATTACGTGCAGCCAGACACCAGGGAGATTAGAAGAGCACACCAGGAAGTGGCGCGCATCAGAGAAGCTTTGAAAACGAGCTTCATCAATGGCCAGGGTACAGTGTGACTGCTGTGTTTGTTGATGAACACCCACCCCCCTTGATTGACTCATTCCCTGTAAGCAACTCACCCTCTCCCTTCGAGTACAGCTTACTTATGCAAATAAAGGCACTATATTTTAAAAATCATGATTTATTTATTAATTCATTATAAAAAGAGGGAGAGAAGTAAGGGTGTGGTTTGGGAGGAGGATAAGCGGGATGGAGAAGGCCACTAAAATAATTTCACATTAATGACAGCCTTCTGGTTGGGCTGTCCACGGAGGTGGAGTGGGCGGGTGCACGGAGCCTCCCCCCACGCGTTCTTACACGTCTGGGTGAGGAGGATGTGGAACATGGTGAGGGTTGAGGGTGGTTACACAGGGGCTGCAGCGGCACTCTGTGATCCTGCTGCTGTTCCTGAAGCTCCACCAGACGCCAGAGCATGTCAGTTTGATCACGCAGCAGCCCCAGAGTTGCATCCCGCCACCGCTGATCTTCCTGCCGCCACCTCTGATTTTCCTGCTGATCTTCCTGCCGCCACCTCTCATCCCGGGTGTCTCTCCTGTCCTCACGTTCACTGGCATCTTTCCTGTAATTTGATACCACGTCCTTCCACTCATTCAGATGAGCTCTTTCCTTGCGTGTAACTTCCATAATATCCGAGAACATTTCATCTCGCGTCTTCTTTTTCCTCCGCCTTATCTGGGCTAGTCTTTGGGATGGAGTAGGGAGGCTTGAAAAATTTGCAGCTGCATGAGGGAGAGAAGTATTTAAAAAGATACATTTTACAGAACAATGGTTATACTCTTTCACAGTGAACAGCACTATTCACCTTACATAGCACATGTGATTTCCCTACAAGGTCGCATTTTTCATCTTAATACTGAGTGCCTGCAGCTCTGGGGTTACAGATCTCACAGACACAGGTCCGGGCATCAGAATTCAGCTTGCATGCGGCCATGGTAAGCCACTGTCTTTCGGCTTCTGCAGTGATTTACCCCTCCCCCCAGCGCATGGCTAATACCATGCTAGCTCCCTGCTAATCAACACCTTTTCCCCACCCCCCACTGCCTGTCTGGTAGCTTGGGGAAGATCCCTGCTGACCAAACACGAAAAAGATCATCGGGATTTCACTCCTCCCCTCCCCCCGCTTGGCTACGTGCAGGAAAGGATTTTTTTTAAGCTGCTGCAGTCCACGAATCCAGTAGGAAAATGGCCATCCCCCTTACTTAAATTCCTGATTTTCAACCGGTTACCCTGAACGATATCACTTTGCTGAGGATAACACAGCGAGATAAAGAACGGATGCTTCTTGAATGCCAGCAATCGCCGGGACCATACGCAGCTATGCTTTGCCATGCAATGATACCTGATTACTTGCTACATGCATGGCGTGGTAAAGTGTCCTACCATGGTGGACGGAACAAGGCTGCCTTGCCCAGAAACCTTCTGCAAAGGCTTCTGGAGTACCTCCAGGAGCACTTCATCGAGATGTCCCTGGAGGATTTCCGCTCAATCCCCAGACATGTTAACAAACTTTTCTAATTAACTATACTGTCAGCGAATGCATCCCAAGTCAATCATTAAAAAACGCTTGCTTAAAAAACAATCTTTGATATTTGCAAAGGTACACTCACCAGAGGTCTCTTCCATGGCTTCATTGTCTGGGGTAGTGGGTTGGGAGGGTAATTCCGTCAGGGTGAGAAAAAGCTCCTGGCTGTTGGGGCTCACGGAGTGCTGTGTGCTCTCTGCAAGGTCGTCCTCCTCACCTTCTTCATCGTCATCTTCCCCGTCCGCATAATCCTCAGCCATGGCAGAGATTACAACCCCCACCTCGGAATCCACAGACAGGGGTGGGGTACTTGTGGCGCAGCCCCCTAAAATTGCATGCAGCTCAGCATAGAAGCGGCATGTTTTTGGCCCTGCCCTGGACCTTCTGTTTGCTTCTTTGGTTTTCTGGTAGGCTTGTCTGAGCTCCTTAACTTTCACTCTGCACTGCAGTGAGTCCCTGCTGTGGCCTTTATCCGTCATAGACCTTGCAATTCTTTCAAATACTTTTTCATTTAGTCTTTTTGAACGCAGTTCTGTTAGCACTGAATCCTCTCCCCAGATAGCGATCAGATCCAGTACCTCCCGTGCAGTCCATGCTGGGGCTCTTTTTCGATTCTCAGGAGACTGCATTGTTACCTGTGCAGATGAGCTGTGCGTGGTCACCTGTGCTGATGAGCTCTCCATGCTGGGGAAGCAGGAAATGAATTTCAAAAGTTCGCGGGGCTTTTCCTGTTTATCTGGCCAGTGCATCAGAGTTCAGAATGCTGTCCAGAGCGGTCACAGTGGTGCACTGTGGGATACCGCCCGGAGGCCAATACTGTCGATTTGCGGCCACACTAACCCTATTCCGATATGTTAATCCCGATATTAGCGCTACTCCTCTCGTCGGGGAGGAGTACAGAAACCGATGTAAAGAGCCATTAAAATCGATATAAGGGGCCTCTTAGTGTGGACGGGTGTGGCATTAAATCGGTTTAACGCTCCTAAAACTGGTTTAAACGCGTAGTGTAGACCAGGCCTAACTCTCACTCAGCCTCCTTAACTCCTCCACCCCCTCTTCCTGTTTCCTGTCCTTTCAGACTCCCAACAGCCAGTGCTCCCAGTTCTAATAATTGCAAGCACATCTAAACACCACACCAACCTAATAACACTTCTTCCTTGTCACTTTCAAAAACTGTGTTAAACAATTGTTAAATAGTTAATGGAACTGAATATGTAACTCTGGTGCTGCCTCATGGTATCATCCTTTTTGTTAATCTCATTAGGGCATTTACTGTGTAAAGCACTTACTTACTATGTTTTCTGGGGTGCTGTATAAACAATAATAAAGGGACACTGTGGACTTAACTAAATATATTGAATTTACTAAATTAAGAGTAGCTTCAGAAGCTTTACCTGTCTGTTAGCTTGCCAGTTTTTGTCATTATATAATTGTTTTCCTTTAAAAAAAATTACCCCCACTCCCAAACAAAACCTTCTCACACTTCCTCGGTGCTGTCTGAAAGACCCATCCAAACAGAAGGACTAAGTAACTGACTGTATAGGAGAAGTGAAACTGAAGTTGATGTACCTTTAACAGTCCTAGTGTACTTATGTGCACTGGTTTAATTCTTAATTATGTGCACTGAAAAAAAAGAATTGGAGATATACCTATCTCCTAGAACTAGAAGGGACCTTGAAAGGTCATTGAGTCCAGCCCCCTACCTTCACTAGCAGGACCAAGTACTGATTTTTGCTCCAGATCTCTAAGTGGCCCTCTCAAGGATTGAATTTACAATCCTGGGTTTAGCAGGCCAGTACTCAAACCACTGAGCTATCCTTCCCCCCTGGCTTAATTCTTAATGCAGAAAAAGCATTCTAAGATGTTATCTTAAGTCTGGTCTACACACAATTTTTGTATCCATTTAATGGAAATACTATATAGTGATATAAGCACCTTTTATGCTGGTATAACTGCACTCTCACTGGGGAATTGAACCAACTTTACATGTGTTTAGAACTGATAGTTGTTAAATCAGTACAAAAACTGTGTAGACAAGCCATATATACCAGACTGTCAGGTAAGGTCTTTTTGTGATTTGGTTTTATGTATGTACACCTCTACCCCGATATAACGTGGCCCGATAAAACATGAATTCGGATATAACGAGGTAAAGCAGCGCTCCAGGGGGGCGGGGCTGCGCACTCCGGCGGATCAAAGCAAGTTTGATATAACGCGGTTTCACCTATAACGCGATAAGATTTTTTAGCTCCTGAGGACAGCGTTATATCGGGGTAGAGGTGTATATATATTCTAAATCATAACCAGTGTTTTCACGAGAGTTAAAAATGTCTTTGTTGGGACTTCAGCATTCCAATAGCTTTGTTCAGAACTCAAACCAGAACATGAAACAGTCTCTTGTTTTGTTTGAGTCTATTGAAGTAGGAAAATGAAACAGCATAAGTGGTTGACAAGTAAATCATCTTTGTAGGAACATTGTAGGATTGTCTAGATGTCAAACACCTATTTTAAACATTTTTAAATGACCACAAACCGCTATGATAAATATAACTGTATGCGTGGTCTGAAACATAATACATACAATGCTGAAGAACTGTATGTATAGATTATCTTACAAAATGCATAGCTGGAAATATGACTTTAGTCACATTGGAATACGGAATACTTCTCGGAATGTGATTGGTTTATCTATGAAATTCAGGCATTATATACTGTTTAGTATGATGGGCTTTTTTATCTGTTAATCCATATATTATAAAAAGTCTTCGAAAGTGGTAAGATGCTAGTCTCTTAATGCCTTCCTCAATCTTGTGTGGTCAGTGAGAATTTATTTTGTTTTAGTGCCAATATTTTAGTACTAATATTTCCCAGATTTTTCACTCAGTTTTACTGAAGCCATGTTTACTGTGTAACATTGTAGAGTAAATTAAACGGCTTTTAAATAACCTGACAAATCTTGACTCTTCAGACTTTTCTATCACTCGTCCTGATGAAGACAAATCATATAATTGACTTTTTTTTATATGAGGTTTTATAGCTTTTTTAAAAAAGCTCATAACTCTTTTCCCTTCCATTGCCATCCCATCATCTATTGTTGGTCAAATGTACATATTTCAGATAAACTCTTTTTAATACATGATATGTAAATAATTACAAATGGCTATGGAGAAACTCCTGTAGCTTATCAGTTGCTAAAAAGCAATGATCCATTGTCTCTCACCTTTTTTTGGAATAAAAAGAAATGTATACCCATGGTGATTGTTTGCAAAAGATACTGCTTACATAATCCTCAATTGCCTATCCTGTTCCCTCGGGATTCAGTCTGCTCCCATTGAAGTTAGTGATAAAACTCATTAACAAAGGTGTGATCCAGGGCTGTCCTTACCCATATGCAAAGTACGCAGCTGCATAGGGCACCAGGAAACTTCGGGCACCACATTTCATGGTGCCCTGCGCAGCTGCGTGCTGCTCCAGCCCCTGCCCCAACTGTTCCCCATGGCCCCTGCCCCACACTGCCTCTTCCCGCCCCTGCTTCACCCCAGCTCTGTTCCCGCTCCACCCCTTCCCCAAAGCCCCTGCCCTGCTCTGGCTCTGCCCCATGTCGTCCCGCCCCTGCTCCTACCCAGCCCCGCCTCTTCCCACCCATGAGGACTGAAGCAGGGCTGGGTCTGCACTCACCAGTTGCGGCAGTGCAGGGACCTGGCCTCAGCCGCACTGCAGGTGAGTGCTGAGGGGTGTTTCCCTCTGCCCCCCAAGCCATCCTTCCCCCACCCCCGTGGAGGCCTGGGGCCAGCCCCACACACCCATGGAGGCCTGGGACACCCCCCCCCCACGGGGGGGCTGTGTAGGGCCCCATAGCTAGGGACGGCCCTGGTGTGATCCTGCACCATTTGAGTTGTTTTTAACTGAAACTTCATAGAATGTTAACGGGCAGCTGGAAACCAGAGCAGACCACTGGTCACAAATAAACTGGTAGTGTTATTGTGATGAAATCTAGCAAAAAACAAAACAAAATTAATGCAACCAAAAGCTGCACTAAACAAAGACATCATGTTCTGTGTGTGATCTTCATCTATGCTCTGAAGGACACCATACTTGGGCTGGCAACAGGAGTGGTTATCTGACCTGCCAGTAGGAGTGATTACAGTTTAGCCAATGAGCTTCTGATTGTCAGGCTTGAGTCAAAGTAGGAATATGATATAAAGAACAAGAATTTCAGGTCAATTTATTTTGCAGATTTTCTCCTTTGCTGTTGAACCTTATCATCTGTCTTAGTTTAGACCAGGGGTCAGCAGCTTTTGGGAAGTGGTGTGCCAAGTCTTCATTAATTTAAGGTTTTGCGTGCCAATAAAAGATTTCACGTACCAGACTGGCAGCGTGGGTGGCAGACAGAACCCCAGACCCGGGCTGAGCCGCTCAGCCTTCTGCCGGTCTGGGGTTCTGTCTGATGGCCCCTGCCAGCCAGGGTCCTGGCCACCAGTCCTGCTCAGCCCGCTGCCGGCCTGGGTTCCATCCATACAGGCTGACAGCGGACTGAGCGGGGGCGGTAGCCGGGACCCCGGGTGGCAGCAGCGTGCCACTAAAAATCAGCCCGCATGCCGCAGGTTGCTGACCCCTGGTTTAGACCCTCTATTTGATTTTTTTTTTTAAAGAGAATAGATTTTCTAATTAAAAATCTATTAATTGTCTATACAGAGCTTGTCTGTGTTGGAACTATTTGTCTTATTTTCAGTTGCACGCTGATCAATTAGTGCTTAGCAATTCATGTCATTTTTGTTTGTTTGTTTGTTTGGATTCGTATTGTAAAAACACTTCACACATGGCACTAACAAATCTTGATATTAAATCAGAAATCAAAATGAATAAAAAGAAATATATGGAAATAAAAAGCTGACACATCAGGTATTGAAAAAACATTGATTTACTCAAAATCCTATGTTTAATCCTATGTCTTTCTATTCTGAAAAGTAAAACTAAAATTGTAGAGATCCATATTTATTTTCTGTGAGTCTTGAAAATTCTACCTAGGCTCCATGAATCAAGCTGTTTTTTTTGTTTTGTTTTTGTTTTTTTGTTTTTTTATCATTGATGATAAAGGTTCTGCAGGCTAAAGCAGACCCTACTTTATAATTCTGTTGATGATGCAGCTCATTAGTTAATCGCGATTTAAAAAATTAATTGAAATTAATCGCACTGTTAAACAATAGAATAGCAATTGAAATTTATTAAATATTTTGGATGTTTTTCTACATTTTAAAATATATTTCAATTACAACACAGAACACAAAGTGTACAGTGCTTTATATTATTTTTTATTACAAATATTTGCACTGTAAAAATTATAAAAGAAATGATATTTTTCAATTCATTTAATACAAGTACTGTAGTGCAGTCTCTTTATCATGAAAGTGCAACTTATAAATGTAGGTTTTTTTGTTACATAACTTCACTCAAAACCAAAACAATGTAAAACTTTAGAGCCTACAAGTCCACTCAGTCCTACTTCTTGTTCAGCCAATTGCTGAGAGAAACAAGTTTGTTTACATTTACGGGAGAGGATGCTGCCCACTTCTTAATTACAATGTCACCTGAAAGTGAGAACAGGCATTTGTATGGCGTTGCAAAGTATTTACATTCCCGATATGCTAAAGATTCATATTCGTCTTCATGCTTCGGCCATTGTTCCAGAGGGCATGCTTCCATTCTGATCATGCTTGTTAAAAAAATAACATGTTAATTAAATTTGTGACTGAACTCCTTGGTGGAGAATTGTATGTCTCCTGTTCTGTTTTACCTGCATTCTGCCATATATGTCATGTTATAGCAGTCTCAGATGATGACCCAGCATGTTGTTCGTTTTAAGAACACTTTCACAGCAGATTTGACAAATCGCAAAGAAGGTACCAATGTGAGATTTCTAAAGATAGCTACAGCACTCAACCCAAGATATAAGAATCTGTAGTAACTTCCAGAATCTGATCGGGATGGGTTGTGGAGCATGCTTTCAGAAGTCTTAAAAGAGCAACACTCTGATGCGGAAACTAAAGAACCTGAAACACCAAAAAAAGAAAATCAACCTTTTTCTGGTTGCATTTGACTCAGATGATGAAAATGAACATGCGTCGGTCTGCACTGCTTTGGATTTTTATCAAGCAGAACCCATCGTCAGCATGGACTCATGTCCCCTGGAATGGTGGTTGAAGCATCAAGGGACATATGAATCTTTGGCGCATCTGGCATGTAAATATCTTGTGATGCCAGCTTCAACAGTGCCATGCAAATGCCCTTTCTCACTTTCAGGTGACATTGTAAACAAGAAGCAGGCAGTATTATCTTCTGCAAATGTAAACAAACGTGTGTCACTGAGCAATTGGCTGAACAAGAAGTACGACTGAGTGGACTTGTAGGCTGTAAAGTTTTACATTGTTTTATTTTTGAATGCGGTTTTTTGTTGTACATAATTCTACATTTGTAAGTTCAACTTTCATGATAAAGATGTTGCACTATGGTACTTGTATTAGGTGAATTGAAAAATACTATTTTATAATTTTACAGTGCAGATATTTGTAATCAAAAGTAAATATAAAGTGAGCACTGTACACTTTGTATTCTGTGTCTGTGTTGTAATAGAAATCAATATAATTGAAAAATATTTAAATAAATGGTATTCTATTATTGTTTAGCAGCATGATTAATCCTGGTTAATTTTTTTAATTGCTAGACAGCCCTAATATATATATCATCATAAAATGAAGCATTTGTATTTGTCCTCATGGATTTTTGAGGGATTATTTTATTCATAGTCTAACAGAAGCCTCATGATTTAAAAAAAAAAATCCTAGTTATTTTCATATCTGAGTTTCTCCATGTATCTCAGACCCTTCTAACTCAATTAATATTGGGGGGGCTCTTTTCTTTTTTTCCAGTATTCAGTTAATGATGATCTTTCCCCAGCCAGAAGATAAGAAATTAGTCTGGAAAAGTGTTTCAGTAGGGGGGCTCTTTTCCTACCGGAGTTTGAAAGAGAACTAGGTGGGCAGTCTAGATCAAGTGGTTTCAGAAGTTTAATCTAAGATACACAATGAGAAATTGGTCATTTTTGAATCTTCCCACCAGCTATGGAGAAAGGTATATTTCCTCATGCAGTTTCTAACAGGCATCATAGGTACTTGTTTTTTTATTTGAGAGGAAGAAAGATACCACTGAAACATCACCTTTTTTTTAATGGCAACACATATGCAGTGTAGATGAGGTAACTGCAAGCATATTTTTTCATCCATTTTGTATTACTGTAGGGAGAAACTCTTATACTTTTATGGGAATTTTGGGTGAAAGAAAAAACAGGCCGTGGGTGACAGGATTGCTAGGTATCTAGCTGTAAGCATTTTGATTGCTGTGATCCTACAAATACTGGAGAGAAAGTTAGAATTGATGAGATATGTTTAAACTGTATTACAAGGGATAGAAAAATTGATATCAAATAGATCACTGCCAGATACATACGCTCTATATTTAGGTGTTTTATGTTTGACTTTGCCTATTTAAATTTAAACTTAAGAATCTTTGAGTTTACTGGTCAAGGCCTAGTTCCATAACTTTGGAGCCTTAATAATTTATCTTGAAACTGGAGACCACCTTAAACTCCACAATTTCTGCTTAAGAAAAACTGAGGTTTCAGATGTCTCCAATAAAACATTATTAGCATATAAAGCTAATTTATTCTCAGAGCCTCTAGTTTATGTGCCAGGAATGCCACTCTTGTTCCTAGTTATCCATGCAAAGAGTTCTGTCAATATGACAAAAAGAAGTGACAGAGGGTACCCATGCCCAGTTCCACTGTGCAAAACAATTAATTTGTTTTAGTGCCCAAACTATAACCTTGGCTATGGAGTGTTGTGTAATAACTTAGTCTGGTGCATTATATCCCCCAGATTTATGCTTTGAATTTCCCCCTTTAAATAATTCTACAACTTGATTAAAGACTTTTCTTCATATTAGGGACCTTCAGCTAACCTCAATGGATCATTCCGGCCGACCTCTTACATTGTGTGCCAGTTGATGCCTTGAAAAGAACAGGTCTGATCTCTTTTCACCAATCTAGGTAAGATAGGTTCTATCCTCGTAGCTGGAACTTTGGCAAAAATCTTAACATCCAAGTTAAAGAAAGAAATGAGTTGCAACATGCAATGTTGTGGAAATTACAGGCTTGCTGTAGCTGTTCTGTGAGCCACAGTAGGCTCATAGCACTGCCCAGGGAGACTGCTGTAATTTACAGGCCCTCAGGGTTATTAAAGTTACACAGTTATTAAAGTCTCCAGCCCTCAACACAGCCTAGGATCGTGAGGACACTAAGGTGGTTTGAAGTCACCTTAGCTCCTCTACCCTTGGGCTGTGAGTCGTGGCTGCTCCTCTTAGAGAGACAGCACAGGATCTCACCCTATGCCTTTTTGAAAAGTAACACTTAAGTGGATGGCCTCTAATAAGAAGTTCCATAACTATATTTTTAGAAAGCATTTGTGAGAATTTTCAGTTTTTTATCTATGCCTTAATGTGTTCCTTTGGATCCCTTTTTTTCTAGAGGCAGTACTAACTAATGAGTTTCCCTCTTGGAAACATTCCCATGAGCTTCCCAACCAGTATCACTGGAGGCCATAGATGCTGGAACTGAGGGATCCCCTGACTTGAAGTGGTTTCCATTATATACAGGGTTTATAGTTTGATTCAATAGCTCTCAGCACCCCCACTATAAAAATTGTTCCAGCACCCCTGTTGGAAGCTTCGCAATTTTTTAGTTTGAAATATATTTTAGGTTCTTTTCTAAAATCACTATCTTCGAGCAGTAGGAAATCAAGTATACCTAATTTTTGCTGCTCAGTTTTTCTGACCTGTCTGAAGTCGGATTAAGTACTGTCAAAGTTAGACTAAGGACTCACAGTTTGTCAGACAACTCTGTTTTATTAGCACAGCGCTCTGCTAATAACACCCAGATAATGTGAGCACCATGCAAGACACAAACTATCTTATTTATACAGATAAAAGGGTGAGAACTTAACAAGGTAACAAAGGAAGCAGAATCAGATAAGTTTACCTGGGCTAGGCATGCATATCTTATTTCCTTACTAACTATTACCCATCTTCTGTTAATGTTTCGCCATTAGCACCATTGTTTATGCCTAATGTTTCTTTTCCTGGCACCTGTGTTTCAACATTTCCTATTTCTGCTTAAAGGTACATACAACATTTCTTTAATCCATTCTTATTTTTACAATATAATTCATTCTACTTTCACAATCCCTCCTTTTGGTCAAGCTCATGCCATGACCAAAATTTTACGGGGTTCCACATATTAACCGTTCTTCTTCAAGTGATTGCTCCTATGCATTCCAGTTAGGTGTGCGCGCTGCGCGTGCACGGCATCTCGGAACTTTTTTACCCTAGCAACACCGGCGGGCCGGCTGGCGCCCCCTGGAGTGGCGCCGCTATGGCGCTAGTTATATACCCCAGCCGGCCCGTCCGCTCCTCAGTTCCTTCTTACCGCCCGTGACGGCCAGTTGGAACTGTGGAGTGCTCTTCGTTCTCCACGACCCTAGCTCTCGCTTCTTGTTTGTATATAGTTAGTTTAGTGATTAGTTTAACAGTTACTTAGTTAGATAGTTAGTGTAAATAGATAAGGTAAAAGGGGGGTTTTTCCCCTTTTGCCTCACCCGGTGCGGGCTCATGCCCAAAGCACCGGGCTTTAAGCCCTGCGCTACGTGCCAGGGGCCTATGCCCGTCGGAGACCCGCACAACGCCTGCCTCCGTTGCCTGGGTGAAGGGCATAGAACAGACAAGTGTTCGCTCTGTTCTACATTTAAACCGCGGACTCGGAAAGAGCGGGATATCTGCTTGAAGCAGCTCTTGATGGAGGCGTCGCTTCAGCCACCGGCACCGTCCGCGCCGGCACCGCGAGCTGCCTCGGTGCAGAGCGCACCGGCGGCACCGAGCCGCTCCAGCTCCGTGGCACCACCGATTCAGAAAGCGGCTACGAAGTCTCGGCACCGCTCTCTTTCGCCTTCGAAGAAGCAGAGGCTGGCGAAGGCACTGGCTCAGGTTCGCGCTGAGGACTCGGCGAAAGCGGTTGCGCAACCTGCGGCCCCTGCGGTGACCGTGCACAAGCCGTGCACCGGACTTTTGACTCCGGCGCCGCAAGGCCCGTCGAGTCCGGCGCCGCCACGCTCCCCGGTACCGTCCATGGTTGAGCCCCGGCTGCCGTCAACGCCGGAGACATTCTACTCCGCACGAGAGCTGATTCAGCTCATAGAGGCACCAGGCCTCCGGCCCCCGGCACCGCCGGTGCGGGCTGTCGTGTCGGCGGGAAAGCCGGCCAGAATGACCCGGCCACCGTCCCTGGACAGGCGACATGGACGACGCACCCGGTCCCGGTCTCGTTCCCGGTCCTACGGCAGGTCTCCGTCCCGTTGCTCGCGATCTCGGCACCGCTCGCCATCGCGGTACCGATCGCCGTCGAAACGTCGGTCGCAGTCCTGGTACCGCTCGTCATCGCGGTACCGGTCGTACTCCTGGCGCCGCACGAGGTCCAGGTCGCCATCGCGTCGGCACCGTCAGAGGTCGCCGTCCCGGCACCGCAGGTCCCAGTCCCGGTCGAGCTCCCGGCACTGGTCGAGCTCCCGGCACCGGTCGAGCTCCCGGCACCATGACGGACGTCGCTCCCGGTCGCCTTCCCGGTACCGAGCGGAACAGCATCGCTCTTCCCTGCCATTCGGGGACGGACTGCCTCACTCTGCATCGCACTCTGTCAGCGCCTCGGCACCTCCATGGCCATCTCGGCCCGCTTCGGTCGCTTCTGGGGCGGAAGGCTACAGACTCCTACCACCCACCCCACAAGGCCATCCTCAAGGGGCACAGCCGTGGGGCTTCTGGGTTCCATGGGCCCAGTATGAGGCTCAGGGGGTGCCCTTCCCCCCAAGGCCTCCCGCGTCCGAGCGCAGGGTTCCAGAGGCGACAATCACCCGACCGGCCCCTTCGCCACCGGCTGCGGATGCTATACCGTCGGAGCCCCAGGGGCATGCCCAGCCCACCCCCCCCGACGAGCACGCAGCGGACCCCTCTTCGGAGGCGGTCATCCAGGGCTTGTCCTCCTCGTCCTCACCTGATGAAGCGGTGGCCGGAGCGTCGTCAAAGGAGCCTCCACCCATCGACTTAAAGGCTCACCAAGACCTCCTTCGCCGCGTGGCGACGGCTATGGCCCTGCCGATAGAGGAAGTGCAGGAGGACGAGGACCCCATCACAAACGTCATTGGGGCAGACGTGCCGGTGCGAGTTGCGCTGCCTTTTGTGCGGACAGTGCAAAAGAATGCCACCACTATCTGGCAGACGCCTGCGTCCGTACCTCCTACAGCCCGTGGGGTTGAACGCAAGTACTCTGTCCCTCCCACGGGCTATGAATACCTGTACGCACATCCGACCCCGGACTCCCTGGTAGTCCAGTCGGTTAATGATAGGGAGCGGCACGGCCAACCGGCCCCTGCACCCAAATCAAAGGACGCACGGCGTATGGACCTGCTAGGCCGAAAGGTCTATTCCGCTGGAGGCCTGCAAATGCGGATAGCCAATCAAATGGTCCTCCTCGTCAGGTACGTCTTCGATATCTTGACGTCCCTGGCGAAATTTACGGAGCTCCTGCCAACAGCCTCCCGCCAGGAGTTCGCGGCGATGTTGGAGGAGGGGAGGAGGTCGTCTAGATCCTCCATCACGGCCGCCCTCGACGCTGCGGACTCAGGTGCTAGGACCTTGGCCTCCGGTGTGACGATGCGGCGTATCGCCTGGCTGCAGTCTTCCACCCTGCCGCCGGAGGTCCAATACACACTACAGGACCTGCCGTTCGATACAAAGGGTCTTTTCTCTGAAAAGACGGATTCTCGCATTCAGACTTTGAAGGACGGCCGTATTGCGATACGTACTCTAGGCATGCATACGCCGGCGACGCAGCGCAGGCCCTTCCGTCCGCAGCCCTCCCGACCGGCCTATCAGTCTCGGTATCGGCCTTACAATAGCCGGCGACCGGCCCAAAATCGCCGTCGTCCGTCCGGCAACTGCCGCAACCAGGGCCAGGCCGCTTCCAAGGCCCCTCAGGGGGCCAAGCAGGCCTTTTGATGGGACGCTCGAGGACGGCCCATCACTCTCCCTACCGGATCCTTCCCCGTTATTTTACAACCGCCTTTCCCATTTCTTTTCGGCGTGGTCCCGATTAACAACAGACAACTGGGTGCTTCAAACAGTCCAGTCGGGATACCGCCTGCAATTTGTTTCGCCCCCTCCTTCCCACCCACCCTCCCTGTCCCTCTTCAGGGACCCCTCTCACGAGCAAGTCCTCTTACAAGAGGTCCAGACTCTGTTGAGCGTGGGTGCCATAGAAACAGTGCCTCAAGACAGGCGGGGCAGGGGTTTTTACTCCCGTTATTTTCTCATCCCCAAAGCGAAAGGCGGGCTACGTCCTATCCTGGACCTTCGCGAGCTGAACAAGTACCTGCTCAAGTCCAAGTTTCTCATGGTCACCCTGGGGACCATCATTCCCTCTCTGGATCCGGGAGACTGGTTTGCCGCCCTCGACATGAAGGACGCGTACTTCCATGTCGCAATCTATCCTCCCCATCGTCGTTACCTCCGGTTTGTGGTCAACGACACCCACTACCAGTTCGCCGTGTTGCCGTTCAGACTTTCCACCGCCCCGAGGGTATTTACCAAATGCATGGCAGTAGTCGCCGCAGCCCTCCGACGTCGTCAGATGCACGTTTACCCGTATCTCGACGACTGGCTGGTTCGAGGTCAGTCCCGGCAACTTGTGATGGACCAGATAACAGAAATCCTGTCTCTCTTTCAGCGGCTCGGTCTTCTCATCAACGCCGAGAAGTCCACTTTGATTCCGACACAGCGAGTGGAGTTCATCGGAGCGGTCCTCGACTCCACGGTGGCCAGGGCCTGTCTCCCTCGCGCTCGACACCAGACGATGGTCTCCATCATCCGGGATCTTGTCGCCTTCCCTTCCACGACGGTGCGCTCCTGCCTCCGCCTCCTGGGCCACATGGCTTCGTGCACGTATGTCACCGCGTACGCGCGGCTCCACCTCCGTCCGTTCCAGTCGTGGCTCGCGTCGGTGTACCGGCCACATCGAGACCCCATCGACATGGTGGTCACGGTCGCCAGGACGACCCTCGAGTCCCTCAACTGGTGGCTCGACCCGGAGGTCGTGTGTGCCGGAGTCCCGTTCCACCCTCCTCGCCCGTCCGTCACTCTGACCACGGATGCCTCAGCACTCGGTTGGGGAGCCCACCTGGGCGATCTCCACACGCAGGGCCTGTGGTTGCCCCAGGAGCTCGCCCTGCACATCAATGTCCGCGAGCTGCGCGCCATCCGCCTGGCCTGTCGCACCTTCTGCACCCACCTGCAACGCCGTTGTGTGACAGTATTCACGGACAACACCACCGCGATGTTCTACGTGAACAAGCAGGGCGGAGCCCGCTCCTCCCCCCTCTGCAAGGAAGCGATGCTCCTGTGGGACTTCTGCGTGACCCACTCAATTCACCTAGAAGCATCCTTTCTTCCGGGAGTGCAGAACACGCTGGCCGACCATCTCAGCAGGTCGTTCCTCTCCCACGAGTGGTCCCTCCGTCCAGATGTCGTCCACACAATCTTCCGGAGGTGGGGGTTTCCCCAAGTAGACCTATTCGCCTCCAGAGAGAACAGGAAGTGCCACCTGTTTTGTTCATACCAGGGTCGCTCGCCAGGTTCCCTGTCGGACGCCTTCCTTTACCCCTGGATGGATCGCCTCCTCTACGCCTTCCCTCCATTCCCGCTCGTGCACCGAGTGCTCCTGAAGCTTCGGAGGGACAGAGCCCACGTCATTCTGGTAGCGCCAGCCTGGCCGAGGCAGCACTGGTACACCCTGCTGCTCGAGCTCTCCGTTCGGGAACCCATCCCCCTTCCGTTGTGGCCGGACCTCATCACCCAGGATTTCGGCAGACTCCGCCATCCGAACCTGCAGTCCCTCCATCTTACAGCTTGGTACCTGAGTGGCTGACCCATGCGGAGAGGGGCTGTTCTGCAGCGGTTCAACAAGTCCTGCTCGAGAGCAGAAAGCCTTCCACTCGCTCCACTTACCTAGCGAAGTGGAAGAGGTTTGCGCTCTGGTGTGATCATCGAGGTCTTAATCCATTCATGGTCCCGGTCCCTACCATCCTGGACTACCTTTGGTACCTTAAGGAGCAAGGTCTTGCGGTCTCCTCCTTGAGAGTTCACCTGGCAGCAGTGTCCGCCTTTCGTCCATCCGTGGAAGGTCGGTCCATGTTCTCGAACCAGATGGTTTCCCGCTTCCTCAAAGGCCTGGACCGCTTGTACCCGCCGGTGCGGCGCCCTGCCCTGACCTGGGATTTGAACCTCGTGTTGGCCAAGCTGATGGGTCCTCCGTTCGAGCCCTTAGCCACGTGCTCCCTGCTCTACCTCTCTTGGAAGATGGCCTTCCTCGTTGCCATTACATCAGCGAGACGAGTCTCTGAGCTTCGCGCTCTAACGGTTAACCCGCCACACACGGTCTTCCATGGGGACAAGGTGCAGCTTCGCCCTCATCCGGCCTTCCTCCCGAAGGTAGTGTCAGCTTTCCATCTCAACCAGGAGATCTTCCTCCCGGTGTTCTTCCCGAAGCTGCATGCCTCGCCTCGGGTACAGCAGCTGCATACCCTCGACGTCCGCAGAGCGCTCGCTTTCTACATCGAGCGGACTAAGCCCTTCCGGCGTTCGCCCCAGCTGTTCGTAGCGGTTGCTGACCGCATGAAGGGAGAGCCGATATCCTCCCAGCGGATTTCCTCCTGGGTCACTGCGTGTATCCGGACCTGCTACGAGCTGGCTTGCGTACCGCCAGGCCGCGTTACTGCACACTCGACGAGGGCGCACGCCTCATCTGTTGCCTTCCTGGCCAATGTTCCGATCCAGGACATCTGTCGAGCGGCAACCTGGTCTTCGGTCCACACCTTCGCCTCCCACTACGCGTTGGTGCAGCAGTCTCGAGACGACGCAGCCTTCGGCTCCGCGGTATTATACTCCGCCACATCTCACTCCGACCCCACCGCCTAGGTAAGGCTTGGGAATCACCTAACTGGAATGCATAGGAGCAATCACTCGAAGAAGAAAAGACGGTTACTCACCTGTAGTAACTGTTGTTCTTCGAGATGTGTTGCTCCTATCCATTCCAGACCCGCCCTCCTTCCCCACTGTCGGAGTAGCCGGCAAGAAGGAACTGAGGAGCGGACGGGCCGGCTGGGGTATATAACTAGCGCCATAGCGGCGCCACTTCAGGGGGCGCCAGCCGGCCCGCCGGTGTTGCTAGGGTAAAAAAGTTCCGAGATGCCGTGCACGCGCGGCGCGCACACCTAACTGGAATGGATAGGAGCAACACATCTCGAAGAACAACAGTTACTACAAGTGAGTAACCGTCTTTTTTTTATCTCTTTGTTTATTAGCAATATTCAAAATCATCATATTAGCACTCTGTTCTGGGGTAGTCACCTGAGTGGCATGCCTTACACAATTTTGGGTACAACAGGAGACTAACTGAAAACATACAAAAATTATTAGGATTCCAAACAGGATAGTCAGGGCTTCCTGAAACAACCAGTTTCCTATGCCAGAGAATACTTAGCCACTTCCATAAAGAACTTGGCTCTTCATGGGGAAGATATGCGATTTGTTCTAAGTGGCTAGCGTGATCTATTACCTCATTGGTATCGTCAGGTATAAACACACAACATTGTTTTCCAATGAGAGCACAGGTCCTTCCTTTGGCCGCCAGCACTATGTACAATGCCTGACGGTTTTGGAGGCCACCTGTCGGATTGCCCCTGTTTCTTTGGCCAGGGCTCTTAAACTTTCTTCAGTTTTATTTGCCATTATTTTAACTACTTCTTTTAACCTTAGGAGCCTTTTTTTTTTTCCTGGTGTATTACTCCCCCAAGTGGGTTAAAGGAACTGCCAATAGTCTCTTTCCAGGTGTCATTACTGTTCCATATTGTGTTAAACGGACAAGGTCCTCCAGTGAGGTCTGGGGAATTGAGTGGGATAGCCAGGACAGGAACATCAGTTTGAGAGTGGGCTGGGATGTGGCTGCAGACCCAGCATTTAGAAATATTAAGGGTCTGAGCTATCCCCACTTGCTGCTGGATAAAAGAATTGTCATTGTGGACTCCCCAGACCTTCAGACACCAACAGCTGAGGAACAGGCACCACCAGAGGCGCATGTTGGAGGCAGGGCCCTTCTGGTTCTGACAACCTCAACTGAGGAAACTGTAGTCACAGTTTTATGTCCACCAGGCAGCAGGCGCTAGGCTCACTACTGCTTTTTCTTGGGCCTTGCTTTAGGTAGTCGTCTGCTTCTGGCAACCCTTATGAGAACGTAGATTGTAAGGTATTGCAGGCTGTTCCTCTACGTCATCTTCTGGAGTCAAAATTGACTCTGCGTGGTCCTGAGGTGATGATTGGTTCGCTGGGGGTGGTGCATTCTTACACGGCAAAGCATGTATTCATGCTGCGGATGCCAGACAGTTTAACAGCTGTCTGGGTAGTAAGCAGTGCCTGATGATTCTTTGATACTCTTTAAGTCTTTTTGCTTCTTTCCTTGACTCTGGCTATAACAATGGCCTTCACACCTTATCTTTTCCTAGCATTCATTCCTCATTCACACAAACAGATTGAGAATACAAACAGTAGTATTTTATGTCGAGCAAAAAGGCATTGCAAATTAAACCTTGCTAAGTTTTACAATTAATAACCAAGACAATTTACATTGAGACCCAGGCCTTTAATGTTTCTCTAATTTACTTAACATAGACACAATAGAGAATCCTGTCTCTTACTACCTAAATCTTAAAACAAAGAGTTAGAGAGGGCCCAATTTGTAATGCATATGGGAAAACAGAATCTTATAGTCCCAGAGGGTCATTTCTTTCTGCTATTCAAAAAGGATGGCTAGCAGGATGAAATCAAATTATACATTATAAAGTTCAGCTCCTACATATCTCCCTTTTGACACTAAGATTATCAATCGCCAGTGTCACTTCTTATGTAGTAAAAATACTGGGAGGTGATTTGGGCCTGAGTTTCTAGCTTTGCATACATTTGTTTTATTTACCAGCATATTTTAAACATTTTAGTTAAACACATACAATTTAAAACCAAAAACAATTAGGGGTAGTAACATTAGTATGCCAGTAGTTGTGGGTTAAATGCTAAATCCCAAAGTCAAACAACACTAATTACCTGTGTCTTGCAAAAAGGTCTGTCAGTTTTGCAACTTTGAATTAAGAGTCAAATGAATTTTTAGTGGCATTAAAAACAAAAACAAAACCAATTTATCTTACACCTACAAAACAGGAGTTTTACAAACCAGATGTGCTGGTTTAGATTTTTAGAACTTTACATATTTTCACAGACAAATAGATACATACACATTTTCTTTTTCTTAACATTTCTTTACACTTTTTTTTTTTTTTTACATAGCTCTATATATATTTGGATTATTTACAGGCACTCTTTTGGAAAAGGGCCCATTTTCCCTTCAGAATGGCTGCAAAGAAACCAAGAATTCTCTCTTTAACATGGTCCTTTTTAACATTTTCACAAAGTTTAACTGCTTAATTCTCTCCAGCCTTTGTAGAGTTAACTTTTTACTCTTTTTTTATAAATTACTTGTTTATTTCCCAAAATAACACCTTTATTACCTCAGATTTCACCATTTTAAGTATTGTTTCAGGGGTTTATGCCTGCACTTACTGCTTTTCTTACTTCTTACACTATGCCCTTAGGGCTTTCAACCTGTTTTTCAGTTTCTTTATCTGTTGCTTGCCTGCTTTTCTGGGCCTGATCCTGCTCTTTTTTTCCCAATGAACCGTTTGTGAGTGATATTGTGGTCACTTCACAATTTTGAAATAAATGTTTAAGGAAAGGGACCAGGAAGGGTGGGGGCTAGTTGAGGAGCCCACCTTCTTTGCTGAATTGGTAGTGGAACACTAAAGAATCAGTTTTTGAGGCAAACAAAGGGGAACAGAACAAGGGGCTTTTTGTCCTTTTTACAATGAGATGGGAGTATTAAGGGGGTTGGATCGATCCAGGGTGGGTTTTTGAGAACGGGGTAAAGGGGAGCGCTCGGTCTGGTGGTGGGAGAGGAGGCTTTTAATAAAGCTTTCAACTTATTATTTGAATATTTGAGAGAGGCGAGTTTTTGATTTTGTCCAGCTACGATTTGCCTCTTCCCACCACTGAATGAAACAATTAACCTCTTCTTTAGCCAATTTAGTTTTAGGTTGGCCGAGTTTGTCCTTTAAGATGTCCACTCGGTCTTGTTCCAAGATTTTAACAGTGGCCACTGAGTTTTGGGATCCCCCTGAGTTAGCCTAGACCATTTTTCCAGAAATTTACAGGAGTCCGGACCCATCCTAAATACATAAAATGAGCCGGCGTTCGTTTAGGGAACTGTCCCGACTTAGACGTCTGGTTACCCATACAGGAGGACTGCACACACCAATCGCACAAGAAGGAAATTCAGGTTCGTGAGAGCAATGCCTGGTGCAAGACACAAAAGGAGCCCACAGGCTACTGCCTCAATTGCCCTTGCTTTCACACCCAGGGATTTACCCAAAGTGTGGTGCGGCTGCAATTGTGCAGATTCCACTCACTCAGACCGCAGGGACAGGAACCCCTTGGTCGGCCGATCCCCGGACGGAGATAGCACCCAGACTCAAACACTCCACAGGAAGACGGATAGATACAGAGACAGAACAGTCCTCAGTCCGGACAAAACACAGAAATAATTACCTGACCAGATTCCTGATGTCAGATCCCGGGATCCCTACCAGAACAGAGTGGGAACCAACAGGTTCAATGGCGTAGACTTCACTGTGGTCGTGCACCTTTCTGTTCTGGTGGAGGACCGCTCGGGCCAAATGCCCAGGTGCCGGCTGCCACGGTCGTCCTACAAAAACAGTCAGGAATCACACAGCCCTAATGAAGACGGTTGCCATCTCGGTGGAACCTCCAAATTGTCAAAGTTAGACTCAGGACTCACAGTTTGTCAGACCACTCTGTTTTATTAGCACAGCGCTCTGCTAATAACACCCAGATAATGTGAGCACCATGCAAGACACAAACTATCTTATTTATACAGATAAAAGGGTGAGAACTTAACAAGGTAACAAAGGAAGCAGAATCAGATAAGTTTACCTGGGCTAGGCATGCATATCTTATTTCCTTACTAACTATTACCCATCTTCTGTTAATGTTTCGCCATTAGCACCATTGTTTATGCCTAATGTTTCTTTTCCTGGCACCTGTGTTTCAACATTTCTTATTTCTGCTTAAAGGTACATACAACATTTCTTTAATCCATTCTTATTTTTACAATATAATTCATTCTACTTTCACAGTACAGACGCTCCCGACTTATGCAAGTGTTCCGTTCCAGAATGCCTTGCGTAACTCGAATTTTGCATAAGTCGGGAACGTATACCCAACCATTACACAACCCCCCCCCCCCCAAAACAATAACAACAACAACAACAACAAAAAGCTTTCTAGCTTACGGAACTTATGGAACTTTTTCCGTAAGTGCAGACTTGTGTAAGTCGGGTTTACGTAACCCGGGGAGCATCTGTACTGCTTTTTTGTTGCATACCAATGTATTTTTACTTGTGAACTGAACAAATTTGAAAAGCCATTAAAAGTCAGTAGAGATGGAACCTATTATAATGCCTTTTGTGCTCAGCTTTCAGACTACAGCTCCATTTCAGCTTTGATCTGCTTAACTTAGTGGGTTTCCATTGTGTGTAGAATTGATACTGCATTAATTTCATATATATACAGCATTTCCTATACTCTGTACTTAGTCATAAGATGGACTGATCAGATGGAGTATCAAATCATTTTCTCAAATATGTTGTTAGAGCTTTTGGAAGTTTAGATGTTAAAGCTGTAGTTACTATACATATTGAGGTTTAATGTTACAGTATATGTTAATTTTATGAGTAAGCAAAAACATTATTTTAGGGTATTGTAATGTGGAGCTCTGTACTCTTTAAAAGCAGTGTCTGAGCTGTAAATACAGACAGTGGTCTTACAATATAAGGAAAAGTTGATTAAAACAAAGGTGATATTATTTATTTAAAAGAGTGAATTTTGTTTAAGCCAAAACTAGATACTATTGGAAATCTTCTAGAGATCCCACAGTATGCCAACATTTTTATGGCTGACTTAGAACAACGCTTCCTTAGCTCTCGTCCCCTAACGCCCCCTACTCTACTTGCGCTACATTGATGACATCTTCATCATCTGGACCCATGGAAAAGAAGCCCTTGAGGAATTCCACCATGATTTCAATAATTTCCATCCCACTATCAACCTCAGCCTAGATCAAGCCACACAAGTGGTCCATTTCCTGGACACTACTGTGCTAATAAGCGATGGTCAAATAAATACCACCCTATACCGGAAACCTACTGACCGCTATACTTACCTACATGTCTCCAGCTTCCATCCAGGACACACCACACGATCCATTGTCTACAGCCAAGCTCTAAGATACAACCGCATTTGCTCCAATCCCTCAGACGGAGACAAGCACCTACAAGATCTCTATCAAGCATTCTTAAAACTACAATACCCACCAGCTGAAGTGAAAAAACAGATTGACAGAGCCAGACGAATACCCAGAAGTCACCTCCTACAAGACAGGCCCAACAAAGAAAATAACAGAACACCACTAGCTGTCATCTTCAGCCGCCAACTAAAACCTCTCCAGCGCATCATCAAAGATCTACAACCTATCCTGAAAGATGATCCCTCACTCTCACAGATCTTGGGAGACAGACCTGTCCTTTCTTACAGACAACCCCTCAACCTGAAGCAAATACTGACCAGCAACCACACACCACTGAACAAAAACACTGACCCAGGAACCTATCCTTGCAACAAAGCCTGATGCCAACTCTGCCCACATATCTATTCAAGTGACATCATCATAGGACGTAATCACATCAGCCATGCCATCAGGGCTCATTCACCTGCACATCTACCAATGTGATATATGCCATCATGTGCCAGAAATGCCCCTCTGCCATGTACATTGGCCAGACCGAACAGTCTCTACGCAAAACAATAAATGGACACAAATCTGACATCTGGAATCAAAACATTCAAAAAACCAGTAGGAGAACACTTTAACCTGTCTGGTCACTCAATAACAGACCTGAGGGTGGCAATTTTGCAACAGAATAGCTTCAAAAACAGACTTCAACGAGAAACTGCTGAACTCGAATTGATGTGCAAACTAGATATGATCAACTTAGGCTTGAATAGAGACTGGGAATGGCTGAGCCATTACAAACATTGAATCTATCTCCCTGTGTAAGTATTCTCACACTTCTTATCAAACTGTCCGTACTGGGCTATCTTGATTATCACTTCAAAAGTTTTTTCTCTTACTTAATTGGCTTCTCAGAGTTGGTAAGACAACTCCCACCTTTTCATTCTCTCTGTATGTGTATATATATTTCTTCAATATATGTTCCATTCTATGCATCCGAAGAAGTGGGCTGTAGCCCACAAAAGCTTATGCTCAGATAAATTTGTTAGTCTCTGATGTGCCACAAGTACTTCTGTTCTTTTTAGGGATACAGACTAACATGGCTGCTACTGTGAAACCTTTTTTATTATTATTATTTCTAGCAATTTTTCTTCTTTATATGAAGTTTGTAGCTCCTTACTGTTTTAGCAAAAGAGAGGAAAGCTTTATCTAATGGAGAGAGATTAGAATTGAAAAAGCTACAGAGAAAAACAACAAAAATGATTCAGGGTATGGAACAGCATCCATATGAGCAGAGATTAAAAAGAAGAACTTTTCAGCTTGGAAGAAAGACGACTAGGCGGGGATATGACAGAGGTCTGTAAAATAATGTGTGGTGTGAAGAAAGTGAATCAGGGAGTTCTTCGAGTGCTTGCTCATGTCGATTCCATTCTAGGTGTGTGCACGCCCATGTGCACAGTCATCTGAGATTTTTGCCTTAATGGTATCCATAGGGTTGGCTGTGGTGCACCCTAGAGTGCTGTGCTCATGTTTCGAAATATTATGCGCCACTGGCTCTACACCCTCTCAGTTCCTTCTTACCACCTGTGACGGTTGGTCGGAGTGCCTGGTCTTGCATATCAAGAGAGTTAGCTGTTCTTAACAGCTCATTGTTATTCCCTTTCTGTTTAGTTTGTAGGTACTTAATTAGCATTTTAAGTAAGTATTAGTTGTTAGTTTAGTGGTTAGAGTCCTGCCAGGGACTTTGCCCTGAAGCAGAGCATGCCCCATTCCCCAGGCTTAAGCTGTGTTTGTCATGTAAGAAGCTGATGCCTATCAGTGACCCTTACAGCAGCCGTTTGAAGTGCTTGGGGGAATCCCATATAAAAGATAAGTGCGGGATTTGTAAAAACTTTCATCCCAGAACCCAGAAGGAGAGGGACATCCACTTGAGAGCCCTCCTGATGAAGGCCGCGCTGCACCTGGTGTTGGAACCTTCCCAACTGGATTCCGCTCATAGCACCTCAGCATCGGTGCAGAACACCCCACCAGCACCAGGATACTACTGGCACCATTCTCCCTCACCGGTGCCCAAGAAGCATCTGAAGAAAAAGGGCTTCCTGGCACCGTCCAAAGAGAGGAAAGGGGCTCTGGGCAAAGGACCTAGTTCAGGCCATGTGTCCGCCCCGGAGCTACAAGGGAGTACCGATAAGATTGGACCCCCCCTAGCCCAGCCAAGGATCTGCCTCTGATTCCTGGGAGCAGTAGGGGATATCCCAGCTTCTACAGGGACCTTCGTTGTCTGGGACAGTCCAAGGGGCCAAAGACCTGGTGGGCCTAGTGGTACTGCAAATGCTGTGCCAGGTGTCGGAAATGAGTAAGGCCCTGCAGCCCAAGGGCAAGCCTGTCATGGGACCTTGCCAAAGGGCAGGGGAGTACCATCGGTCCCCGGATTGCAGGCGTTCTTCCCTGTCCCAATAGCCTAGGACACTGGTCCCACAACCCTGGTCACTGGCTAGATGGCCCAAGTATCTGGTGCTGCATTCTCCTTCCACGAGGCATGGATCGCCGGAATCAAGGCATCAGTCCCCGCAATCCTGGTAACGATTTGCCTCCCGCCTAAGATTACCTTGGTGCAGATCACCCAGGAGGTCTTCTAGGCACCAATCCCCACTGGTGTGGGACCACTCCCCATCATGGCACCAATCTTTGCTGCCTTGGTACCGCTCGAGGGACAGGCGGCAATCTCTGCCCTCTAGACATTGGTCTCTGGCAAGAGTTAGGTGGCACACATAGGCCTTCACAGCCCCACCGTCGTCACTGGAAGGGGACAGGTCCAAGTTGCCATTGCCCATTGCCAACGGGGTACGAATTCCTATCAGGCCATGAGACCAGCATGGCATTGACACTAGCGACATGGCAGCAGGGACAGTGGCCTGTTCAATGGCCAGCTTGGAAGCTTTGGGGGGTACCGGTGATGCCAGTTCCATATTCCCACCGCTCCTCTGTGGCCGCCTCAGACAAACTGCTGGCACTGGGTTTGGGACATGGTGAGGTATCCACCGTGGGGACAACTCAACAGGCGCAAATGCCCAAAGAGCTGTCTCCAGAAGGGAGAGGGAACCCTCCCTCCCCTGGTGATGCTCTCATCATCTTCATTGATGGACAAACTGGTGGCCGGTCCCTTCCGGTCTGGCATTCCCCCCAATGACTTTAAGGAGCACCAGGCTCTCCTTAAAAGGGTGGCTACCAACTTGAACCTTGAAATCAAGGAGCTGGAGGAGCAATCGGATGACTTGTGCAATGTTATATTGTCTTCCACCCTGGCCCGCATTGCACTACATGTCCACCCACGTAGTGACCCAATACGGGTCCTAAAGATTGCTAAAACACTGTGGCAGACCCCATCTTCGATTCCGCCCATGTCCAAAAGAGTGGAAAAGAAGTATTTCGTCCCTGAAAAGGGGTTTGAAGATCTCTATATGCACCCACCGGCAGAGTTGCTGGTCATGTCCGCAGTTAACGCGAGGGCCAGGCAGGGCCAGGTGAGGTGGCACATCAAAAAATAAAGACACTAAATAACGAGACCTCTTTGGCAGAAAGATTTATTCAATGGCCAGCCTACAGTTCCGGGTATCCAACCGCCAAGCCCTGTTGGGCAGGTCCAATTTTAATTTAGGGGACTCCTTTATCAAGTTCAGGGAGGCCCCTCCACAGGACCTGGCCCTCAAGTTTGCCACAATCCTGGAGGAGGGCAAAGCGGTGGCGAAGAGCGCCCTCCAGATGGCCTGGGACACTACTGACTCAGCCACCAGGATGGTTGCCTCGGTGGTGGCAATGAGGCGCAGCTCTTGGCTACAGTCTTCGGGGTTATCCCAAGAGATGCAGGCCATGATCCAGGACCTCCCATTTGAGAGCGTGGGGCTCTTCTCTGAGCTCACTGACGCGAGGCTGCATGGCCTTAAAGATTGCTGGCGGTTGCTGGGCCTCCACACTACACAGCAGGCCAGAAAGCAGTTCTGGCCTCCTCCTCCATCTAGATTCTGAGCATCTTCACAGCAGGGGTCCTACAGGAGAAAGGACAAAGGCAAAGGGTTTAAGCACCACCACCCTTCATCCTCTTGCTCGCCGGCTCAACCTGGCCCTTTGAAACACCACGGGGGCCAGAGACAGGTGTTTTGAAGGTGCGACCGGGGATGGTGCCCCAGTCAAGTACCTGGATCCACCCTCCTGTTCTTTCCTCAACCGCCTACAACCCTTCTAGTTGGCATGGTTGCAAGTTACATCAGACCATTGGGTTCTCAACATAATATCCTTGGGCTACACCCTACAGTTCTCGATTGTTCCTCCCTTCCACCCCCCTTTTCCCCTCCCTCTTCAGGGACCCTTCTCACAAGCAATTCGCTCAGGAGGTGGGAAGCCTCCTAAGGCTGCGAGTGGTGGAGGAGGTCCCTTGGAATATGAAAAGAAAAGGATTCTACTCCTGATATTTCCAAATCCCGAAAGCAAAAGGGGGCCTAAGACCCATCCAGGACTTGCATTGCCTCAACAAACATTTCAAGAACTTGAAGTTTCGAATGATCTCCCTGGCCTCCATCATCCCCTCCTTGGATCCAGGAGGCTGGTACATCACCCTCGACTTGAAGGATGCATTTTTCCATTTTCCCAGGACATAGCTGGTTCCTTGTTTTGTGTTCGGCCAGCTCCATTTCCAGTTAACGGTGCTGCCCTTTGGTCTCTCATCAGCCCAGAGTGTGTTCACAAAGTGCATGGCACCAGTGGCCGCTTACTTGAGGTGTTGGGGCATTCAAATTTACCCATACCGTGATAGCTGGCTGATCAAGGGCAGGTCTTGGCATCAGGTGTAGCAGCACCTTGGGCTGGTTTGCTCCACACGTCGCGATCTAGGTCTGTTGATAAATGAGAAGAAATCTCAGGCCCCTACAGGCATGGCTGGTGTCAGTCTATGTCCCAAACAGAGACAACATAGCCCAGGTAGTCAAGATTCTGGACCACATACTGTCGTTGCTTGCTTGGTGGTTGGATCCCACATCGGTATTGGAGGGAGTCCCCTTTGCGGCCCCGTCCCCTTCGGTCTCCCTGGTTTCCGATGCTTTGGATATGGGATGGGGAGCCCATCTGGGTGACCTCGGCATGCAAGGTTTTTGGTCGAGTTGTGATCACTTCTTACACGTAAACGTCAAGGAGCTTAGAGTGGTAAGCCTGGCCTGTCAAGCTTTCCTGCCTTATATGAAAGAGTGGTTCAAGTCCTGATGGCCAATACTGCCGCTATGTTCTATATCAGGGATGGCCAACCTGAGCCCGAGGAGCCAGAATTTACCAATGTACATTGCCAAAGAGCCACAGTAATATATCAGCAGCCCCCCACCAGCTCCCCCCTGCTCCCAGTGCTTCCCACCCACCAGCAGCCCTCCCCACACGTCCCGATCAGCTGTTTTGTGGTGTGCAGGAGGCTTGGGAGGGAGGGGGAGGAGCAAGGGCATGGCATGCTCAGGGGAGGGTGTGGGAAGGGGTGGAGTGGGGGCTGGGCCTGTGGCAGAGCCAGGGGTTGAGCAGTGAGCACCCTCCTGCACGTTGGAAAGTTGGCGCCTGTAGCCCCAGCCCTGGAGTTGGTGCCTATACAAGGAGTCACATATTAAAGCTGAAGTGTGGTAGAGACAAATGGAGAGGTTAGAGAGAACTGGACAGAGGGAAGGAAGAAAAATAGGGGAATAGGAGGAAATGAGAGCAGCTTTTGCCATGGTTGACTGTTGACTTTGAGCACATTGGATTCTGTTCACTTCACGGAGTCTCTTGCTGTTATTCCCAAGACTGTATTTGCTATATTTTGCACTTGAGCTAGGTGAAATTACGTAGACTCTGTTGTTGAGAAGATGGCATGGAATTGCCTAATTTGGCATTCATTCCACAAACACAATGGGAGAAGGAGTCCCTATTCAGGATAGAGATTAGCCAACTCCAAGAGGCCTGGAACCTGATCAGAAGCCTACTTGAAGTTAATGAGGGCTTTTCCGTTGACTTCAGTGAACTCTGAATCAGACATTTATATCAGTATCTGCAGAAACAAATTTCTGTTAGATTGGTCAATCATACGGAAGGCAGATAATTGTCTTTTCAAGATGATATGAATGAAATAAACAAGAAGAATGGAAATCTTTTTGCTTAGTATTTCAAGCAAAGATAATGGCAATGGATAAATTATGGCATTGGTGAAATGACTCATAGCAATTATAGCTAAACAAGTCAATGGTATCTCATGCTATCAGCTGTAATACTTAACAGTTGCATAGCATATTACACCTTCAAAGTGCTGACAAGCATTAATTAATGCCTGTAAAGAAAAGAAGAGGTATGATGCATATGTTCTGTTATTGCCATTATTTAAGTTGTCTGTTTCATGAGGCCAACTTGGCTGACTTCCAAGGATGGTAGAAAAGTTCATCAGATAAAGCTAAAAACTTCTCCAGTTGAATTAAATTAATTAATTAAGAAGATTCTCCTTGTAATGCAAAGCAACTCCCTGTAGAAAGTTGCCTCTGCTAGAATAATGGCCAACTGCCAGAGGAGAAAGAAATAAAAGCCTAACTGTATGTTTGACCTTTGTGTTCTTTCCTTCTTTTAAAACAGAATATTGATGTATTAATGTGCACCATCATAAACAGTGAAACATTAGGACACACTATTAGACAATTCAGAGTAATGGGATCTACAAACTCCTTTCCTCTTCTCCTCTTCCCAGATCTCTATATAATGTTACCTATGACAAAATGAATAAGACTAGTATGAAAGCCAAAACACTCCTCCTCCTCTCCATTCAAACAAGAGTGCCTCAAAATGGTTTGTCACCGCCTTTATTTTTTGACTAGATAGAATGTGAAGGCAAATTTACTGAAATAATTTGGACAACTATTTTGAAATCAGCATGTATAAATCTTAGACCTTCCAAATCCATTCACATGGTGTTGGTATTTAGTTTTATATAGTGCCTTGAGCTTCAAATGGGTATTCCAATCACAATAAATATTGTCAAAAATGCTTCTTTTGTAAAATGCAATTCATACCATACTAAGGTGCTCATTCTTCTGTTTGAGTTTGCACGGTAAATGGATCTATTTTAATTCATGTATATTTTTAGGTATTGAAAAATAGAATGTGTTCAAATGTGATAATGGAATATCAGGAAAGACCATTTTAAAACCTGATGTCTAGAATTAGGTATCCAAGTGGCATTTGTAGATTCTGTCAACTTCCATGGGTATTAAAAATTGGCAACTTATTTAGGTTCCTAATTATGGGTTTAGGTGCCTTGATTTAAGCTTTGAAAATGTTGGTCAGATTTTTTAGATCATTTTTAATAATCACCTCTTCACCAACACATCAACTGTATTTACCATCGGTGTTAAGATTTTAGTACAAGATAATACTGAAAGCAAGTTAAGATTTTCATAATTTTGAGGATAAAAAATGTTGATGGCCTCGTGAGCAGGTAATGTTTTTTAACTTTAGTATATATTCTTGTGAGTGATTGTAGTAGAAAATAGTTTCGGAAAAGAATCTGCATTTTTGTGCTTACACCAATATTCTTTCCTCCCCTGAGCTGCCTTTATTGATATTTGGAACATGTGTTCATCTTGCCAATGCAAATCTCCTTCAGAATTGAACAGTTAGAGTAGACAGGTTTACATAAATGGTATCATGTATAGATAGTATTGGTGAATACTGAACTCCTGTGTCATTCTTTCTTGTAGAGTAAGTCTAATTTTTTTTTAAATTATTGAATTTCACAGGCATAGTGAGCAATATGTGACCTATTAGAAATCTGGACTGTTCTTCTCGGAGTGCTTGTTCATGTCTATTCCAATCAGGTGTGTGCGCGTGCACGTGTACGTTATCCGGAAGATTTTTCCCCTAGCAGCATCCGTCGGGTCGGCCTGGGCGCCCCCTGGAGTTGCGCCTTCATGGCACCTAATATAGGGCCCTGCTGACCCACCACCCCGTCAGTTCCTTCTTACCACCAGTGACAGAGAGACGATGGCCTTTGGAAGAGCAGTACTCCAATCAGTGGATAGCTCCTATCTCACCTCCTAAATTCGGCTTGAGAGTCACCTCATTGGAATGGACATGAACAAGCACTCGAAGAAAAAATGGTTATTCACTTCTCGTAACTGTTGTTCTTTGAGATGTGTTGTTCATGTCCATTCCAATACCCACCTTCCTTCTCTTCTGTTGGAGTAGCCGGCAAGAAGGAACTGAGTGGGTAGTGGGTCGGCAGGGCTCTATATTAGGCTCCATGAAGGCACAATTCCAGGGTGCGCCCTGGCCAACTCAACAGATGCTGCTAGGGGAAAAATCTTCCAGCCAACGTGCATGTGCGTGGGCGCACACGTGATTGGAATGGACTGATCAAAAATAGCATATGTATCCTATTTTCAAATGATTGTTCTGTAAACCTTCTAAATCTAAGCTTTTGTTTTTTAGTAATTATTCTTTTAGAAAGTGGCACCCCATAAAATGTTTATGAACTAGTTTCTCTTTAATCTAAAAATCAGCTTTAGGATTGGTTATTGCTAGTACTTGTTTGGTCATGAATTCTCTAGTAATACATACATAGAAGCCAAAATTCAGATGTCAGCATCAGCAGCTGCAGCTGTGCACTAGTTCTGCTACATTGAGGTCCTCCACAACCATGGACAAAGAGGGTGGATTTGCCCCTTAGTCAGTATATATAGATGTTGTCAGCCTATCCCATACAATTTTGTAGTATTGCAGAGTTAAATGTAATTTAGCTTTTTATGTAACTTGAATTTTTTCCTATGATTATGAAACTGTGAGCCTGTATATTAGACTGGATTAGTAAGCAAACATCAGCATAATTTTATTCTGTTCCTTTTCTTCCTAGAATATTTTCCTTCTTGGATATTGTCACTTTGTGCCGATGTGCGCAAGTTTCCAAGGTACAGTATTTGCTTTACTTGGGTCATTTGTGCACTGGGAAAGGACTATTCTCTTAATTACCAGCAAACAATGAGCTTTAAATCAGGCTCTTAGAAATCAAAGGTAATCTTACATTGATTTTGATGATCAATGGATAAGAAACTGAGAGCCCAATCCTGCAATCAGATATGCAGAATGAATCACTGTGTGTCTGGAGTTTTCTCTTACAGGGTGGCGGGGTGGGGGCAAGAGATGTGCAATGATACATGCTTTGTATCTGCAGAAAGAATTAGGCCTTTTTTGGTATAGTGGCATTTGCTATTTAAAGTTTGTGGCTTTAGAACACTATTTTTCAGAAGTATTTTGGGCTTGAAATTCCATGTAACTCTGTTAATATTCAACATATGTTTAAGAAGTGTATCCATTGTGTTTGCCAAATGCTGAAGGTATTAAGTAAATCTACTACCAGTAGAGAAAAGGGCACTCATGTGAAGACAATTGAAAAGGCATATCTAAATACATTTTTATGTTAATCTAGCTTGTTTTGCTTGAATTAAAATGAAATAGATTTTATTCTTACATGAAATGTGTACAAAAACAAACCTTATATACACCAGGCTACCACAGTGAACTTTTTTCTGTATTATTTCAAAAGGCAGGCTTTAAAATTTTCACTTCACTTTTTTTTTCAGTGAAATTCAAACCTTTTTTTTTTCTTTCTAATTAAGAACATAACTATATTATTCCTGTTTCCATCCCACCATGAACTGTGATTTAATAAGCTAAGCAGCATCAATCTTGGTCAATATCTCCAGCTAAAACCTAGGATGCTGCAGAAAATAATGTTGATGAATCAGTAGGTGGTAGTCTTCCCTCTGAGTCAGTATTGAACTGGTTGAGTAACCACATGTCCCAGCAGTTTCTATTGAATAAGGAATTCCTTTTCACTTTCTAGCCTGAGCTGTTGTGTAGAGGTGATGTGTGCTATTTAACAGCTGCTATGTTTCACCCCAGTGGTGATGAAGAAATTTGTGTGTGTGTGTGTGTACTATATAATAAAATATGGTCCAATCCTGAGAGGGGCTGAATGCCTCCATTCCCATGAAAATAGTGGGGTTCAGAAGGTAGCATCTTGCAGAAGGCATTCTGCTCCTCTCAGGACTGAGCCAATAGTTTGTAAAGTTTATAAAAAATTTTTGAGTTGAAAACCTCTATATAAATACATGTATTTCAAGCGTTCCCAGCTCTTCCTTTTTATTCTTTGACTAGAAGCAGCTACATTTTAAATTCTTCTTCTTTACATACGGCTCTAATAAAAATAATTTATTGAACAATGAACTTACTAAAATTGCTTTAAATAATTAGGTTAAAATTCTGCCATTATACTGTGTATGTGTGTGGCTTGCATTTAAGTCAATGTTCATGCACGTATCCATGGGCAGAATTTCGCCCTTACAGTCTGAAAACATGCAATCCCAGGATTTAAAAGACTCAGTCCAACAAAATCTGTTTTTAGCAAGCTACTTTTTCATAACCCTTAATGCCTAAATCACTTTTGATTTACATACAAAATATTCCATTCTGAAAGAATAATTGTGTCGTGTCTGTGATTTCAAGACACTCATACTATAGCGATGAGGGGAGGGCTATATAGGTACCTGATAGAGAAGATTTATTAAACATATATATGTTTTTTCTAGGCATGGAATGTCTTGGCTCTGGATGGAAGTAACTGGCAAAGAATAGATCTTTTTAACTTTCAGACAGATATAGAGGTTAGTACTGTAGTTTTTTTGTCTTTACATGGGATGTTAAAAGGATAAACTGTCTTAATTATCCCAGAGACCTCATTCACAGTATAAGTATCTCAGTCTTAAAATAGGAAATGGTAATGCTGTGTAGAACAGATAGAAAAAGCAGATACACCTTTACCCCGATATAACGCCACCTGATATAACATGAATTCAGATATAACGCGGTGAAGCAGCCCTCCGGGGGCGCGGGGCTGTGCACTCCGGCAGGTCAAATCAAGTTCAATATAACATTGTTTCACCTATAACGCGGTAAGATTTTTTGGCTCCTGAGGGTGTCATAACTATAAAGGGAAGGGTGGCAGCCCTCCTGTGTACAATACTATAATATCCCTCCTGGCCAGAGATACCAAAATCCTTTTACCAGTAAAGGGTTAAGAAGCTCATGTAACCTGGCTGACACCTGACCCAAAGGACCAATAAGAGGACAAGATACTTTCAAATCTTGGTCGGGGGAAGGCTTTTGTTTGTGTGCTCTTTGTTTTGGTGGTTGTTCGCTCTTGGGACTAAGAGGGACCGGACATCAATCCATGCTCTCCAAATCTTTCTGAACAAGTCTCTCATATTTCAAACTTGTAAGTAACAGCCAGGCAAGGCATGTTAGTTTTATCTTTGTTTCCTCAACTTGTACATGTTCCTTTTGCTAAAGGGTTTACCTCTGTTTGCTGTAACTTTGAACCTAAGGCTAGAGCGGGTTCCTCTGGGCTCTTTGAATCTATTACCCTGTAAAGTTATTTTCCATCCTGATTTTACAGAGATGATTTTTACCTTTCTTTCTTTAATTAAAAGCCTTCTTTTTAAGAACCTGATTGATTTTTCCTTGTTTTAAGATCCAAGGGGGTTGGATCTGGACTCACCTGGAATTGGTGGGGGGAAAGGAGGGGGAATGGTTAATTCCTCCTTGTTTTAAGATCCAAGGGTTTGGATTGGTGTTCACCAGGAACTTGGTGGAGAAGTCTCTCAAGGCTACCCAGGGAAGGGTTATAGTACTTGGGAGGGAGATATTCTGGGGGGGAGGTAGACAGAGTTTCCCAAATGACTCATAAATAATTTGGGTGATGGCAGCAAAACCAAATCTAAGATGGTAGTTAAGCTTAGAGGTTCTCATGGAGGTCCCCACATCTGTACCCTAGAGTTCAGAGTGGGGAAGGAACCTTGACACGAGGACAGCGTTATATCGAGGTAGAGATGTAATTGTATTTGGCTCACTTTTTACCTTGGAATTGTATCTGAGTTTTGATCTTCAGCTAAGTGACAAATAATTTATTTATTTTGGTTTAAGTAATTCATTGGGCACACATTGTTCACAAAAGGTATGGGATTGACGTGATTCTATGATACTGACGTGGAGACTCAAGACTTCTGTTCATAGAACAGGTATCATACAGACAGTACTGGATTATTATGCTTTTGTTTTGGGACATATGTTTTTCATATGCTATAACTTCTAATTCTTTGATTAGACAATGGATTTGTAGCATAGCCTATGTGCTACAAGGCAGTATTGTGTTCTTGATGTGTCCTGGGACAACCATGTTATAATCTGGTCCCAGGATGTGTTTGATTTTCAGTATAGATTGTCCCTTTATCATTTAGATTTAAAATAATACAGTGGCTGCTATACTTTGAATTTGAGCTCAATAGTAATTTAAATTTACCTTTTAATTAATTTATTCACTGTTTATCTAAGGCACACTAAAAACTTTTTAAAAGTAGTTTTAATAGAATATTAAACAGACACCCACCCAGACCCAGTGATCTCATAAGAAAAAATAGAGCTCTTTTGATGTCTTTCCATCTCAAAACAGCATCTTTTTGGATTACTATGTTTGAGGACCACAAATTGTAAAGTCCCTGTAGACAAAATCTTTTGCTCAGCATGACTTCACAATATGCCCTTGTTGTCACCATATCTTGGTAGTCCGTCGATCCGATGATGACAAATCTGAGCAAATCATCTATTGTTGGTCTCATGGTGTGCCCTCTGATGACTGTACAAGCCTATTCTAGAGGTGCACATTTTGCTGCAAATGGTGCATGGGAAGTTCGCGGTCAGTGGATTGTGCGCTGCTGATGCTCTGTGACGTCGTTCGCGTGTCTCTTGTAGATGCCGGCAGCGGTCTTCCTCAAAGGCGATGCAGGTATTTCTAACTGTTGCACGCCACTGTGTTCTGTCGCTGGCGGCGTCCTCAAGGTCCCTAGGTTTGATACTGCTGTACTGCAGATTGGCTTTGATGGTGTCCTTGTAATGTTTCCGTGGACGACCTATATGCCGGATGCCCTGGGAGAGCTCACCATACAGAAGCTGGCGGGGGATTCTGTTGGCATCCATGCGGCTGACATGACCGGTCCAACGTAGCTGTGACTTCATGATCATCATTTCGATGCTTGTCATCTGGGCTCTCTTGAGGACCTCGAGATTGGGCACTTTGTCTTGCCAGTGGATCTTCATGATGTTGTGGAGGCAGCGCATGTGGAATGCTTCAAGGTGCTTGATGTGACACCTATATAGTGTCCATGTTTCGCACCCGTACAAAAGAGATGAGAGAACAACAGCTCTGTACACAAGCAGTTTTGTTGACATCCGGATGTTGTGGTGGTTTAAAACTTTGACACGCAGACAGCCAAGTGCCTGGCTTGCTTTGGATATTCGTGCGTTGATCTCATTATCCAGTGATCCATCTCTGGATATGACACTACCCAGGTATTTAAAGTTCTCCACTACTTTAAGCTGAGTGCCGTCAATGGAGATACTCGGGACAGAAGCATTTGATCCAGGTGCAGGTTGATGAATAACTTCTGTCATTCCGAGGCTGATAGTTATTCCGAAGAGTTGCGAGGCCTCAGCAAACTTGTTGACAATGTGCTGAAGATCATTTTCAGTGTGAACCATGAGGGCACAGTCGTTGGCAAAGAGTGCCTCAAGAAGGAGTTTCTGCACTGTCTTAGTCTTTGCATTCAGGCGACGGAGGTCAAAAAGTGAGCCATATACCTCAAGTATATACCTCGGTCCAGATCTTTCATTGCATGGTTAAGGACGCATGCAAAGAACAGGTTAAATAGGACAGGAGTGAGAACACATCCTTGTTTCATGCCATTGGTGATGTTGAAGGGGGCTGATGTGGCTCCATCAGACAATACTTCGCTTGTCATGCTGTCATGAAAAAGGCGTATAATCTGGACAAATTTTCTTGGGCAGCCAAGTCGTGTTAGAATGGTCCAAAGGCTTCCCTGTTGACGGTATCAAACGCCTTTGTCAGATCTATGAAGACAGCATACAGGTGCATATTCTGTTCAATGCACTTCTCTTGTATTTGTCTGACAGCAAACACCATGTCGACTGTGCTCCGGCCAGGTTGGAAACCACATTAACTTTCAGGTAGATTTGCCTCGGAAATACTGGCTATTAGGCGGTTCAAGATGATGCGGGCGATGATCTTCCCACCAACGGAGAGGAGGGATATGCCTCTGTAGTTTCCACATTCTGCTTTGCTGCCTTTGTTCTTGAAAAGAGAGACAATAGTAGCGTCGCGGATGTCCTGTGGTATGTTTTCATCCTCCCAGATGCTGATGATCACGCTGTGGAATGCTGCTAGTGCTGCTGAACCTGCTGCTTTGTATATCTCTGCTGGTATCCCATCTTTTCCAGGAGCTTTTCCTGAACTCATCTGGCTAACAGCTTTCTTAATCTCATCTATAGTGGACGGAAAGTCAAGATCTGTCAGAGCAGGTTGTTGTGGAATTTCATTGAGGACATTATTATTTACGGTTGATGGTCTATTGAGAAGGTTGCTAAAGTGTTCTCGCCATCTTTCGTTGATGCCTTCTTTATCTTTAATCAGCGTTGTGTTGTCTGATGAGAGCAATGGGGTGGTCCTTGGTTTAGAAGGTCCATAGACAGTCTTAATAGCACTGAAGAACATCTTTGAGTTGTGAGTCTCAGCATGGTACTCAATTTCTTTGGCTTTGCTCTCCCACCAGTTGTCTTGTATCTGACGGAGGTCTTTCTGTGTTTTGCTCTGAAGGTACTTGAAATGGTCCCGTTTAGAGACTGAGGAGGGGTCATTCTGCCATTCGATAAAGGCTTTTCTCTTTACTTCCAGTGCTAAGCATATTTCTTCTTGGTTCTCATCAAACCAATCCTGATGTGTGCTTTTCTTTGGTCCAAGAGATGTTATTGCTGTGTCAGTCACTATCTGCTTGAACTGGTCCCACTTTTCGGTTACAGTACCGATCAATTGTCCGTGGGATGTCAGTTTGTCATCAAGATTCCTTTGGAAATTGTTGAAACACTGAGCATCCTTCAGTTTGGCTATGTTGAAAGCAGGTTGCACATGCTTAGGGCGTTTGTGCCGAGAGGGAGCGATGTGAAGTTGGAGACATCCTGACTAATCTGTGATCTGTCCAGCACTCTGCGCCTCGCATTACTCTGGTGATCAGTACGTCTCGGATGTCTCGCCTTCTGATAATGGCATAATCTATCAGATGCCACTGTTTAGACCTAGGGTGCATCCATATCGTTTTATATTTGTCCGCTTGTTGGAACAGAGTGTTGGTAATGGTCAGGTCATTTTCAGAACAAAGGCTCAAAAGGAGTAGTCCATTGCTGTTCATTTTGCCTACACCATGTGGCCCGGTTACTCCTTTCCAGTTCTCGCTGTCAGCCCCGACTCGGGCATTGAAATCTCCAAGTAGGAGTAGTTTGTCTGTTACAGGTGTGGCCTTGATCAGTCTGTCGAGATCTTCATAGTATTGTTCCTTTGAGTTGTCAGAGCATGTTAGAGTGGGTGCATATGCACTGATGATGGTGGCATGACATTTGGCATTTAGTGGGAAGCGTAGTTTCAGCAATCTTTCATTGATACCCACTGGAAGGTCTGGGAGTTGATGCATCAATGAGGTTTTTATTGCCAGACCAACTCCATGTATTCTGTCCTCTGTCTCAGTCTTACCCTTCCAGAAGAAGGTGTAACCACTTCCTGGTTCGCTCAAGGAACCTTCCCCAGGCAATCTTGTTTCACTTAATGCCGCTATATCGATGTTGTAGCGGGCTAGTTCTCGAGCAATGAGAGCTGTCCTTCTCTCAGGTCTTGCAACAGCTTCTCGATCCATGAGGGTACGAACATTCCATACACCAATGGTAAGTTTCCTCAAATTTTTCTTTTGGTTTCGGCCACAGGTTGGGTTAAATTGCCAGCCGCGGCTTGCTGGCCAGTTGTTGTAGGGCAGGCAATTTTTAGGCCACCTTTTCTAGGCCCCTCCCTTACTAGGGTGAGCAGTGCTGTCCTGAAGAGGGCTGCTCAGATGCCTGGGATGCTGCCAGGCAACTCTGCTGCCCCAGGTACAGAGCTGGACGGCCACCTATCCACAGGCCGCCTGCGTGCAGGATTGGGACTACGACTCCCAGTGGTAACCTCCACCTGTCGCTTTGCCCCTCCCCCATTGCCGCAGGTATGATGATGATGTTTGATGATGGGGTGTATGGGGTGCCCAGGGAGTGGTAGTACCTCTGATGGGGGGACTTGTACCCCTTCAGGGGTGGTCCATCCACTTTGGTCCCCACCTGTCACTCAGCTGTCACCTGTGGCTCCAAGTAGCTGCAGCATGCGCAGTGGCCACACCCCAGGCAACGGCTTCGACAGGCCGGCTAAACCAGGTGAGTGTAACTGATGGGACTCAAACCCTCAGTGAATTAGGGATATGCCTACCCTGCATGCAACGTCAGCTCTGGCAGACTGGGTGAAAGAGATCACTAAGATCCAACCGCCAAGAAGACGGTTCTGCAACGCTTTGTGGACAGCGAAGGGCTTGACGAGGCACGAAAGACGTCAAGGCCATCCACTGCAACCAAAGAAGTTATCAGTCGTGACGATTTTTCGTACCATTGGTGTCTGGCTTCTAAGGTTGAGAGAGTGGGATTGCTCCCATGCAATGGCTCTACCACTTAAAAAAGCTGTCACCATATACCATCATATCAAACAATACCGAAGCCTTATTCTGCCATAGGGTTAAGATAGTACACTGTTTTGTAATGTATAAAACAAATATACATATTGGTCTTGTATACACAATACCAGAAAAAAAATAAACTGCCTTAACTTTATAAGCAAACTGCTGTTTTAGGGATTTATCAATCTTATGCCAAAGAGTGTGTGCTGGGGTGTGGTGCCAAATGTTAGCAGCGATGGTGAGGGAATTGCACTTTGCTGATCTCATAAACAAAGACCAGGAAAAAAGTACATTTAAACTACTAAAGCACCAAAATACCTCATGTTTTATTCAGGGCATTTAATTCTTAATACTGAAACTACCTGTCTGTTTTTAAATACATTTGCAGACAGTGGTGGATTAGCCACTGGGTCAACAGGGCCCGTACCCAGGGGCCCCGGTCAACTGAGGGCTCCGGAAGAATGGGTGCTCCCCCACCCCAACCCACTGCCTGCCTGCTGCTCCTGCCGGGGAGTGCGGGGAAGCCCCCAGTGCCCCAACCCTACTCCCCAACGGGGGGGCTGCAGGCAGAAGGGGTGGGGAGGGGCCGCCACTTGCTCTGTCCTTGGGCCTCACAAAAGCTTAATCCACCACTGTTTGCAGATCACCTCTAAGTGAGCAGCATAGTCTTTCAAAGGGGCCTTAATTCATCCTCCAAGCTTGTGCCAAGCAAATTGACTGAAACTGTGGAAAAGAATAGAATTATCAGACACACAGCTGAACACGATATGTTGGGGAAGAGTCAACACAGCTTTTGTAAAGGGAAATCATGCCTCACCAATCTATTAGAATTCTTTGACCTCTGTGACTTGAGCCCGCGGCGTCTGGGAGCTACAAAGCCCCCCGCTGCCTGTGGTGGCTGGGAATTGTGGGGGCCCCAAGCTCCCAGCCGCAGCAGGTAGGTGGGATGCCTCAGGAGCTTGCAGGCAGCGGGGGTGCCCTGAAGCTCGGAGCTGCCGTGGGCAGCGGGTCCCCCAATTTTTCTTTATTGCCTGTGACCTGTCCGTTACTTTTACTAAAAATATGCATGACAAAATCTTAGCCATACTCATAAATAAGGATACATTTTAGTCACAGATATTTTCAGTAAAAGTCATGGACAAGTCACGGACAGTAAACAAAAATTCATGGCCCATGACCTGTCCATGACTTGTACTATATACCCCAACTAAAGCTTGGGCTAGGGACCCGTGGGCCCTCTAGGGCAGCGGTCTGGGAGCTCCGCAGGTTTTGGAGGAGGAGGCCCATAACCACCAGCTGGTGCCGGGGTGAGGGGGGGGCAGCAGCATGTGGCCCAGGGCCCCTACCCGGCTCAACGCATCTCCCTGGAAGCGGCCGGCATGTCCCTGCAGCTCCTATGGGGAGGGAAGGCTAGGGGGGCTCCGTGTGCTGCCCTGCCACAAGTGCCATCTCCGCAGCTTCCATTGGCCGGGAGCCGCAGCCAATGGGAGCTGCAGGGGCGGTGCCTGCAGATAGGGGCAGCGTGTAGAGCCCCCTGGCCCCTCCGCCTAGGAGATGCAGGGATATGCTGGCCAATTCTGGGGAGCCTCCCCAAGGTAAACATTGCCCTGAACCCCTACCCCAGCCCTGAGTCCCCTCCCACAGCCAAACTGCTGCTGCTGCTGGCCCAGGGACTGCCTGAGCCCCAGAGCCAGCCACACCGGCTGCTGCAGAAGTCACAGAGGTCATGGAAATTCATGGAATCCATGACCTCTGTGACAGACATGCAGCCTTACTCATAAATGTTCTGGAAAAGGGCATCAATAGGGAGGTGGCAAAGTTTGTAGACAGTACAAAATTACTCCAGATAATGCAGTAGTGGTGTAGCTGTATTGATCCCAGTATATTAGAGAGGGAAGGTGGGTGAGGTAATACCTTTTATTGGACCAACTTCTGTTGGTGAGAGAAACAAGCTTTCAAACTTACACAGAGCTCTTCTTCAGGTCTGGGAAACTGACTCAAAGTGTCACCGCCAAATACAAGTATTTGAACAGACTGTTTAGCATAAGCAGATAACTCACATTTCAAAGGGTCATTCAAGGTGAAGAGGCCTGTGAACACTCCTCCAGTTATAGGGAGGAAAGGAAAGGGAAGGGAAGGGGAGAAAGACAGCTGGGAGTGGGGGTTGTTAGTGGGTTACATTTTGTTGTAATACGTCATAAATCCAGTGTCTCTATTCACTCCATGTTATGAATTTAAGCTCACAAGCTCATCTTTTGAAAGCGTTGTGCAAGTTTCCTTTGAGGATGAGGACTGATAGGTCAGGTACAGAGTGATCGCTTTATGAAAAGTGTTCACCTGCAGATGACGGTGTGTTTTGTCTTTTATCAATTTTCTGTGTGAGTTCATTTGAGAGCATAGTGATTGTCTGGTCTCACCCACATGGTTGCTATTGGGGCAGTTAGTCCCCTGGATGAGGTACACCAAATGCTTTGATGGGGATGTGTGGGACCCATCAAAGGTGTGTGTGGGTGTGTGCGTGCGCACGCGCGGGGGATGTTGATCATTGTAGCTGTGGAGATATGTCTGCAGGTTTTGCATCTGTTGTTCTGGCAGGGTCTGGTGCTGCTTTAAGTTGATGTGTCCCGCTCTGTGGGGAGCTTGCTTCTGATGATGAGCTTGGAGAGATTAGGGGTTGTTTGAAGGCCATACTTGATGTGGACCCCATCCTGAAAGAAAATCTTCCCTGAACCCCTTCTTCTGACCGGTTTACCTTAGAAAAGAGACTAAGAGGGGATATGCTAGAGGTCTGTACAATTAGGAATGGTTTGGAGAAAGTGAATAAGGAAGTGTAATTTACCCCCTTACATACCTCCCCCCAAAAAAGGGGTCCCCCAATGAATTTAATATACAGCAGGCTTAAAACCAAACATAAAGAAGTACTTCACACAACGCACAGTCAACCTGTTGAACTCGTTTCCAGGGGATATTGTGAAGGCCAAAAGTTTAACTGGATTCAAAAAAGAATTAGAGAAGTTCATGAAGGGTATGTTCAATCAATGGCTATTAGCCTAGATGGTCAGGGAGGCAACCCAATGTTGTGGGTGTTCCTAAACGTCTGACAGCCAGAAGGTGGGAGTGGTCAAAAAGGGATGGAATCACTAGATAATTGCCCTGTTCTGTTCATTCTTTCTGAAGCATCCGGGCATTGGCCACTGTTAAAAGACAGGATAGAGGACTAGATCGATTATTGGTCTGACCCAGTGTGGGCATTCTGATGTTTTCTTGTCTAAGCTTTTGTGTATCCAGATTGGGTAGTTAGACACACCGCATTTGTGCAGACAAATATGGTTTTTACATATGCAGGTTTATTCATGAAAATTCATGTGCAAAATTTCAGGTAAGTCTTCAGAATATATTTTAGAAAGTTTGTCCCACAAGGCATTAATTATAGCTAGTTGTGTTAAAAATCATGTGGATATATTTAAATTTGTAGATCCTTAATCTATGCTTTGTGTCCACTAATGAAGTGGGCTTTCTCTTATCTGAAAGATATTTTCAATACAGAATCAATAACTGATGCAACATATTTTTTGATAACTTTCATCCTGAGGCAATTTTTAGTTTGAGGTTTATAATTCAGTTTAAGCATTGTACACAATGAGCCCCCTGGGGCCATGTCATTATGGCCCATTGGTTCACAACTCTGTGGCCAACCATATGCTACTTAGTTGGTAATATTTTGAACATTCCTAAAACAGTTGGGTTTGGAAAATTTAGAATATATTTTATTTGTGCATCTTTTAATTTTAGATTAAATAATCTGAAATATTATTGTTCTGGAGCTTTTTCTTAGTAATTACATTTTACAGTTGGCATTTTTGCATTTTCATGGTTTATGTATCTACACTATATTCAGTTTATTTTGGTGATGTTTTTTCATCTTTTTATTAGAGGTCATTAGCTTCAGTTAGGAAGCAGTTGTGACTAATGAGAGCCTAGCTTAAAAAAATCACAGCATCTCAGGAAGTGTATTATCAATTTTAGTTTGTCTTTTTTACTCTAGAAATCGTATAAAATTTAAACATTCTATTACTTAACAATGAGAAATGATGCCTCATAACAGAGCAAAATGTTTTCATGTACGTTAGCCAGTACGTTTGGATTAGCAGTGAATAATAAATATTAAAAATACTGTATTTGGGGAAGTTGTGTGTTTGCCTGTATTTCAGTATAACTTCCTTTCAAGATCGCGAAGGAACATAAAACCTTTGTGTATTTAATCTGCTCTAATTTTAAAATGTTTGTTTGCTTTTCTTGTGCATTTAAGTATACATTTGTTTAGTAAATAAAATGATCAATTTTGTAATTATATTTATTTTTGCTTCTATAGTTTATTAAAGTTTTAATTGCTCCCTTAAAATTATTCTACTTTGTAAGTATTTAGCAAGGTGGTGGTGTGGCCAACAATATATAATGCTTCTGCCTTTCGGTATAAACTAATGCAGGGGTTCTGAAACTTCATTGCACTGCGACCCCCTTCTGACAACAAGAATTACTACCAGACCCCACGAGGGGGGACCAAAGCCTGAGCCCGCCCAAGCCCCGTCACCCTGGGTGGGGGGGGCAAAGCTGAAGCTCAAGGGCTGCAGCCCCAGGCAGCTTTGTCCCCAGGCAGTGGGGCTTAGGCTTCGGCCACAGGTGGTGGAACTTGGGCTTCGGCTTCAGCCCTGGACCCCAGCAAGTCTAACAGCAGCCCTGGCCCATTAAAACAGGGTCATTGACCCACTTTAGGGTCCTGATCCACAGTTTGAGCACCGCTGAACTAATGTATTCCCCCCTCCTCTCGCCAAAAAAAAATCAGGGTGGAAGAGAAGGGTGTAATACCGTAATTCTCTTTAAGGGACATTTTTTTAACAATAATGCTATTTTCAGTCTGCATGTTGAATCATGCCATTCAGTTGAGAGACATAAATAAATAGTGTTCTGGAGCAAATGCCTGTAAGTTTACAAATGCAGAGTGGTGTATAAAGTATATGCATCTTTGAGGACTTAAACCTGTGCTTAATGGTAAGAATCAGATTTGGTAAACACAGGCGTGATCCCAATAGTTAAGCCGACCTAACTCCAGGAGTAGATGCGGCTAGGTCAATGGAAGGATTCTTCCATCGACCTAGCTACTACCGCTTGGAAAGGCAGATTAGCTACAGTGAAAAAATTCCTCCTGTCGCTGTAGGAAATGTCTACTATGTGGCACTACAGGAGCACAGCTGCAGTGCTGTAGTGCCTATAATGTAGACAGAGTCTTAAATATGTAATAACTCAGTGGGATGACTAATGTGCATCAGTGTTTCCAGGACTGGGGCCTAAGTGTACGAGTATCTGTTTCAAAAAACTTTGTTTCAGCAATATATTACCATAGAGTTTTGCTGAAGCAAATAGTAGTTCATTTCACCAGATTACCTGAAGGCTCAGTCCAACACCACCGAAGTGAGCAGGAATTTGGCCGTTTACTTCAATTGGAGTTGGTACAGATCTTCAGTGAGCAAGTACTTTTTTTCCTTACGTACTTTAGAAATCTCCTTCTGGAGGAGGATGGCAGGGGTAGAGACTCAGCATTGAAATTTCATATTTGTTTAGAATATTAGGTGTGTCGAAACAACATTTATTAAAACTTTATTTGTATCTGGCTTAAGGGTCGTGTGGTGGAAAATATTTCCAAAAGGTGTGGTGGGTTCCTGAGACAGCTTAGTTTAAGAGGATGTCTTGGTGTTGGAGACTCCGCTTTGAAGTAAGTAATCTATCCACAACTTGATTTAGACATATTTGTACAAATCTTAATGACTTAATGTAGTCACTCAATGTGAATTCCAGTTTGGGCAGAGAATAGTTAATGTTTTCTTGAAATGAATTAAGTAATGAGAACAATGAGAGATCATTTTTAGTTTTCCCAGCTATTACTGATTTTGAATATTTCAAATGCTTGACAGTGGAACATATTTTTGCAGACTAGTTGTTTGCACCTAACAAAAAAAAAAAAAGTTTTTTGGTGTAAGTATTCAACAAATTTGTGGTGAACAGTTTATTTCTTCCTTTTTCATGACTAGTCTTAAAAGATAAACTATGTTTTCTCAATAGAAGCCTTGTTGCTTTTAAATAGCTAAGCCATATATAGAACCAACCAAATTTTCTTTTCAACATAAAAAAAAAGGTTGGCAAGAAACAATGCATTCTTTTTCAAAATGAAAACCCCATACTAGTAACAGAATTTCTTTATAAAGAGTAGGGGAAAAAAGCAAGAAACAACCAAATTTTCTGTTCAAATAGAACATACTCTGCTTTGTAAAATAAAGTTAATGCTGGAATCAGTCAAAATTTCCTATTTAAAATGAAAAATTATGTTGGAATCAATAAAAATATAAAACTTAGAACAAAGATCATGTAGGAACAAAACATCTTTTAAGGAAAAAGCCATGTTTTATAAAAGGAAAACTTGTTTTCCAGAGAGTAAAAAGGAAAGAGGAAAAAAACAATTAAAACCAACTAACATTAATGTTCTCTATGCAGATGTCTGGAAACCTTTTTAACCTTTACAACTGTTTTAAAAACTGAATAACTTTATAATTTACTAAAATATTCTCAAGAGGAAACCTTAGTGTTTCCTTAGTTTTTTTTTTTTTTCTTCCAGTGAGAAGCTCTTGTCCTTCTGGAATAACTTACCTTATATCAATTATCTGCAGTGTAACCTTGACATCTTAGTATGCTTCCATTTAGATGAGCAGTGAGGCCCACAGCAGAGAAATGAGATGGGCCATAATTTCAGTTAAGGGCACTTAAATAACCTCAGAGTCTCTTCACATCCTGAGGCTGATTTCATCTTTTTTTCAAATGTTGGGATTTGTTAAGAGAATCAGGTCCCCTACTATCCCCGCCCCTTCCCTGTTATGAATACTAACAGTGTTGACATTTATAACTGTTTATTTGTGGTTCAGATTACAGGCAGGTGCTGAAAAGATGTATACAGATAATTTAAACAGGTACACAGAATATTCATGAGCTCATTCAAGTAAATGATGCAAACAGGAAATAACAGAGAGTTAGATGACATGGTTTACCTGCTGGTGGCCTGTGTACACTGCTGCTTCCACAGTGAGTGCCATTGGTGGAGCTGCACTGGTGATAGCAAGTAGTGGGAAAAAGCTGTAGCCTATATACACTCCAAGTATAGATGGGATGATGTAGTCAAGAGAAAATCCAGTAAATAGTAAGTGGCCTAAGCTTTCTTTAGGGAAATAGTTAGGAAGATTGCTTTCATTTTCAAATAATTACTGTATATACTTGTTCATAAGCCGAATTTTTAAGTTAAAAAGGGAAGCACCAGAGAAGGGAGTCGGCTTATGAATGGATATAGAGAGGGAGAGGTGGGACACAGCCCCTCCCCCCAACAGAGGGAGCAAGGAGAGGCAGCCGCTATGCCCTGCTCCCCAGAGCAGGCTGCGGCTGTGCCGCCTGGCCCAGACCGCTGGAACATGCTGCGGCTGCGCCACCCGGTCTGGCCCGCCAGAGCATGCTGCGGCCGCGCTGCCAAGCCTGTCGGAGCAGCTCCAGCCAGGCCAGAGACATCCTCCTCTGACCCTCCACAGATAAGGTGGGAAGGGATGGAATGGGGAGACTGTGGGGTCCTGGGTTAGGGGTGGGGTCATGTGGGGGGTGGTCACAGGGGCTGTCCCGGCCCGTCAGGGTAAGCAGATAGTGTGCCGGGACACTTTGTTTAATTAGGTTTACCTCTGTGCCTGCGGACGCTCAAGGTAAACAAAACATCTCGGCCCTCCAGCGGCTTATCCTGATGGCCCGGGAGCCAAAGTTTGCTGACCCCTGAATTATAGGGTCGATTTATGAACAGGTCATAAAAAATTTCCATTTGTACTTATCCATCTTGGGGGGTTCGGCTTATAAACGAACCAGCTTATGATCGAGTATATACGGTAATCTGAAAATACTTTTCTGTTTAACTGTCTTTCTGTGCTGTTCTGTTTTCAGATCTGCTTTCTCACCCCTTTTGTTTTACCATGCTTGTGTTAAAAATAATTCCCAGTCACCGAAAGAGATGTCAGATACATAAATATTGCTTGGTTGAGGTACCTGTATCAGAAAATCCACACATAGGTTTTGCAGGACACAGTTTTCCCAATAGGTTTACTATTCCTACAGCTTATTGCAGAATGGAGAAAATGCTGAGAGTAATCAACAGATGTCTCATTTGTCTAATAAATGTAAGTTTCCCTCCAGTAAATACTTGAACTTTGGAATAGCCATTTTGAAGATTCAAGTGGAAGCTATCAACCATATAACTACAATCTGTTTCTTCTCTCCTCCCACCCCCTTGTTTTCAATTCACACTGGAGAGCCAGCAACTTGTTACCAGCTGAGTGTGCAGTTGCATCTGTTAACCAAGGCAAAACTCCAGGCAAAGCTGTTTTTGTGTGTGAACCTCCAACTGTGCCCATAACATTAATAAAGTTGGAGGAAACCTAGATATAAAAATACTGTTCTGAAATGCTGTGTAGCTGTACATTTTCTTTTCATCTGTGCAGCCTGATAAAGCCCTGGCTGGGATGATTTAGTTGAGGGTTGGTCCTGCTTTGAGCAGGGGGTTGTACTAAATGACCTTCTGAGGTCCTTTCCAAACCTGATATTCTATGATTCTATGATATTTATGTATTTCCTCCAGGTAATTAGGGTAATGTTATATATAGGATTTTAACACGATAGTGACAATAATCATCTTTACAATTCAGACCCAGCTGATGGCAGTACTTCATTCAGTTGCATATATTATAGCTCATGACCAAAGTATAGGCCTAGGGGACCTGCATGGATAGTCCAGTAGCTTTAGGGCCTCATCCTATAGCCTGCTGGGCATCTTCACTTCCCTTTGACTTAGGACGGATCGGCCCCTAATGTGGCCCATTTGAGGATTCAGTAATACAACAGAAAAATGAGTGATCCTCTGTCTGGCGGCTTAACTAGAGTCAAATATCCAAATGTGGTGATACTTGCTCTCTTCTGTTCCTATTAATGTTTTGAGTTAATAGGTGTAAAGCACGACAGATACAGGAGACAACAGAAATAGACTTCTCCCTAAAATCAAGTTTGAGGGAAAATGGTTTTGCAAGTTAACAGAGACAAAAACTTACAAAAGAACTCTGGCAAAAGAAAGAAGCAGCTCCTGTGACAATTGTGTCTGAAATTTACTTTGTAGTTACTTTGTGGCCCACATCTCAAGGTTGTTGGCTGTTTCTGTATATTAAATGAAGAGGTTGAGGGGAGGGTGCGCTCTAGTGGCTGAATTGTAACTTGCTCCATATCAAATTTCATTAACGTTTTATTGCTGTTTTAGGACATTTGCACAGAACTGTAGAAATATTGAACATTTAAATCTAAATGGATGTACAAAAATTACTGACAGGTAGGTGAAAAGCTTTTTCCATGTGATAGTGAAATTTGAAAAAAGAAGTGACTGAAGATATTTTTAGTGTATCTGCTGTTTTGCAGCACGTGTTATAGCCTTAGCAAATTCTGTTCCAAGCTGAAACATCTGGATCTGACATCCTGTGTATCTATTACAAACAGCTCTTTGAAAGGTTTAAGGTAAGAATATTTATTCATGTTAAAAGACTATTTTGAAGAACATTTACTGAAATCACATATTTCTCACTATTTTTTTGAAACTTATACTGTGTATCAGCCTCATATATGCACTATACCTAGCATTTCTAAAGATGTAATGTATAGTGCTTATGTATGGTCTTTCCCCATGGTTTTTCTGTAGAGCCCTGGCACAGTTATCCATCATGAATTTGTAACAGCATGTTTCATTTGGGTTTTTCACTGTTATCACTATTCTAAGGTTGGATTTAACTTTATGCATTTTTTTAAATTCTCCCAGTGAGGGTTGCAGAAATCTGGAACATTTGAATCTTTCCTGGTGTGATCAGATTACGAAGGATGGTATTGAAGCACTGGTGAAAGGGTGCAGTGGACTAAAAGCACTATTTCTTAGAGGTTGCACACAGGTACATAATTGCTTGGGTGTGAAGATAATCCTTCAGGAGTACAGTTTATATTTTGGTATTTTGAAAACCTCCTTGAATTTAAATGATAATGTTTTTGTTACAGAGTCTTTTTGTTTTTTAACACTATAAAGTCCGTACATTTGTAGCGCGCTACTTTTAATGCCTTCCTTGCTCATTTATTTTTTATTCATTAATACAGTTAGAAGACGAAGCACTGAAACACATTCAAAATCACTGTCATGAACTTGTAATCCTGAACTTGCAGTCATGCACAGTATGTATTTTAAACTTTGAAAGAGTACATTCTACTTTTATAGCACTTTTTATCTAAGGATCTCAAAGCATTTTTCAGACATTGATGAATTCAAGTGTTATGCTTTTGAATAGTTGGGATAGCACATTTCTACAAGTCACAGAATATTTCAGTCACAGTGTTGATAAAATAGCTAAGTGGAACATGGCCTGTGCTGCCTGGAGGCCATAAACCAGCTGAATATTTCCACTGCTGAATGCAGATTTGGAACCTTTGGCTTTCCATTATTTTTATTTGTAGATAGCTTTAGCTTTTAACTAGTAACTGGAATCAGTCAACTACCATGGACTGTATACAATCAAAGTAACCATGCAGTCTTACTGATGTCATGTTATCCCTGTTCTCTCAAGCCCCAAAGTCTGTCATCTGTGGTCTATTTTTAATTGTAAATTCTTTGGGCAGAGACCATGTCTGAGGTGCTAAGCACATTCTTGTGTGCTGGATATTTAAAAAAAAATAAATTTCTAGTAACATTACATCTACTAGATCAGGGGTCTCAAACACGTGGCCTGCAGCTCCTCACGGCCCCCCCGCTCCCTCCAGTGTTTACCTAGAGCGGCTCTGGCCTGGCGCACACTGGGGGCAGGGCAGGCTCCTTTTTTTTGGGGGGGGGGGGGGCTACCAAAAGTAATGTTTGTGGTAGTGGTTAGTCTCAGAAGTAAGGTCATATTAACATATCTAGATAATTGGCTCATAAAGGCAATAAACACAGTCATCTCAAAAGGCAGCAGAAATCACTGTTTTTATCACATGCGAATGACAATCCAAAGAGGAATGAGCTTATATTAACACAAAGGATAATTTATTTGGGAGACGTTAAGTTACCAAAGTAGGAAAAACACTTCTTTCAGAAAGGAAGATCCAGAAGAACTGACACAATTCATATTTCTAAATATTATAATCCTTCATTGTGTCCTAGAAGACAATTCATATCATGTGTGCAACTAGTATTGAGGAGCTGTTTTCAGTTATGCCTGTTTCAGAAAATAACCATGCAAATTCAACACCAGGCATATCAGAACATAAATTAGTTCTCTCTATCAGAGTGGCTAAACCAGAACACTATAATGAAAGATTAACTCAAAGGACAGGGAAATGAGAGGTCTGGGTTCTTTTCCTGGGTCTGCTGCAGGCTTCCTGGGTAATTTGGGGCAAATCTCTGTAGTTCAACATACCTTCTGTAAAACAGGGATAAGAAATAGTTGATGACTTGTAATTCTGTTTCTTTGAAGATACCATACAATCGGATTCCCACTCTTGGGTTTTGCATCCCCAGTTCAAGACAGGTGGTAATTGCTCTTAGTTTTTGGCAGTGTGTGGCATTGGGCATGAACCCCTCCCTCATCTTTCATTCTAACTGTTTGTGCCTCAACTCCCTCTAGACATTTCTTAGTTAATCCCTAAATTTGTGGGAAGGAAAAGCTCCCCTAAAAATACAAACTGCATGTGATTGTAAATTAAAATTTTACCACATGAAAACCATGCCAAAGATGGGAGAAAACCCAGCTTCACACTGCATTAGAACAGAATCTCAAATCTACAAAAAGATGTGGGTGAGCAGGAATCCTATGTGGTGGTTGTCTCAAAGAAGCAGAGTTGTCACCTGGTGTGTGATTTCCTGCTGACATTTTGTGGATGAAAATAGACAATTTATCATGGCTGCACATTGTTGATCTGATGTCATGCTGCATGGCTCTATTTTTATTCCTAGACAAATTACGTGATAGCAGGATAAACATCAACCTTTTTTATTTGTTGCAGCAAATTTCAGATGAAGGCATTGTAAAAATTTGTAGAGGATGCCACAGACTTCAGTCATTGTGTGTTTCTGGTTGTAGCAACCTTACAGATGCTTCTCTCACAGCACTTGGTCTAAACTGTCCGAGATTGAAGTGAGTATCAGTTTTTATATTCGTCATTGGCCTGATCCTGGGAGATTAAGTTTCTCCTATGAAATTCTGAGCACCTTCAACTTCCATTGATTTCCATTGGAGTTAAGGGTGTTCAGCATCAGGGCAAAAACCCAACCCCTGCATATCATGTGAAAAGAGGAAAAAGAATTTGTCACAGTTACTAACTGACTCTATATTACTTCATAGATACATACAAAGGATCCTCAGCTGCTGTGAGTTGTCATATGACAATTTCCACGAGCTGAGGATCTGTCCAATATATACTACATTTTATGGTTCGGTATCTTCTTTTGCTTTACAAATAGTACTGTAAATCATACCTGAAATACTTAACTAGAACTACACGTAGGTGACATTTTAGGTGTGTTTTTCCATTAGTATGCTATGCTGCCCAACATTATTAGACTTAAATGCACAATGGTCTAAATTATCTACACCAATATCTGATGGGCACAGCTGAGGTTGGGTGGCTCAAAATGAAGTTAGTTGCAGCTCCCTGATCCTCTGTCTTGTTCTTTCCTGGCATGGGTGTACTTAGAACAGCCTTTAGGTCCAGTATGCCAGCCAAGAATAGCTACAGTACAGTAGCACTTTGGCTACATCTCTCCCTCCTTCAGATTGTAATGCCCTTATGCTGAGGGATGCAGTGGGAATGGCATAGGTGTTGGCCGTGCCTGCTCTAAAGCCAGCTGGTGACTCTCCCACAATGGGGCAATGCTCAGCTCTAGAGATGTTTTTGCTTTTGGCCCCGTTACACAACCAGAGCAGCACAGAGGGTCTGGAACAAGGAAAAGAATCTGGTTAAGTATATCTGAATTTATCTTTAGAATGTTATTACTATAAATAAATAATCTGCCAATTCAGAAATAATATAAATTTGTTGTTAACTTTTAATATTATACTGGTATTAGCTGCACCTTGCCCGCTATATGAACCAAAATAATTTCATTTAACTCTTAATTCTAAGGAAACTTTCTCTAAAGGGTAAGTATTCACTATAGTTTCCCTTCCTTGGGTTACTTTACTTAAAGTGATACATGGTATCAAGAATGATTTCAAGCCACAAACCTCTGTGTGTACGTTAGATGCAGTAATTATGGGCAGTTCCTGCACAGATTTTATTTCACCCACCACTGAAATGCAGCCATCTCAGGAGTGAAATATAGCTATTTGACAATGTATGGTAACACTGCACAGTTAATCCTCATTTCTCAATATTTTGAAGAATTTGTTTAATGCAAAAATGCATATCTGCCTCCACCCTAGTCATGAAGAAGATTTCTATTATGGGGCAACTCTAATTAAAAGTGTAAGACATTTTCCTTTTAAGGATGATTTTTTTAATACAAAAATATTAAGCTTCTTAAGGTGAAATTAAAACCTAAATTATGACAGAAACAGATTCTGAGTCATAACAGTTCTTAGGGAGACTGACCAATTAAACTTTAATTATGGACCATTAAGGAAAATATATACATCAGTAAACTTTGTATCAGAAAAAATTCTGACAAACTATATTTGGATGCCAGTGTTGTATGTAATTACCAAACACATTCTGCCATGTTCATTTTTAACCTGATTGGTAGGGGGAAAAAAGAGCTTTTGTTTAATTTAGAAAGACTTTCTTCAAGTAATGTCTGTATCTGATCCAAATTTGACTGCTTATGCAAATAGCTATGAGTGCTTATGCATGCTCTTGCTTCAGTCACAAGAGTCTTTTTTCAAACTGATTTGTCACACTCCTTAGAAGGCTAAACCCCTTGTCACTAGTTAGGACAAATCCGAGTCTTTCTTTCTAACTGATGTCAGAAAAATATAGTACTTTGAAATCATTCCTGGCTCACTTTCTAAGGCAAAGAAAGAGGCCTAAAATACCTATCAGTCTCTCACTCCTCCTTTCAAGTGAAAGACAGCTCTCATGAGAAATCTCTCAAGAAAAATGTAAGAAAGCACCATGGGGTGGCTCTAGCCATTTCGCCGCCCCAAGCATGGCGGCACGCCACGGGGGGCGCTCTGCCGGTCGCCGGTCCCACGGCTCCTGTGGACCTCCCGCAGGCGTGCCTGCGGATGCTCCACCGAAGCTGCGGGACCAGCAGACCCTCCGCAGGGACGCCTGCGGGAGGTTCACTGGAGCTGCCTGTCGCTCTCCCGGCGACCGGCACAGCGCCCCCCACGGCATACCGCCCCAAGCATGCGCTTGGCGTGCTGGGGCCTGGAGCCGCCCCTGGAAGCACCTAATGCGGGGCACCAGAAAATGTACTGCTAGCTAAGCAAGCCTGATTTACTACTCTGTAGCTTGCTAGTTTCCCTCAGTGCCACCAGGGGACAGGCTTCAGCCATTTCTCATACAGTAACAAGATATCACCAAGGAAAATGAATCTGACAAAATGATCCTCATAGATCCGTCTCTCATCCAAAGTAAAGGTAATGCAAATTGCCATAGACTGAGCTTCAAGACCATGTACTAAAATATACTGTATTAAAAATTTCAATCAATGGGAGATACAACTCCCCACTTCTTTGTACCTCCTAAATAACACGTTTTGAAGAACTAGAAAACCTGCAAAAACCTTCTAACTCCCTTCCTAAAATTGGATCAGCTGATTTACTCACTGGCCAATTTAGAGGAAAGCCTTATAAGAATATTTGCTATCCAGGGATCAGTCCTACAACTCCACATGCTGTTCTCAGGCTTTCTGCAGAATTAGCATTACAAAAAGTACTATGGTGATTAAACTCAGATCATGACTGCCAGTGCCTTGCCTCTTCTTCACACACTTATCACCTATTTCTCTCTATCCTTTAGGAAAGAGTGAGGAATCCAATGAATCAGAAAGGTGCTTTGGCAATGCATGCACCCTCTCTTGAGAGAAAGGGAAGGAAACAGTTCAAGTATTGCCAACACTGCAATACTAGTAGAAAATATCCGGTGTACTGAATAGAGTAAAATCAACATTCAATGATCTACTATACTTCAGCTGAAAAGGGGGGATTAGGTTGTTTCCTGATCAACTGCATATGACAATGGCAGGTGTAGCCATATAGTGCTCTCTCTTACACACTTAGACCTTTCATTAACAGTTGTTAACCACCTATGATGAGCTGCTCAGGATCACAGAACATGGGCTTAACAAGCCTATAAAGGGTTGCTCATGGATGTTCAATATAGCCCTATTGAGAGAAGATGGTTCCTGTATTACAGAGAGTATTTACTCAGTGACCCTACGCTGTGTAGACTTGGGAAGATGAGATTTTGAGGCATTTCTGAGTAGTGCTTTATGGTTATCACTTTGAAACACATGACTACTTAAACCTTAGAATGATGTGTTTACTTAGAATGATCCGAGTCAAGAACTGTATTAATCATAAATGCCTTCTAACACACAAGTGACAATAAGGAGCCTTCAGTCATAGCTCTGCTCTTACAAGGCAGTCATGGCTGCTCCCTATGCAGTGCTATTAGACAAGGTGTCATGGATGAATTAAAATTTCATCTATAGTATCTCTTTCCAAGTTAAGTTACACCTCTTTCCTCCCTCTGGTTTGTCTTACATAACTTGGAATCTCTCACTGTGTCTGTCTGTCCTGGTTTTTTCTTCTTCGATTTCCTTAGCAGAGATACCTCCCTTTATCTCTCTAGTCTCCAAAGAGTATGACTATGCTGAGGATGCTTACCTTGGAAGAAAGAAAAAATTACTTAACTGTAATTGTAGTTTCCTAAAAACAGTGTGCTCAGATCTTCACCAAGTATCTTCACCGTAACTCGGATCCACTGTCTATGTCAGGGATCGGCAACCTTTGAGAAGTGGTTTGCCAAGTCTTCAGTAATTTAAGGTTTCGCATGACAAAATAAATTTTACATTTACTGGGGCCCCCGACAGAACCCCAGACTGGCAGTGGGCTGAGCTGGGCCAGCGGCTGGGACCTCGGCTGGCAGGGGCTGGCGGATGGAACCCCAGACCGGCAGCGGGCTGAGCAGCTCAATGCGCTGCCGGTCTGGGGTTCCGTCTACCACCCACGCTACCGGTTTGGGGTTCCATCCGCTGGCCCAGCTCAGCCGCTGCAGGCCGGGGTTCTGTCCATCCATGCCGGAAGCAGGATGAGTGGGGCCGGCAGCCGGGACCCCAGACAGGCAGCGCTGGGGGTTCCATCCGCTGGCTCCTGCCAGACGGGTTTAAGGTTTCGCATGACAAAATAAATTTTACATTTACTGGGGCCCCCGACAGAACCCCAGACTGGCAGTGGGCTGAGCTGGGCCAGCGGCTGGGACCTCGGCTGGCAGGGGCTGGCGGATGGAACCCCAGACCGGCAGGGTTGGATGGAACCCCACGCTGGCAGCAGGCTAAGCAAGCCTGCTGCCAGCTTGGGGTTCCGTCCATTCAGGCTGGCAGTGGGCTGAACGGGGCAAAGACCCCGGCTGGCACGGGTCTGGCAGCCCGCTGCTGGTCTGGGGTTCTGTCTGCCGGCTCCTGCCAGCCGGGGTCCTGGCCCTGCTCAGCCAGGGTTCTGTTCACCCAGGCTGGCAGTGGGCTGAGTGGGGCCGGTGGCCGGGACCCCTGCTGGCAAGGGGCCAACGACAGGAATTCCCAGACCGGCGGCGGGCTGAGCGGCTCAGCAAGCTGATGGTCTAGAGTTCCAGACGCTGGCTCCTTCCAGCCGGGGTCCTGGCCGCCGGCCCCACTCAGCCCGCTGCTGGCTTGGGTTTCCGTTCACCCAGGCCGGCAGCAAGATGAGCAGGGCCGGCGGCCTGGACCCCAGACTGGTAGCGCGCTGAGCCCACTGCCGGTCTGGGGTTCCTTCCACTGGCCCCCGCTCAGCCCGCTGCCGGCCCGGGGTTCCTTCCATTCAGGCCAGCAGCGGGCTGAGTGGGGCCGGCGGCCAGAACCCTACGCTGGCAGCTGGCTGAGCGGGGCCGGCGGACGGAACCCCAGACTGGCGGCGGGCTGAGCGGCTCAACCAGCTCACGGTCTGGAGTTCCGGCCGCCGGCTCCTGCCAGCTGGGGTCCCGGTCATCGGCTCTGTTCAGCCCGCTGCCGACCTAGGATTCCATTCACCCAGGCAGACAGGGGCTGAGCGGGGCCGGCGGACGGAACCCCAGACTGGCGGCGGGCTGAGCGGCTCAACCAGCTCACGGTCTGGAGTTCCGGCCGCCGGCTCCTGCCAGCTGGGGTCCCGGTCATCGGCTCTGTTCAGCCCGCTGCCGACCTAGGATTCCATTCACCCAGGCAGACAGGGGCTGAGCGGGGTCGGCGGCCGGGACCCCAGCTGGCAGCAGCGTGCCAGTAAAAATTGGCTCATGTGGGGTAGGTTGCTGAACCCTGATCTATGTATCTGTCACACACCAAAGCCAGTTAAGATGGTCACTCACCTGCATCCCCCTCCAAAACTAGTTACAGTGTAAAGAAATAAACAGAGAAAATGCCAGCCAGTGCCTAGAAAGAATTTCTCTAGACAGCCACATCAAATCTGGTGCAATCATCAAAACAGACCAACACCAGAACCTCACTCACCTTCATGCTTATCAGTGCAATATCTGTGATCAGTATGCCCCAATATTATGGCCCAACCTAATCTGCATCATGGCTCCCTAGCTGAATAACACAGTAGGACAGCTGTTAGCTCACCTCTCCACACCCCCTGTCACTAGATCGAGGGACAGCTAATCTGAAGGTGGAATTGCCATTCTTTTTCCTTCTCACCCACTGCTGCCTGTGCACAAGTGTTCAGTGCTTTTCAACCAGATGTGTAGCAAGTAAGTTGCGTGATTGCTCTTTCTTTTTAAAGCATATCCCATCACTATGCATGTTTTTATGTTATGGAGCATTAGAGAAGAGGTTTGCAGGATTGATGAGCGGCAGAGGTCTCACACACAATTAGAATTGAAAAAAGGTTAGTGGTATGCAAACAAAGAAAGGGATAGCACATGGATGGTTCTAAAACATGTTTTCCCTTATGCTTGACATTCTAAATACTTTTTGCACCAGTTATGTGATTGCTCTATCCAGGCTTTCATTAAGGGTTGCTAACCACCTATGATGAGCTGCTCAAAACTACAGAAGAGGAGGTTATTTACTGTAACTGGAGCTTTCTTTGAGATGTGTGAACCCTACTTCGATTCCAAACGTGGGTGTGCATGTGTGCCCTTTGCCGGAGCCGGCACAGTTTTTGTAGTGGTATTCATTGAACCCAAACACATCGTCTACAAGCTTGCACCCGAGGCTGTACGAGGTCATGCGGGTTGCTGCTGCTCCAATATCCCTCTAACCGATAAGCAAAGTAGTCCATAGCAGAGGCGATGGAGGGTGGGTATTGGAAGGCAAATAGGCCCGACATCTCAAGTTGGAGAAGGTAGTCCAGGAGGATAGGAATGGATAGGATAGTGGGTGATGTTGTCAGTGTGCCCAGGCGGTGAACCACTTCCATTTTGCCTGATAGCAGGCCCTGGTGGGCGGCCTCCTGCTGTGCTTGAGGATGTCATGCACTGGGGTGGAGCATGCTCTGCTTGCTTGCGAGCTCCATCCAAATACCAGGCCGTGGGATGGAGTGGGCTCAGGTTGGGATGTCAGAGTTGGCCCTGCGCCTGTGTGAGGAGATCTGGGTGAGGGCAGAGGTGGATCCAGGGATGAGCAGAGATGTAGAGGAGGTCCATGAACCAATATTGGTGAGGACAGAATGAACGTCGCTCGATCCCATCCCGTCAGGGGGAGGGATAGCTCAGTGGTTTGAGCATTGGCCTGCTAAACCCAGGGTTGTGAATTCAATCCTTGAGGGGGCCACTTAGGGATCTGGGGCAAAAATCAGTACTTGGTCCTGCTAGTGAAGGTAGGGGGCTGGACTCGATGACTTTTCAAGGTCCCTTCCAGTTCTAGGAGATTGGTATATCTCCTATTATTTATTTATTTAATCTTGCACAGGAGGGGAATGGGCAGAAAGGCATAGTGGACTTTGTTGGTCCAGGGCAGGAGAAAGTCATAGCCCTGTGAGTCCATCTTAAATGCTGCTCTGGAACAAAAGAGGGGGAGTTTTTGTTTCTTGTTGGTTGTGAACAGGTACCGACGCCAGGGGCCCCAGCAGTAGAATTCTGAGCGTAGTGTGGGATCATGTAGTTCCCACTTGTGGTTAGCATAGAAGGACCTGCTGAGCATGACCTGTTGAGCATGTACGTGAGGGAGTTGCTGGCATCTGGAAGGTACATGGCCTGAATCGTGACATCGTATCTGATGCATCAGTTGGATGGCCTCCACACATGGGGGGGCAACCTGGCACTGCCTTGCTTGTTGATATATAACATTGCCACCATGCTGTTGGATAGCAGTCGAATGTGACATGATCGTATGAAGGGAAGGCCCTGGGCCGTGTGAGCATCCAGGTGGGTGCCCCAATCCGTATCGGGAGGTGTCCATAGTTAGAGTGGTGCAGGAGGCGGGAGGTGTAACAGGGTGCCTATCAGTACCATGGACAGGTCAGTCTACCAGGTGAGGGAGGCCAGGATGAAACGGGAGAGGGACAGATTTGCAAGCGGTCTGTCTGCGGTTTGTAGATTGATTTGATCCATAGTTGAAGGCAGCACATATACAGGAGGGCAAGGGGCATTACAGAGGTACAGGCTACCATGTGGCCAAGGAAGGAAAGGCATTCACAGATGCAGGTGTGTGGTGTAAAGTGATGAGAGAAGTAAAGATGGTAAACCGATCTGCCAGGAGGAAAGCCTGACCCACGAGAGTGTCCAGGCATGCCCCAATAAATGTGATCCATTGGGTAGGAACAAAGATGGACTTCTCCTCATTGACACAAATGCCCAGATTGGTGAGGATATCATAAAGAGTCTGAATTGCTCAGAGGAGGTGGTTGCGTGAAGTTGCCAGTAGGAGCCAGTCACCTAGGTAGGGAAACACGGAATGGCAGAGAGAGGCATAGCATGTGGGCTGTGACAATCGTGAAGACTTTTGTGAATACATGTGGATTGGGGACGATACCGAAGGGGAGGACATGGAACTGATAGTGGGGGTGACCAACCGTAAGCGGAGAAACTTCCAATGAGCCGAGTGAATATCAATGTGGAAATATGCATCTTTCACATTGAGAGCCATGAACCAGGCTCTGTGGAAGACAGAAAGGATAATGAGGGGAAGCATGACCATCTGGAACTTGAATTTTCATACAAACCTGTTGAGCATGGGGCGGCAGCCGCCTCCATTCTTCAGAATAAGGAAATATGGGGAGTAAAAGCTGCAGCCCTGGTAATGGAGGGGGACACACTCTATGGTGCCTTTCTGGAGAAGGGCATCTACTTTCTCTCGGAAAAGATCTTCACAACCAGTGTGGGGCGGGCAATGGGGGGAGGGTGAATGTGAGGAATTCTATAGAGTACCCCTGGTGAATGATGTCCAGTACCCAGTGGTCTGTGGTGATCTTGCCCCAATTGTGGGCAAAGAGGGCAAGATGTGGGGATAGGGAGACATTTACAAGTCTTGGTGAGAGTGTCAAAATTGTTGCTTAGACTGACATCGCAGGAAGGTTGAGGGAGCGGAGGTTGTAGTAGCAGAGTATCACCACTCTGCCGCTTAGGAGTAGGGTGTATACCAGTGTATGCCAGACCAATTGTGCTGGTTGCAGCATGGCCCCGTGGATGTGGAGGGCAGTGCAAGAGGGTTCCTGGTTTCATTTGTCCTGGTCTTCCTCCACTGGGAGGCCAAGAGCTGCTGCTGAAGCAGGTTGTGGTATTGTTTATGATCATCCAGCGGGAAGAGGGAAGGCGGAATTAGTGCCTCGTCCAGTGACAATGAGGCTACAGTGGGGACTGGCAGTACTGATGGTACTGGCTGTACTGTAGCATCATCTGGTTCATCGTCAACCGAGAAAGGCCTGGTGTGTGGCCGGGTTGGTAAGAGGCTACCAGTGTTAGTCCACAGTCCTGGTAGCGGTCCCAAGAAGGCCAGTGAGGCCAAGTGTACAGGTTGTCAGGCATCGGTGGACACCAGGGATAGTGGAGCCCTGGGTCGGAAGTAAGGTCATACACCAGTAGATAGGATGGTCGGCGCCTGGGATATGGGCTGTGAGATTGGCCAGGTGAGAATGAGGGAATCCAGCTCTGAAAAGTCTTTTGAGTTGGAGGACGGGTCTAATGGGGGCGGAGCCGCTGGTGCAAGATGGGTGGAAGATATGCATCGTGCCGGGAAAAGAAGGAAGGGTTCATCCACCAGAGACGGGAGCTCTGTGGTGGCTGGGGGACCAGACAGCAGTGGGAGAACCTTGGAATGTATGGGAGCCACAGCTCCACAGTAGGCATCAGTGGTTCCAGGTGTGCAGGGAACCATGCGTGGTGGCCTGGAGGGGCCCGGCATCATCAATGGTGCCAGAAGTGATAAGGGTGCAGGACCAGTGACCGGAGCCGGAGGTGACATCAGCGGATCACATCGGTACTTCAACTTATGCTCCGTCTGGGGTTTCTTAGGAGCTGGAGCAGTCGGATTGATGCATGACTTCCCACCCGACTTGGCATAGCTCAGGAAGGCAACACTGTGTTTAGGGACAGTCCCTGTTGGGGAACCAACCTTATGCCCATATCTGTGTTTTTTATGCTCACAGTGGGCTTCTGCGGCTGCGGCGGTACCCCTAGGTTTGGCGCCTTGGAGGAAGATGGAGGGGAACTCACTAGTGGTGATGGGAGGCATTCCAGCAGATCTGCTGGTCTGGATCTGACTGCACATGTGGGGCGCATAGGCTCCTCCATTAGAAACCTATGGAGTCGAAGTTCTCTCACTTCTCTCATTCTGAGCAGGAATGAGCGGCAGATGGAGCAGCAGGTGATGATGTGAGCTTTGCTGAGGCAGTAGAGGCACCGTTGGTGCTTGTCACTCACAGAGAAGGAATGCAGGCATGAAGCACAGTTTTTGAAGCCAGCTTGCTGGGGCATAATCCCCGGAGGGGGGGGGGGATCTCCCTGATGGGGGAAGGGTCCAGTGAGGATCAACTAGGAATCTAAACTATAAACATCCATATACAACTATATATACTGGAAAAAGAGACAAGCATCTCTTTTAGCAAGGCTAGGAACACTGAGGAACAGGGATTCTGACTCTGGCCGTGCGGTGATAAGAGAGAACTGGAGCGGTGTCAACCCTCACGGCCTCTGATAGCCTCAGATGCGAGCATACGGATGACCCACGATGTGCAGGTCAACGCAAACTACTACAAAAATTGCGCATCCATGTTTGGAATCCATATAGGGACCATCACTTGAAGAAGAATGTGGGCCTCAGAAGCCTATGAAGGGCATACGGACGTTCAGTATAGCCCCATTGACAGAAAAGAGAATACTTACTCAGTGACCCTGCTGGGAGGGAGATGAGATTTTGAGGCATTTCTGAATAGTGATTTATGGTTAGTACTTTGAAAACTAATACTAGATGTGTAATGCATTATGGTAGAAATGGCAAATTTTTATAGCCTACCCCTAATCTTTGATACCTATGCTAGTTTCTCCTGAGCATGTTGCTAGACTAGTCCAACCAAGCCCTCTACACAATCTCAGGACTCAGAGAAGGTATGAATCCTGTAAGATCACATTTATCCAATGGATATGGGATGATATCCCTTTCCTCTTTGTCCACAAAGAGAGACACTTGAGTTCTAGCTACCTCTTAAACGCTATCTGTGGCTATATTTAAACTGAGAAATCTAAATCAGCAGTCTCATAGTCTATTTCCTTTATCTCTCCTTTATTAATTTGTCTGTCAAACATAAAGGAGGTGGCTGTTGTGTTGAATGGGGGACTTTGTGCTCATGGTTACCAGGGGTGGCTCTAGGTATTTTGCCGCCCCAAGCACAGCAGGCAGGCTGCCTTCGGCGGCTTGCCTGCGGGAGGTCCGCCAAAGCCACGGGACCAGCGGACCCTCCACAGGCATGCCGCCTAAGGCAACCTGCATGCCGCCCTCGCGGCGACCAGCAGAGCGCCCCCCGCGGCTTGTCTCTCCAGGCATGCACTTGGCATGCTGGTGCCTGGAGCCACCTCTGGTGGTTACTCTGTGACACTCTCTCCTTGTTAGTCTCACTGCTCACTACCATCTGCTTAGTGTAAACTTGAACAAGGAAAGAGCAGAAGTACTACAATGAAAACCATACATACTGGTATTGTTTATCATAGTTTCCTTTTTTCTCTTCTTTTACTTCACTCACACCTCTCCTAAGGGACTGCTTCTCGGGTGATGAGTTTTTTCCTAATATATTTCTATATTTGTTTCTGGAAGATTGAATCAGGTAGGTTTAGCTTTACGTTCTGGCTTTGACAGCTATTTGTCTCCTTGCTTTCTGATACCTGAAGCCAAAATGCTTAATGTAAGAACTTGACAATAAATAGAACATTGGAGGCACATTGTGATGGCTTGACCTGCACTTTCCTAAATTCCTCTCTGTATACTCTTCCCCAACATAGAAACTCCACTTCTGTCTAATGCATTTATTTTTTTGTGTATCAGGAATAAGATATGCAGTGAAAATGGTATTTTTCAAAATTTAGTTTTGAGTATTACAATAAGTATATGCATAGCCTTAGAAGTACAAGAATTCACTGTAAATTTTTTCTTTACAAATGTCCATAGGTATAATTCTTAATTGTACATAATTTTAATTCTGCTATATAGCCTGAACATCTTTCTGATTAGCTGAATCAAAAATCAGTCCTGCCTTTATTAAAATTGCAAAATGGACTTATGAGTTTGGTTCAAATCAGTTTTATGTTACAACATATTGACAATAGAGTTAAATAAAAAGAAGTAATTGCTTTTCATTACTGTATCAGTAATATTGTTATGTTGAAAACAATTATTTTTTTAGGATTTTGGAAGCTGCAAGATGTTCCCACCTGACAGATGCAGGTTTTACACTTTTAGCACGGGTAAGGATTATTTTAAAAATGTACAGTTTACCTAATTTTCACTGCTACTGTACATATCTGAATTTATCCAATCATGCTGGGAATGATGAGAAGAAAGTAGAGTAGAAGGGAGGCCCCTTAGAGGAGGTGGCCAGGAAAGAACCAAAATAATTGATTTTATTTCTGGAACGTATTTACAAATAACTGGAGCTTGGAATATTTTTTACAGTGGCTTTCTCCCTTCTCCACCCCTGCTCTTTTTATTTTTTTCTAAAAATGCATTTAAATTTAATCACATGTATTTTTCATATATAGAACAATAATTTTAAAGCCTATAACTATAATGCAAGCAGGCTTCCTACATAGAGAAAGTCTCCTTATAGCAGATTGTTCTGTGTATCAGTTATTGCTGCAAAATATATCTAGATAATATTTTCAGTTAAGCCTTAACTCATGCCTAGTGACTTCAGTGAGACTTCTATAGCGCGTATAGTTAGAACTTACTGTGTTGATTAAGGGACTGGCTAGAACTGAATATTTAAAGGAAAAAGGTTTCTGTTTTAATGGATCTAATTTTTGTTTCACTCTTTTATAAAATTGTGTAAGGTTTATTTTAAATAAAATGAAGCACAAAAATGTTTTTATTTAAATAGGAGTTGTATAACAAACATTTGATGTGTATAGGGGGCAGTTGGCAGGGTATTCTCTAGACCTTTGGAACATGGTTCCTTATCAGGGCTGTAACATCCCAAATTTGTTAGCATGTGCAGCAAGATGCACCTTTTCCCCTGGCTTGTGAGGAGATGAGGGTTTGGTAGGGCTGGATAATAGTGCTGTGTGAACTATATGGGGAGGTCAGTTAGTTCTTCTTGTATTTATATTGTCTCTGGGTTATTTGATTTTATTGCAGTAATTTTGGGGCCTAAGTATTTCTTTCCCACATTGTGGCTTGTTCCATACAAGTACTCAGACAACACTGCTGCTATGTTCTGCCTTAACAAGCATGGAAGTACCAGGTCAGACCTCTTTTGCCAAGAAACAATGAACCTCTGGTCTTTTTGCATCAAGAACAAAATTATGCTCAAAATATCTCACCTTCCCGGGTGTCAGAACTGTCTAATGTACCATTTCAGGAGATTGTTCAGAAGAGATTACGAATGGTCCCCAGAGACCTGACATAGCAAAGTCCATTTTTCAGATGTGGGGAATGCCAGAAATGGACGTGGTTATTACCTGAGAGCACAGGAAATGTCACCAGTTCTGTTTCAGGATGAGTGTCGGTTCAGGGTCCGTATCAGATGCCTTTCTACTATCCTGAAAGGGGAAACTTTTTAATGCTTCCCTCCCACCACCCCCAAATCCCTGGGGTGCTGAAAGTGGTGGGAAAACTCAGGCAAGATCATGCTGTTTAATTTTGATAGCAACAGCCTGGCCTTGACAGCATTGGTTTTCAGACCTGTTGAACCTTTCAGTTCGAGATCCTGGGATGGCCAACCTGAGCCTGAGAAGGAGCCAGATTTTACCAATGTACATTGCCAAAGAGCCACAGTAATATGTCAGCAGCCCCCCATCAGCTCCTGCTCCCAGCGCCTCCCACCAGTGATGAACTGCCAAAATCTTAACAACCGGTTCCCTATAAAAAGTTCTGATTTAAGGGGAGGGAAGCAGGGGAGGGGCCGGGGCGGGGGGGAGACATACTTGTGGTCTCCCCTTTACCTTGCCGGCAGCTCAAAGCAGCAGGACGACTCAGGAGCTCAGCTGAGCTGCCCAGCTGCTGGCCATGCTGCAGCACTGCTGGTGGTGGTGGGGGACATCCTTGTGGGGCCAGGGGCCCGGGGCAAATTGCCCCACTTCCCCCCGCCACAGCCCTGGAGCTCACAGGCCCCCCCCCATTACCTTACCGGCAGCCCAGAGCTCAGCTGAGCTGCCCAGCTGCTGGACATGCTGCGGCTCTGCGGGGTGCGGGAAGCGGGGGAGAGCCCGGGGGAGACATCCTCGTGGGGCCGGGGGGCCCCGCAGGGCCCAGCCCCAGGGCAAATTGCCCCACTTGCTCCCCCCCACGCCCCAGGTGGCCCCGGAGCCTCACCGCACCCCCCCTTACCTTGGCAGCCGCTCAAAGCAGCAGGACAAAGCTGGAGCTCAGCTGAGCTGCCCAGCTGGCGGCGGCTGGCCATGCTGCGGCTCTGTGTGGGGAGCAGGCAATCCTGGGAGCTCAGGTGGGGGACAGGATGGTCCCACGGGCCACATACGGCCTGTGGACCAGAGTTGTTCTCCTACCTGCCTGGCTCTTTAACAGCCGGCTCTCCACCAGCGTCTAATTTTAGCAACTGGTTCTAGCGAACCGGTGCGAACCGGCTGCAGCTCACCTTTGCCTCCCACCCACTGACAGAGCCAGGGGTTGAGTAGTGAGCACCCCGCCCCCGGCACATTGGAAAGTTGGCGCTGTAGCTCCAGCCCCGGAGTTGGTGCCTATACAAGGAGCCGCATATTAACTTCTGAAGAGCTGCATGTGGCTCCAGAGCCACAGGTTGGCCACCCCTGCCATAATCCTTCCTCGGGTCCCAGGCATAGTTTCCCAGAACCAGGGCCGAATTGCATTCCAGCCCTTTTAACCTTCACCTGATTGGTTATGTTCAGTGGTTAACTACTCATGAGTCTACTTGTTCTATTGCAATGTGAAACATTCTTTTGAATAGCAGAAAGCCCTCCACTAGGTACACTTCATAAAATGGAAGATGTTCTCTGTGAGGTCCCAGCAGAAAGATACCTTTCATTTATGGGTTCCCATTCAGTTTATTCATCATTACCTGCGTCACCTAAAGGAAAAATGTCTTTCTGTCAGTGCCCTGAGGGTTAATCTGGCTGCTATCTTAGCCCTTTAATCTATAGGGTAGTGGTAGGCTGTTATCTTCAACCCTATGACTATAAAGTTCTTGAAAGGTTTGAGTAGGCTTTTCCCACGTATTTGAGACCCAACTCCATCCTGGAATCTAAATTTATTTCTCTCCGTTTTAATGGGACCTCCTTTGAACCTATTGCTACGTGCTCATTGTTTCACCTCTTGATGAATGTAGCATGCCAGGTAGCTATTACTTTGGCCAGGAGCACGTCAGACTTTGATGGCTGACCTTCCTTAGGTGGTGTTTTACAAGGACAAAGTTGGTTTCCATCCACACCCTAAATTTCTCTCGGAAGTGCTTTTGGATTTTCATATTCATCAGAGTATACTTACCAACTTTTTCCCTCCAAACCTCACTAACGCAAAGTTGAGGAAAAGCTCCATACTTTAGATGTTTGCAGAGCTGTGGCTTCCTGCCTGGACAGGACTAAAGAGTTTAGGACACTGCAGTTATTAGCCTCCTTTGTTGATAGGGGAGCCTGTTACATCACAGAAGATCTCTTTCTGGATCTCCTCCCTCCCACATCTGTGTTATGATATTGCCAATGTTCCATGATCTCGAAGTGTTTTAGCATGCTCTGCAAGAGCTCAAGCAGCTTTGGCTTCTTTCCTGGGTCATGTTCCCATCAGTGACATTTGCAAGACTGTCTCCTGGTCATCTGCTCATATGTTCGTTGCTCATTATGCTCTCTCCCAGGCCTCTAGGTACAATGCTAAGTTTAGGAGAGCGGTGCTGCAGTCCTTGTTTTAAGTAGACTCTGATACTCTCTTCCATCAGACTCCTATGGGCCACTTAAAGTGAAATAGACATGTGCAATCACGCAAAGAAGAAACACGGTTCCGTACTTGTTCAGTAACTATTGTTCTTTGAGAACTATTGTTCCTGTGTTCGTTCCACGACCTTCCCTCCTTCCCTTCTACATCGGAGGCACAGCAAATATTGGCTTCCAGTGTGAAGGAACTGAGGGAGGAGTCAGGGCAGCTCCATATTTTTATACTTTCATCTAGCAGCACAAGCATGCAAAGGTCACATGTGATGCCCAGACAGGTCGTGCCTAAAGTGGTATGGACATGTGCAACGCATCTTAAAGAACAACAATCACCAGACAGTTATGTAACCATTTTTATAATGGCAAAAGCCAGCATGGATGCCTGAAACACTGTAATAATCAAATATTCTTTCTCCCCTTGTCTGTGCCCCAGTATTAATGGTGATGAAGTTAGGGCCACCCATTAGAATTCAAGATCAAATTGCCACCCTTCCTCTTACTTGTGGTATTTTTTTGTTTTTATTATTTTAATTTTTTAGAATTGCCATGAACTGGAAAAGATGGACTTAGAAGAGTGCATTCTGGTGAGAATCAGTTTTACAAGGAGTATTCATCATAAGTCCATTATAAGAACCAATAGGGGGAATTCCAAGTTCTAATGTTTCTAATAGTAGATGCAGATAATTATTGGGAGGTCTGTATAAAGGGGAATTCAAAGAAAGGTGATTACGAACATTTATCCATTTCCCAGAGACATCTCTAATAGACCAGGTTATATCAGAACCGTCATCTGCCAGAGAGAAATACCTATCCTTGACGTAGGGATTGGGTTACAAACCTGTTGTTTATGGTATCAAATGATAAAAACGAGCAAAGGAACAAAACATGGCAGAATTTACTGGACCTTTAAGAAGGTCTACAAAACCCTCTCTGCTGGAAAAAAGGGTGGTGGTTTTTTTTCATCTCGTCCTCTCAGACAATTGGCAAGGTGACATAAATCTATCCAAATAGCTTGGTGATAGACTAAGTTCAATTCAGCATGTAGTGACTGTTTTCCTACATTTTAGGCTCTTCATCCATCTGTTCAGAGAAAATTTGGGAAAAGGGGAAGACTTTAGTTTTTATCCTCTTTATGGGTTTATAGATCAGAAGGGTATGAATGGAATAAAATTAAACCCAAGTGTACTTGTTCAGCTACTTGATCAAAGTGGATTTTTTTTTCAGCTAGTCAGCTCTATTATTATGTATTAGCCAGTCTATAACTTTGCATTTATGTAGCCAATTGTTTGGTTTCTTCTCTTCCTAGATAACAGATAACACATTGATACAACTTTCTGTTCACTGTCCTAAACTGCAAGCGTTGGTGAGTTTGTCTTATTATATATATATATTAATAATAAGGATTGGTTCTCAGCCTGTAGCTACTAGTTTTTTGTTGTGTTACAACACTGTACAATTTATACTTTACAAAATATGTTTTAAATGAGGCTTATTTCTAAGATTGTTTTAAATATGGCATCCAAGTACTGTAAGTAGGTCATCTCAAAGCAATCCATGAATCCCAATATAATCAGAAAAACGGCTTAAATGTTATAATGAACCTGTAACTATCCTTTACTTGTGAGCAATTAGAATAAAAAGCTACATGAGACCATTTAAAATATTTAAAGATGCTCTATTACATATTTTATTTCTAAAGATTTTTCTAGGAAATCATGAAATTTTAATATACAATATATTTTGAAACAGATCAAATGATTAGTTAAAAAAAGGATAATTGCTTAGCAAAAGTGTATACAGATATGGCCCAATCCAGTAAACAGTCATGTGTGTGATTTTTCGCAGCAGTGGATTTATAGTATCTAATGTCAGTTTTTGCTGCCTACATTTTCAAAAGTGACTAGGGATTTTGGGTACCTCATTCTTAAAGAATCCAACTTGAGATATTTTAATGGATCTGATTTTCATAGGGTGGGTGCTCAGGTCACTTAAAGTGACTCAGATTGGCCACTTTGAATTGAGGTACCCCAAATCACTAGTGGGTTTTGAAAATTTAGGACTAGGCATTTGGAGCCAACTGTCACACTACCATTTGGCATAAGAAAGGGGGTTGTATTTCATGTGTGTCAGGTCACTGTTTATTATGATATACTGCCTTAAATCTACCAGAAGAAGAGAGATATACTTTCTAATCTATGTTTAGGAGGGATTAAGGAAATGTTTACTTCTTCATTAATTGCGTAGCCATGTCATTGACTTCCTCCACACCCTCAGCTCAAGGAAGTGTGTTACTAAGGCAGCAGCAGGCTCAGGAAAAGATTTGGCTTTAAAAAGGAACCGTATTCACTGCTATATGCAGATTAATCATCCCATCCCTAGGTCATAATTCCACACATTGTATGCTTTAGTTCAGTGAATGAAGTAGTCTACCAGTCAGACAAGGAACTGTTTACATGTGAGTCTTTATAAGAATATGTTTGCCTACATGTCCCACAGTACTGAAAATGGCTTCTGTCCCATCTCTGAATCTTCATAGGATCACTTATATCCAAACATATTTTAAACTGCACAAATCTAGGTCAGTCAGTCCAAAATATTTATTGGCTTCCTATTAAATATTGGACTTGAACATATATTGTAATTTAGCAATCCCATTCAGCAGAGGGAATCTACTTTATAAAGAATTACTGTTCCATTTGAGTCTCATTGTAGCCTTACTTAGATTAATAATTTGACACAGTCTGTTTGGTATGACTAGAGATGGCTTTATCAAGAGTTCTTTACAAAATGCTGTCTGTCTCTGTGGCTGGGAACGATATACTATAGCATCACTTACTTGAAATGGAAAGGAAAGTTTAAAAATAAAACTCAGTTTAGGGATCAAAATGAATGGAGAGGAGTAATTACTATAGAAATTACAGTATTGTATTTTTTGATATCGTCATCCCATTTATAACCAGTCCTCCTCAGGTACATACAAGAATTTTTTGTGCCTCTCCCAGTACTTCAAAGGAGATGTCATAGGAATCCGCAATCATGGTTTATGGATGTTATTCCTCCTTTAACAATCTACTTCACAGGTAATAGGATTGTGATATCCATTATGATATCCTGTGCCTCAGACAACCGCTGCTGACCTACTTGTAGGTCACAGTCCATTGGCTGAGAACTGGTACAATGTTAATATATATTATGGAACCTTTTAGTACAGAAACCATGCATCCTGTGATTGTTTAGTAATAAAAATTGAATTTCCGGCCCACTGCTATCCTGTGTATAGCAGAGAACATTACAAAATGTTCACGCAAATTGTGTAGAGAACACCACCAGGTGAATTGGAAAAACAAAAATAAGCCCACTAATCTTAATTTAAATTTTTACTTTAGCTGTGCTGTGAACATTTATCCAATTGAGTGTTAGCGGCACAAGTATTTACAAAGTGCATTTCAAAGTGGCAGAAATCAAATTTTAAATTCACCAGTGTTTCCTTACAGAACAAATCAGGGAACAGACACACAAACTTACCTGGCAGAATTCAAATACTCCATATATACTTTACTTATATACTTTATATAATCAATTTGTAGACGTTCAGAAGCATTTAACAGTTTTATGTGATTTTTTTTAAACAAATACACCAGAGAAATTGTAATTGGCCTATTGATATTCCATCAGCAGAAAAATAATCTTATTTCAATCAGTTATTTTCTTTATACTGTTTGTTAATAATTTGTAGTTCAGCTAGCTCAACAAACTTCGTCTTAATTTGATTTGTACCTAACATTTATTTCTAAATAGCAAACCAAAAAGTTCACCAGCCCTCTGTATTCTAAGATTTTAAAACTGTAAACCTGACACTTTCTACCTTGTTAACTATTTCAGCCAGATTGATCAAGTCTGAAGTATCTTGTGTTTTAATACAGAATATTACATTAGGTACGTTTGCTTCTGAATTTAGCTGTACATCCTGTATTGTCTTATTCTGTTTCAAGTCACTGGAGTACAATCTCTCAGGAAAGCTGAATTTTATAAGCTGCTTATTTCCTAGGATGTGAAACTCTCTTAATTAGCCAGTAGACTGATACAATAGCCAAAAGGTTACATTTGTCTTCATATAACCTTCCTTCCTTCCTTGAAACCACAGGTTTGTTATAAATAGACTTTGCAAGGGAGAGAGGGGACACAAACTCCCATGCTTTTAACCTTTAGACTCCTGATAATTTCCAGGTTGCCAGCCAAGTAAGTGCTTAGGAGGATCTGTATACAAGTATATACAGAGAGAACGCAAACGAGATCTAAAACATCCAAAGACTGAACAGGAGCTAAGAATGTAAACATAGACCTTAAAATAAAAGAGTTGACAAGAGTAAGCACTTGCATTTTGTGACTTAAAAAAATAATATATGCATATATTACATGATGTTCTAATACAAAACACACTGCACCCTGTTGGGTGAAGAAAATGAAAATACAACACGAAGCAGCTGGAATTGAAGGGGAAATGCTGAGATGGTTCCTCTGGAGAAGTGGTTGAAATCCCCCTTCTCTTCATCAGACTGATTCAGTGAGAGAGCTGGAGAGTTCTGAGTCCTCCCCCTCTTTCTGGTCTCTGTTTTTCCTTTGCAACTTTGAGTAAAGGGGAAAAACAGATGAGGAGGAAGCTAATCTTAAGGATATACAGGTTAGTGTGTGCCTGTTAATGGCCAAGAATCCCTCATAAACCAAAGCAAGTAAGCGTAAGGGTTTGCCGCACCAAGATGGATTGATTTAAATCAGAGGTTGTCAAACTGGGGGGCAGGGAGCAAGAGGCAAGAAGTTTTAGGGCAGGGGTAGGCAGCACGCGAGCTGATTTTCAGTGGCACTCACACTGCCTGGGTCCTGACTACCAGTCCAGGGCGCTCTGCATTTTAATTTAATTTTGAATCATAGAATATCAGGGTTGGAAGGGACCTCAGGAGGTCATCTAGTCCAACCCCCTGCTCAAAGCAGGACCTAATATGAACTAAATTGATTACAAACTAAGTGAGAAAGGGACCAAATCTTTGACAGACTGGCCAGCTGAAAATTATTCTGGAAGCTTCTTAAACATTTTAAAAACCTTATTTACTTTACATACAACAATAATTTAGTTATATATTATAGATTTATAGAAAGAGACCTTCTAAAAACATTAAAATGTATTACCGGCACGTGAAATCTTAAATTACAGTGAATAAATGAAGACTCGGCACACCACTTCTGAAAGGTTGCCGACCTCTGCTTTAGGGGAAAAAACAAAACAAAAACTTATTGTGCACATTTTACCCACAGCAATGAATAACTAGCAAAGCTGATTCCTCCAGACATATCACGTCCTCATTTGCTACGACGCGGTGTGCACATTTAATTGTAAGCATTGATCACAGTTTTGCATTTGCTCTTATTACAGTGGATCGTTGGCTCTGTTTGAATCAATGCTTTACTGTTTTTAATATTTAGTGAGAGCTGCATGTTGATTTTTTTTTAAATGCTCTATGTACTTGTGGGGCAGGGGGAGCGTAAACTACTACAGACACAAAGAAGGGGGGCACAATCAAATACCTTTGAGAACCACTGATTTAAATAAAAAAGTTTCAGATTATCAATGTAAATCATGATTTAAATAAGCAACTTTAATTTATTTCAGTTGTGATTTGTAGTTCTACATTTTTTTAGTTATTTTGCTAAACAAAGGTTCATTACCAGTAAAGGTTGGTAACTATTAAAATATGTTGTTTGCAACTATAAACTTCACACTAAATTAGGTGCTTCTTTTTGTTAATCAGGAGGATACAATTTATCTATACGCCTTTATTTAAGCAATTATATAGCTTAATTTACCTTTATTCAGATTAATTTTTATATTTTTAATAGAAAATGATTGGTGCATTTCTTATTTACTAGATGGCTAATTTTTAACTTCTTGTATGCAGTGTAGTTGGGCCGTGTTGGTCCAAGGATATTAGAGACTAACGTCTGTTGGTGAGAGAGAGAGAAGTTTTCAAGCCACAATGGAAGAAAGATATTACTTCACCTACCTTGTCTCTCTAATTTTTAACTTGTCAAGCTCTATTTGGATGGAAATTCAAATTCAGTTAAGAGACACAATTTAATTTTTTTAATAAATAAAACTACCTTGAAAGTGCTGAATACATAAGAAAAACAGTTTATCAAAACATGTTTTCCATTTAAAACTGATTTATTAAACAAAGGATATATCTGTAGTTAATTAATTAAACTGCTTGTTTCTAGTTACTATGTTCTTCAGATTTTAGAACTGATAGATCTCATTTCACACCTAATTTTTATTCATTGATTAGAAGAGGAAAACAAGCTTTTCTGTTTTTTCAGCTCTCAGTTGGTTTCTTAACTTTGAATGAACTAGCCCTGGAACTGAACTTGTTGAATAAATGGAAATGAAGCAAATATACTCTCTGTATCCGCAGAAGAGACTATTGCTGTCAGAAGTTGACTAGCACTTTAACAAACTCTGGTTCCAGGTGCTTAGCCAGTGATTTCCCCCAGTTCAGTGATTTAACTTTCTTTAAATCTTGGCAGAAAACATACTGCTTAATATTATTTGTATTTAAGTTAAATGATTTTAAGATTATAGTAAATTTAGTGCTATTAACATAGGTTGTCATTTCAAATTGAATTTTTAATAGGTTTATATTTTAAATAACCTTGTATTTAATTTAAATTAATAAAATCCTATTTTTATTTCTTTAAATAAATTTTTAATCCACCCCATGCCCCACTACTAGTCCTCAGAATTCGGTGTCCTGCTGGAGTAAAAGGTCTAATGTGCTACAGGCGGAGGAAAGGATACAGGTGTCCCACAGCTTTCCCAATTGTTGGATCTGAACTTTCAGTGGGAGGTGGTTGGATCTAAAGGACTGTTGAGCACTGCTGTTTGCCTCTGGTGAGGAGTTAGAAAGTGTACCCATTTTCCATTCATGACCAAGGGTCTCCGCATCAGAAGCTCTCTCCAGACAAGGAAAAAGGCACACAGAGCAGATAGCTGGTGGTCTATGGACAATTCATGGTTCTGAGCTGGGTCAGAGTGAAAGATGGAATCAACTCAACACATCAAGACCTTCTGCAGAGGTGATGACAGTGCAGAGCATTTATTTTATAGGTAGCTGACAAGGGTCTCAAAGTATCTGCAGTGAAAATTCAAGGGTGTCTTGTTATCCTGACAATGCTTCTGTGAAGGCCACGAATCCTCTGAAGGAGGCAGGAACCAGCTCAGCTTGAAATGGTTTTCTGGAGTAGGGGACATGAGGCTTTTTCAATTCTCTTCAAACATGAGAGGTAAACAAGTGCAAGCTGACATCTTTTAAGGGAATGCCAGTGCTTTGAATGCTTGAAATACAATTCTTAAATCTACTTTTACCACCTTCAGTATAAAAGTCCTTGGTGAAAAAACTATAGTTTTATAAGTAAATAAAGGCTAAAACAAAAGGCTGAGGAAAACACTCTCCCAAAAAAGCAGTTAATTCAGCATAGTAATTGGGTCTTTGAGGTGATTGCTTGCATGGATCCAGAGTATGCACTAATACATGCCTGCAGTGTTCATGTGGCATATCACAGATACACAACTGTATAGGTAACTTATTCTGCAAGAAATCTAGCAGTTTTGAATGTAAGATCTGATTTTTCAGAGGTATTGAGGTGCCCGTAACTCCTGCCGAAGTGAGTTTAGCACTGCAGAAAAATCAAGCCATTGTTGTTCTTCATACATAGATTGTATAATTGCAGGTCTGTAAGAGTAATGCATGTGCTGGGAGAGCATGGAAGAATATCATGTCTCTCCTCTGGCATTTTGCCCCTTATTTTCAGTAAACTGAGCTGTGCAACAACATAATTGGATTTCTACATCTCTAGAGAACACAGAGGGGGTTGCTGAGTTTGGCTGTTGCTACAAAGTGCCTGCCCTGGGGCTGTAATGATGAAGTCAAATTATGATTTAAATGCTGCAACCCTAAGCTACTCCTTTTGGCAGCTGCTTCTCCTGCTCTTCAGGTTTAAGGAGATAGCCCTTTAAATGTGCGTCTTTGCTTCTGCAAAAGGATTAGGAATGAAATGGCACTAATGGTACAAGTATTTTGAACATGGTAATCCAAATACAAAGTCACTGGAGGTTGTTCTTAGTCCTGATCTTTTCCACAGGACATAATTAAAAAAAAAAGTGTGGAATGAAACATTTCATTGTCCTTTTGTCTTGTAGAGCTTATCTCACTGTGAACTGATCACAGATGATGGGATTCTGCATCTGAGCAACAGTACCTGTGGTCATGAAAGGCTCCAGGTTCTAGAGTTAGACAATTGTCTTCTTATCACCGATGTGACCCTGGAGCACCTAGAGAACTGCCACAGTTTGGAGAGAATTGAGTTATATGACTGTCAGCAAGTCACACGCGCAGGAATCAAAAGAATAAGAGTATGTGTTTTGTGTTTTTAAAGATTCAGCTTTGGGAAAGACCGTCATTTATGCAATCAGGGAAGATTGATCGTATCAGATACACTTACAGTAGCATAACAGATAGTCCAAAGCAAGGGAAGGTAGGATGAAAACTAAGGATGTTGATTAACATACTTTATAAGATCCCCAACTGTAGGCATCAGAACTACCATGCGTATATGATCAAAAATCACCACCCAGTGCCTAATTCCATTTATAGTCCAAGCTATGGTTGGTATCAGAATAATTGTCCATCTGGATTCCAGCTGTAGCTCTGTGTTTAGTTGCTAATGTTTGTTTCTCAGTCCCTCACGGTTTTTTAAAGTGTAGGTTGTGTTTCTGTAGGACTGTAGAATTATTTAAATTCTACCAACCATGCATAGTCATTACAATGCAGATATAATAAAGTATAGGACACTTGGTTAATAGGGGCAGTTAGGCCTGTGGATCTACCTAGTAACAGCAGACCTAACATTCCCTGCCCTTGCAGGATCAGTCTCCCCTCCTCTACGTAACTCCCTGTGTTTTAAGAACAGAACTTTTCTGCTGAGCACATGGCAACATTTAGGGCACAGTACTGATCCACAGACACAGTAATGCTGTGCTAGTTAACTTTCAAATTCATCAGTGCAAAGTGATTAAGTCTGCCTCTCTCCCTTGCAGGACCTGCTGAAGGTACCACCACTCCCTCCCCTGCTGAGGCAAGCATGGGGAAAGAATGGTTGTACGGGAGACACACAATTAGAAGTCTTGCTTCTGTTTCTTCCCTGGCAAGAAATCCACACTCTAGTGATTAACAGCAGAATGAAAGTTAGCCAGCCCACACCAGCAGTGTAAATACCAGTTCAACAGAAAGGAGTCAGTCACTGACATTTAAGGTGGTAGCTTTGGGATGAGTGAATGGCCGGGTTCTAGATTATTACATTGCTCTCCTATGCTTAAATATTACTCCTGTGCCATAACTTTTCCAGTTTTGCTGGACATAAGCACTGAGACTTGGCATCTAGGTAATGCAGGTTAAGCCATGGCTTGCCTGGATGCCCTATATATAGATAATATGAGCAGGAAGAAAAGCTTTGACAGTAGTGTGATCTGTCAGCAATAGTTGGGTTTTGCTCTTCATACTTCTGGGTTACATTTTTCATTTGAATTTTCATCTACAGGCTCATTTACCTGATGTGAAAGTTCATGCCTACTTTGCTCCAGTCACCCCTCCTCCTTCTGTAGGAGGTAGTCGACAGCGACTCTGCAGGTGCTGCATTATTCTTTGACAGTAGGAGCATCAGCAGAGGAAGAAAGATTCATTTAATTATGGAAACAAAATCAGACTGCAAGTGGCTTGCAGAGTGTCAGTTTCTTAACTGCCGTAGGAGTGATGTCACAGTCATCCAATTTTGTGCTGGTACTGACTCAAGAAAGGTGTTTTCGCAGGTAAAAAGTCTTAATGTTACATGTGGATGTGGAGTAACTGATGCTTTTTTTTTTTTATGGTATTATATCTACTCCACCATCCCTGCTGTTGATATGACAATCATAGTACCATTTGCTAATGTGGACTGGGGTATTGCAGAGTTGTAGATGCTCAGTGACAGCCCCAACACTGTAAGCCTCACTAATCCTGAATATTAGTTCCTATTTGTAAGCATTCTTCAGTGTAAAAAAAAATTCAGGGTCTCTTAAGCATGAGAGTCCAAACTGCTGTTGTACAATACACATAACCAATTACATCACCAGGTTTAAGGACAAATCAGCTTTAGTAGAAGTTGACCAAAAAAGGGACAGTAATAATGAAAAATAGCTTCCTATTTTGCTACAGCTTTATTTAATTTCTACAAAAACTCCCAACATGTTAAGAGGTAGCAGACCTCTTGAAAACTATTTAATTTGAACTTTGTTATATACAAAAGTACTCGTTGAATGGTCTGTATAGAATATTTCTCTTAAGTGTTACCAAATAGGTTAGGATAAGAAAGGTATGGCAGTTTGTGCCCTGTACACAAAAGGTCTTTTTATATGCTCTAGCTGAGTAGGTAGAGCTGTTTACTATAGTGGATGAAATAATATTATGTATGATACTTCCCCTCATTGCCATGGTATTAAATATATTTAAGTAAACTCTGTAAAAAAAGGCATTAATACCCCTCAGAGCTGTTTAGGGTTAATTTGCCGTGAGACAGAGCAAGGAATTGAATGCTGGGCTCCTGCATCCCAGGCCAGTACCCTAACCAATGAGCTGAGTGGTTATCAACTGGGGATCCTAGACTATTCAGATCTGCAAATGAAAAAGTTGAAAACCCCTGGGCTAAGTAATTTAACGTAGTTGACATGGTTGAGTAGATTGAGACCCTGAACAAGCAGTGGTTTCTGTTCCCTTAAAAACTGAAGCCAAACTTTTCAGAAACTGAGAGCATTCAACATGACAATTACATTTAATACCTTAATTTTTTTTAATCTGGTAGGGTGACATCAGTAGGGACAGAATTTCAGCTGTAGATTTAAGCCTTCTACAAAGGAGAGTGAAATCTGAATGTAAAACCACAACTCTAACGGGGAGCTATGTTTTTATATTAAGCCACCTAAAGAAATGGTTGGTGTGCACAGTCTCTGTGTACTCACTTAGGTACCCAGGCTCAACAGTAACCCTTTAAAGGAAAATATCTTGGGCTTAAAAAAGCCTGGTCAACTGATATAGTGTTTAAATCCTGGAAATATTGCCTTACTATTATGGGGAATGTTTAGAACTACATGTTTTAAAATGTGAAAATGTAAGGCAGCTTTTTACAGCTGCAGCTCTGCAAACTTAAGATACTGAACATAGCTGAAAATCTATATGAATACGGTAGAAAGACCTAGTATTAAACTTTGGTGGTTCAGCTTTGTAGCAACAGCAAAAATTCCTAGATTAATTTTCATATTATGAATACACTTGTATAAATCCAAATTTCTAAGTGGGAATCTTGGTAATACAATTTTCTTAGCAGAACATTGGGGGAAGACCAAAATTAAATGTGAACTCAATGCAACTTGTCAGAATGAGTAGTGTTTGGCTCATTTTTATGGATATTATTGTGAGGCTTTTATGGCATTAAAGTTGTACAAAAACCAAAATTTAACACATGCCTACATTAAGAAAAATTATATAGGAAACAAATAAATGATCAGCTGATATTTACTTGAACTTCTATTTCACTGATTTCAAAAATTAAGGAGCACTGCAAGCCATTACTATTTTACTCTTAAAAAGTATGGTTTTTGTCAAGCTGAAATTGAGTTTTTTCAATTTGTTTTCTAAAATATTGCTGGGGGGAGCAGAATTAGCTGCTCTGAAATGCATTGCTCCTACTAACAATGTTAATTCTATTTTAGCAGAAAAATAAGCACATTTACAAAATTATTGAAAAACATTTATTTATACTGAAATTGAAATGTGTACATCTTAAAACAAAAGCCATTTGCTGGTGCCATAATTTAATTCCAATTTCAAGTGAGCTGGACAAACGACTTATACAGTTCCTTTAAAATGAGATCACTAGTTGGATACTTTCCAATCAAGGATTTTTCCACTTTTATAAAACATTTAGGATTTGAAAATGGTGCTGAGGTGAAATGACAATTGTCAGTTCAATAAACTATTAAGACCCAACCAATACCAAAAGATGAACAATTTATAGGCAGAAGAAACTCGAACTTAAGTCCACAAAATTCCATTTTATCAGTGTAGAAAAACATTTAAGTTCGCAGAATTGCTAGAGCTTTAGAAAGGCTTTCTTGGTAAGCACTTTAAAGAAGGAATTAAATAATATCAAAGTAGCATTTTGCATGCTGTAGTAGTTTTTGTTCTCTATAAATGATTTCACACTACAGCATTCAAAACTTTCAAATTGATGGGGGATACTGAGAGTTAAAGGGGAATTTTTTTGCCTTTGAAAAATCTTCCCCAGAGTACCTAATTAATATACTACTACCCCCATATAACACAATCTGATACAAGGCAGGTAAAGCTCGGACACACTGATCTAAGGGGGGCAGGAGCTGTGGGAGGACACTGTTGGGGGCCCTGGCAAGGGAAGCTGAGCAGGCTAGGGCTGCATCACTGTTTCCCACCACAGGTGAATGCCAGTGGGGGTGGGGAGATCCTTTCCCCAACCTTCCCACACTCATCTGCAGCAGGAAGTGGAGCAGAACAGGCTGCTCTGCTGCCCATGAGTGCCAGGGAACAAGGAACAGGGGGCCAAAGCAAGTTTGATATAACGCAGAGAGATTTTTTTTTTGGTCTCCCGAGGACTGCGTTACATCAGGGTAGAGGTGTAACTCATACCATAAACTCTAAGTGGACATTAATATTAAAATGTTTGTTTGAATTTCACTGCCATAGATTTGACAATCTCAAGGAAAAACTCATCTTTTGACATAAGCAATATGATTTTTCAAAATCAAGTATTTGGTCATATGGAAGAGGCAGTGTAAAAAAAAATGTACAGAATCAATCTGAGAATAAAGAAATCACAGAAAAGGGCAAGATACCTGCCCATAAAGAGAATTAAGTGATGGTATATTTAGTGTTTCTTGAGCAACGTAATTGACAGTACTTAAAGCTGGGTTGTAGCCCCTTTGTGCCAAATTTCCCTGTTAGCACAATTCTTGCCTTGGCTCCCCCCAATCATCATTACTGGCAGTTTGTTGTTTTTAACCCCACCATTTTAAAAAGCAAAAAAACCCCACAGCAGTGCTTCTTAGAGAAACTGGAAACTAAAACTTAAGGATGCATAGGCAATTCTTTTCCATTAAATTTGTTAAAAGCAAAACAATTACTTCGTACCCCACAGGATTTATGTTAATCCTTTCAATAAGGTACTGTCAATAATGCAGTTTGCTGCATGCATATATTGCATCTGGCTAGGACTTATTAAAATCCTATTCTGGCATTTACATTTCTTACGTACACTCTTATACACAATTTACACAGGGAAGCTGTTTTGACAGCTTTACTCTCAAAGACCCCACAACCTGATCACTATCATCTTAACTACTCGTCTCCACACAGATTACTATGTGCTCTGCTAACATCAAAAAATAAAATCAGCATAACGTACAAGCAAGTAATAGACAAACTGGCATAGAAAGGTAAATGCCCCAGAATAAGTTTACATTCATCTCCAAACTGGACACAGTATAATAGGAAAGCAATACTGCTTCTAGAAACTGTATCTACTGGCCATAATTTGCCTTATTTCAGTAACGGGCAAGCACCTTTGCTTATATTGTCTTCCATGCCTGTACATAGGCTGTCATGGCATTATACCTCTTATGAGGACACTTAGCTATGGCAGTGATAAGAAAGTTCACCTATCAAACAGCTCATTAGAAAGGTCTTGTGTTTTCAATATGAAACATTTTATATGGTGAAGTCCAATCCTAAGAGTTTTTGGATGTTCTTCATCGTCATTAAGTGTGACTTCATTCTGCATTGGAATATCAGTCCAGTATATATATACACACACACACACCTCTCTCTATGACATCACTTCAGAATTATATGGAAACCTTCACCATTTTCAGCTGCAGAGAAGAAAAAGGACAGGTTTATATGAAAGAATGACATCCCTTTACCCAAAACCCCAGCTACTGAAGACAGAATATAAAATTCATGTATGTTCTTGATGCTCATACTGAAAAGCAAAACTTTTAACTACTAAATTGATCTGTGTTATCATATGACTACTTGACCTTTTTTGGAATAAAACCAGCAAACTTTCCCAGCGTAACACATTCTGCACCACTTTCCAACAATACTGACTCTCTAATAAATTAAGCTCAAATTATCTTGAATGTAATTTTAAATATCTAGACACTTGCTACTACTTTTATTTCTAGAACTTCCTTTTCAATTCATGCAGTCCCTCCTGCTTTCTTATTTTTGATCTCTCTCATCAGTTCTGACACAGACCCAAAGGGTCCCATGCAACTCCAGTTGCTGAAGCTTTTTTTTAGTGCTTTATCCTCAAATCTCATCTGTTCTATAATGCTGTGCTTCACAAAACTGATGAACAATAGAATCCGCATGAAGTGGTTATTTTAAGTTTTTCAAGTAAATTCAGTAGATTGCATAGTGTTATTCTTTGGTTGTCTATAGCAACATTAGCAAATGGGTTAGTTATCCTAGAATAAAGCAGGTAAATCAGCAAAACAAGTGTGAGAATAGGAAAGCCACCTGCCCTGTAGCCCAGAACATCAGGATGCAAATAAAGCAGTGGGCCTTTTGAAACAACTGCAGTAAATAGTTACTGAAGCCAAACTGAACTTCTAAAAAATATTTTTCAAAACAATTTTTATATCTGTAGAAAAGTGCAGATTCAGTAGGAGTAGAAATTAGTGACTATTTACAGAAACACCACCACAACATTTTTGGGGAAAAGCTGGATTTATGTCAGATGCCTGCTACTATTTTTTATTTTTAGCCATAAGATCTAAATGTAACAAAGATTTGATTAATGACAAACCACAGCCACAAACCTCCTGGTATGATGTTAAGAGACCCCCTCCAAATAAAATTTAACATAAGAATGGCCATAGTGGGTCAGACCAAGGGTCCATCTAGCCCAGCATCCTGTCTGCTGACAGTGGCCAATGCCAGGTGCCCCAGAGGGAGTGAACCTAACAGGCAATGATCAAGTGATCTCTTTTCTGACAAACAGAGGCTAGGGACACCATTCCTTATCCATCCTGGCTAATAGCCATTAATGGACTTAACCTCCATGAATTTATCTAGTTCTCTTTTAAACCCTGTTATAGTCCTAGCCTTCACAACCTCTTCAGGCAAGGAGTTCCACAGGTTGACTGTGCGCTGTGTGAAGAGTACATAATACTCTTATCTTATATAGTAAGAATGATGATGATCCAAATGCCTTGGATTCATTATGTATTGGCTATAAGACATTGTATATAATGTGCAAATATGGAAGGAATACAGGCTAGAAAACATCTGAGGGATGTAAGCAACAGCCCAGGAAGTGTGAGGAGACTAGGGTTAGTGATGAAGCAAGCTGGAAAGCAAGAAGTAGTACACATGTAATGCCAGCCTGAGCATGTGCAGCCACTAAATGATTTTTTGGTTTTGTTTTATACAAATGTGAATTGGAACAGCCAGCTAGAGTAGCGTATACACCAAGATCACAAGAGGGATTTGTGCCAACCTAAAATAATGCTCTATCTGGTGGCTCGCTAACCTTTGGAAATTTGCCCTGCATCAAGCTGCATACAAATTCTAAAAAGTTAAATTTTACAGAAAGCTGCAACCTTCAATTTTTTATCACCCACTATGGTATTTCTCTCTTTGAAACTTTAATTCATCCCTATATAACTTAAAGTACTATTGGAGTATCTCGCACAGTAGCGAGCAGTCATACAAACAGTGCTATAGAATCACACTTAAAGCCTGTGAACTGTTAGTTTAAAACTGACAGTTTGGGGATTAGATTTGGATCAGGTTACTTCACTCAAATTTGCAAGACAGCTGTACTGGCATGGATTTATATTTAATAAGTAACAAATTCTAGATAAAGGTTTATCTAAAAGAAAAAGCATTAGACCTTTCACATTATAAAAATCTCTTAATTTGGGGTTGAAAGCAATAGTTTCCACCTCTTTCCTTCAAGTTACTTTACTTGGCTGCACTGTTACTTGTTTGTAGACGCAACACTGCTGGCACGTCTAGGTGCTAAGTTAAAATCTAGATGCTATTTAGGCCAGTTATCTTTATTATTACAAAAAATAATATACCTTTTATTGTGGTGACTAAGAAGCAACTCTCATCTTGAAAGTTCTGAACCATCTAGAAAGAAAAAGGAGATATTAAAATCCCAACTTTGTACCATCTAGGCGGCCAGCAAGCCAGTTAAGCAATTTGAATGACAAAAGTGATCCATAAATATTTCTAAATGGGCACTCTATGCAACTATTTTCATAATATTTTTCTCAGTACATGTAGTTATATACAAATTATACTAGTACAATGTACTAGATTCCCCAAAAGGAGCTACTAAAATGTCAATATATAAATACAAGAATAATTTATTGATACTTCATTTACAACATCACTACTTAAAGGGCTCCAGAATTACGTGGCTAGAATCTTTGTTTGCATAAACTGCCTAAGTAATTCGCAGCTAACAATGGTATTTAAACCTTGCTACTTACATACTATATTTCTTCCCTATGTATCTAGTCAAGAAAACAAATTGCATTTCATAATTAACTGCCTACATAGTAAATCGCATTCCCATACTCTTTCAATTCCTAAATTACTAATTGTGAGGAAGAGAAATTAAACAAACCAAAGTGTCAGTGAACTCTTAGATGGTTTGTTTACTGTTGCAAGGTAAAAAGACTTCATAGTATTACAACTGATGTACATGCAACATCATGAAAATATTGATGTTCAAATATTATATACTACTGGGACCTTCTCTCAGATCCCTTGTGCCCTAGTCATTACTATACTGCCAGACATGAATTTTGTACTAGGATAACCGCTCTCACCAAAATCTGGTTAAGCCAGATTCTACTCTGAGTTTTATGGAATGTCTTTTTGACCTTTGGGAGTGAAGAAAGGAGAACCTTAATCTAATGTATTTATTTAAAATGGCTTTGATTCCAGTCACACTGTTGCTGTGGAAAAACACAAGTTCTAACTATCAGAAGACATTAAGTGTAAGCTACATACTATGCAAGAGAAAAAAGCAGTGCTGCTCAGAGAGAACTGCCTAAATAAAGTGTGGATACAAATGTATTTTACAACTACAACTCTTAACTTAAAACTTACCACCTTTTAATTTGTAAACTTGTCAGTTTTGAAACTGCAATTTAAAAAAGCAAATTAAACAATGGAAATGTTTTTAAACAAAATAATTTTGTTACCTGATCACTAACCAGGATGTGGATACCAGTAGGACCCTGTCTGTAAACCTGATTAATCTGATGCAAAGGAATATTAAACACCAAAGCAAGTTTGCGAGTGACTTCTGAGGCTGCCATTTCTTCTAAGTAGATTGCATGATAAACTATAAGAAAAAAGCTTATTACTTTTAATAAGAATTATACTGTCATTGATAACTATTTAGGTGAAAACATTCCTGTAGGGTTGTAAAATTTACATCCCCCTCACTTTAACCCCCCCCCCCCTTTTTTTTTGTTTGTTTGAAACTGTCCTTGGTCTGCAATACCTTCTTAGAAACTTGAATACCTTTTTCTACAGTGTTCTCCTTTATTTGGCAAACACTGATTCTTCCCATTCTGTAGTTCATTCATGTGCACAAATGACCATGACTTTTCCTTCAATCTGATTTCTCATCAGAATGATCAATATTCAGCACAGTTCTATGAATAGGGCTAGTTGGCATTTATTTTGATACTGAAACAACCTTCAAAGCATCTGTAGGAAAATTTTTTTTACAGTATCATGTATAAAATTACCTTTTAAAAATCCGTTTTAGTTCTGCTACAAAAATGACTGGAAAACTTTTAATCCACGACATTATCTACCATATTCTATTTTTAAAGCAGATAATATATTTGGCCTGAGCTACTAGACTAATCACTTTGCTTCATGAGTTTTCTTGCAAAGAAATCTCTCTACAGAGTCCACCCGGATGATTTCCCCCTTAATCTCTCCCTTCAATTTTATATAACTTGATATGATAATAAAAGTGAGAGTGTACAGCAGGGGTACGCAACCTATAGCATGCGTGCCGAAGGCGGCACACAAGCTGATTTTCAGTGGCACTCACGCTGCCCAGGTCCTGGCCACCAGTCTGGGGGGGGGCTCTGCATTTTAATTTAATTTTAAATGATGCTTCTTAAACAGATTAAAAACCTTATTTACTTTACATACAACAATAGTTTAGTTATATATTATAGACTTATGGAAAGAGACCTTCTGAAAACGTTAAATTGTATTACTGGCACACAAAACCTTAAATTAGAGTGAGTAAATGAAGACTTGGCACACCACTTCTGAAAGGCTGCCAACCCCTGGTGTACAGCAAAATAAAACATGGTCAAAGTTTCTTATTTTCCAAACAGTAGCATGGCTGTGGGCAGCTTAATGCTTGGTTTTGAATTTTACAGATTTATACAACTGTGGGTTCTCAGAGATGAAAATTAAAAAGCTTTACACCAATATCACTTAAACAACTGTGATCAATATTTGGTCAGATATGTTGTACATGTTGCTGGGAATGCTCTAATAAATGAAAAGAGGCAGAAGTGTCTAGCAGCGACATATTTGGATAAGCCCCTCCCCCTCGATCTCCTCCTTTCACAGCAATTTTGAACCTTGGATGTGTTAGGCATCATTAAATTTAATGATGCTACACTTATCCAAGAGGAAGTTTAACTTATTTAACATAGGACATACAGTAGAACCTCTTACAAACACCTCAGGAATGGAAGTTATAACTTGCAACAAAATGTTGTGGTTGTTCTTTCAAAAGTTTACAACTGAACAGTGACTTAATACAGCTTTGAAACTTTAATATGCAGAAAAAAATGCTGCTTTCCCTTTATTTTTTTTAGTAATTTACGTTTAACAGTACTGTACTGTATTTGCTGCTTTGGAGGAGTGGGAAGAAGGGTGGGGGGGTTGTCTCTGCTGCTGCCTGATTGCGTACTTCTGGTTCCAAATGAGGTGTGTGGTTGATTGGGTAGTTTGTAACTCTGAGGTTCTACTGTACTCCATACAGATACTCCCTCTCTGCCCCCGTTTCCTGGCTGGAAAGCGTTTAAGTGCTGGAATACGATCCTCAGTCAGTCATTCCCCAGGAAATCCGATGGGAGGGTGAGTCTCCACTCCCTCCAAAAAGTTGACATAAGTGAAAGAGCAAGATAAATTTAGCTTCAAGTAGTTCCAGTGGCTCGAATAATAGAAGCAATGTGGATTTACTTGTTCTTTAACGTTATTGCTCTGTAATGTACTCAGTTATGTTCTCAGTAGTGGTGGAAACAGTAAAATGGCATATCCTTTAATACACTCAGCTATTTTCCCTTATCCAAACCACACTAGTTTCATTTCGAGTATATAAAGTCCTATCAGTAAAAAGTAATTGAAATGGACATGAACATAAGTTCTTTCAATTACAGTTGTACATTCACCTAAAGTGAATTTCTTGGCAGACCACCATAGATCATTTGAATGCTCATTAACTACATTATCCATGCAACAAAAACAAAACCTTAGATTTTTTTTTCCCAAGCCACTTAGCCTACTTTTTATTAAATTTTCTATTCTTGAAGGTGTGATGTGTTCCAGCATAAAAGCACATATACCACTTCTGGCTTAAAGTCTAAGGAGTGCACTCATCTCTGCAATGCTAAACTGCTGTGGCATCATTAATCCACTTTCCTCTGCATATTCACTTGCTGGATACACAATTCTAGCAGTTTATAAATTAGTCTAAACTATTATATTTTATTGAAAATCTATTCTCAGCTCCTCTTTTTCCTGTCCTCACATGTTTATTTCAAACATTTCATTGCTTAGTAAGTCATAAAAAGAGCACTGTATGATCATACCATATATTGCACCATTGTTATCATCACCATTGGTTGCATCTTGCTGCCTTTCCAGTTGTATGCTCCTCAATGGCTCCTGGCAGACATAGATTGTTAAACGGGGCCTAACAGACCTGCAGTTTACAAAGGATACATATAATTTTAAAAATAAACACACTTGCCCAAAAATGGTATGAAGGATTTATATCCATCTCATTTCAGCTGCCTTGCATTAATAATATACTTAACATTTTGCTGCTTTACAAGCTATTTTAAAAAAAACAAAAACACCTCATACAAACTATCACTAGTGGCTTAATCTAGTCTCAGAACCATTGAGATGGTCTGCCAGATGCTGGTAAATTTAAATTTAAAAATTAATTCAACAATTTTAAAATCACTGACACAAGACTTGCTTACAATAGAATCCTGCTACTGAATAGCAATAATTACATCTCTTATAAAGACAGTATGTTACTAAATATGTATTATCAGTTTCATTTGTAATTAGAATTCTGTATATTATTTAGCAGCCATGACCTCAAAAAATTTAGGTTCTTTATAGCTCACCTAAATGAGAAGTTTTGTCTCTTGGCAACAAACCCATCCGTCTTCAAGAAATCAGTACTGCCCAACTGCATTGCTACCAGTCTTACAGTCTACCTTTGAACTCATCAGTGCCTGCATCATATCTGTAGCCTGCCCTGAAGGTGTACACAAAACAGTCTTCTTTTGAGCATATTACTGCCAACTCCTGAGACAGCTAAACAGGCATACGCCAACCTAATTCTCATCTCCCAAATCCCCTATTCTAAGGAAGGCACATTACTGTGATTGAACACACTTAAACGTAAACTTGGCATTTTACCTGGATTTCAGTGCATTATATAGCCGAATGCCATCGGCCGGACCACAGATTTGTACCAGGTCCTCTCTTGTCAGCTTTAATAAATCAGCACCTGGAGAAATTCAAAAGAGCAGGATTTAGCTAGTTTCTTTTAGGACAAGGAAGCGCAAAAGAATCCAATATTCATTTAAAAACAAGTGAGAAATTGGCCCCTGAAAAACAATGCAGCTCTGTAAGATAAACACTGACAGCAAAGACCAAAAGATGATTTTGATAACACTCCTGCAAAACACACAAGTACTTGCTGACACTAAGAAATAATTACCTGATTTTCAGAGAAAGTAGCACCCCTAGCTCCAGCTTAATTCAGCCCCTTTGAAAAATCAGATAATGTGACTGCAAAGTGTCACCTGTTTTAGTAAAAATGGTTTTCAAATATTAGACTGCTCTATATATAGATAAATCATAGTTTTAACTGGCTTAAGACAAGATTAGGATATTTGCACCTGGGCTAATGTGTTTCAGTCAGATGCAAAATGGAGGGGAAAACAAGTACACCCTCATAGAAGTGTTGATTTATCACAGCCTGCTGATCCTTATATTATAGTATAGCTTTTGGGACACTATTTATCCTAGACTGTGCACTGAAAATGCTCTGGTTACATTGCTGTTCCCTAGACAGATTGTGCATATGAGAAAATTGGAATGAAAAAGAAGTTCCTCTGACACCCATCACAGTTGCTCTATGTCCATATGTTAGCTGTATCAAGAACCTCAGAGAGTAGGGCTTCAACATATATTTACCAAGTTCTGGCAATGTGTATTGCTGTGCCACAAGATCAGCTGATGTCCACTTCTCCAACCTTCTCTAATCTGAGTCAGTTACCAAAGAACAGTCTCACAAATGGTATCAAGATCCACATTTACAGAGGAATAACTATTTCTACCATATGCCAACCAATAAAAAGACCACAATATTAAGTGCAGTTCTACTCTGAAAAGTGATTATGCAAAAATGGCACCTTCCTAATAGACAAATCTGCATCCTACAGTGTATTCGGAGTCAGATCAGCTTACGTGACAATTTTTTTTATCCTAGCAGTAACATAACATGTTCAATTCCATTTCTTTCTTGTGCAACAGAACAGTGTATTGAATTCTGATTTTAAAGGCCTACGGCCCTCTGCAAATCTACTGAAGACAGTGAGGTTATACAGATGTCACTGAGGGCATATTCTGAAAATTCAGCTCCAGTTTGGCAGAGGAACTTCAGGGTCTTGATGTGCAGTGGAGAAGATGGTGCAGAAAGGTCTACATTATTAGACACTGGGGATCTTTTTAGGAAAGAGAGACTATACAGAAGCAGTGGCTCCATCTTAATAAAAATGGAACCAGACTGATGGCACAAAATAAATTAGGGTTTGATTGACTTTTTAAACTAGGAGCTTGGGGGAAGAGGACAGGAGATGAGCAGTACAGAGACATCTTTCAAAGGTATCAGTAATTATAAGGAATAGTACTGTGTGGCCAATACAGGGTAGCACAAAATGCAACTGATCTAGACAAGGGACAGGAAAACCAGAGAAAACTTCAAAGAAAGGTGTTAAATAAAAACAGACATCTGTTAAAAAAAAAACAAAAAATCCACAATTATTCACATATAAACTAAATGGCACAGCCGGGCAAAGTTTAGAGAAACACTTTCTCGACGTTTTAAGTAATTGCTTATATCTAGAACCCGAGAGGCTATTCTCAATTTATTCTCAAGTAACACACTGGTGTTAGATTTCAGAGTAGCAGCTGTGTTAGTCTGTATCTTTATAATGTGTCATTATACTGTGCGGCTAAGTAAGAGTGATCACAATATAATTAGGGTCAAAATTCAAGGGGGATGTAAGATACCAAAAAGTGACACAGTGACAGTTTCAGAAAGACAGATTTTAATAAAATAAGAGTAGTCAAAAAGTCCCTAAAGGCAAAACTTAAAGAAAGTAAAATCCTTAGACGCAGCATGTATACTACCTAAGAAGAAAATAGACTCAGGAGACCTGCATGCTACTGAACAAAAGGGGAACCAGGCAGCAAAGTGTAAAGCAGCATGGTGAAATGACAAAGTTCATGAAGTTACTTGACCCAAAACCGCTATCCTTCAAAATTTGGAAATTTTACACTAGAGAAGTCAGACAGCAGCATAAGTTATAGCAGGCAATACGAAGGGCCAAAGTGGATTTCAAAGAGCAAATAGCTAAATATGTAAAAACTAACAAAAAGTTTAGTACATCAGAAGCAGAAAGAAATCAGTGAGGTCTGCTAGATCACTACAGACTAAAGGAACAATCATTGGGAACGAATATATGAGTCAGAGACCACCGAAGAAAAAAAAAAGGCATCCAGCATTAAGCCTGGGTTTATATTTTCTCTGGAATAGAAGTTTGTCCATTTGGTATTGTCTTCTGTGGACAATGAGGGGTTCTTAATTGATGGAATAGGAGGTCTATGACATAATTCAACTACCACTCACGTTGGGCCACTGCATGCCTCTGTAAAACGTCTCCCAGGTTGATGACAACCTCTGGGAGGTGTCTAGACAATGGGATAATCCTGTAGTGATGGCACTGCTTCTAGAGCCTGATGGCTTCCTGGTACAGAGGGGATTATCACATTCCTCCCTGTTTTTATACAGTGCATAGCAGACATGTCTGTCAGGATTGGTACCATGGAATTTCACAGAAGGACAGGAACACTATGCAGACTAGTCTGATGGCCCTGAGCTTTAAGATGGTCAAATGTAATCACAGATCCTGGACCCATGTGTCTTGCACCTGCAGGTGGTTCATGAGGGCATCCCACCCTGTCCCTGAATTGTTTGTGATAAAATGTCAGTCAGGTAGGGGACAGAGTCAGTTCCCTTTCTCTATGTTCACTGGATCCAGCCACAACAGCTCTTGTAGGATGTGGGATAGGACTGACTTTTTTGTTCACATGGTGTCCGGACCGGCATACACAGTTGTAAGGGCTGAAGATTAATTCTGGCAAGCAATGTCATATATATACACACATGGCAACAAGTGGCCTAAGAGCTCCAGACATGCACACACCATCATAATTGGGTTTGACTACAGGTAGTTTACCATCAACTGGAGACACTGGACTCTGCTCTATGGCAGGTAGACTGGCTGATAGGGAGTTGATCACACAGACTCTCTCATCTGGGATGTTAGGGATTTTTTTTCTCATTGCTCATGTGGAGTTCTAGTTGGGGGAACAGAGAGAAAAACTTAATCCAAGGTTGGGATCTACATCTGATCAGCCTGTCATCCAAGTAAGGATAGACAAATGTGCTCCTACTACTGCCTGATACTTAATGAATACTCTAGGTGCCAAGAAGAGGCTGAAGGGCCATGGTGTCTGTATTTGTTGAGTCTCCTCAGGTCTAAGATAAGAAGGGGGAGGCCTTCATCCTAATTGGAATTAGGAAATACTGACAGTAGAAGCCTCTTCCCTTGCATTTCTTTGGAACCTTCTCTATGGTTTCTAAAAGCAATGAGGCCATCGCTGATTGCATGAGAGGGGTAGGGAAGTGGTGGGAAGGGGTGAAGAGTGGAAGTAGATTGGGTAGCCATGGAAAGGATCTCTAACACCCATCTGTCTGATATAATGGCAGACCATGCCCAGTGGAACAGGCAAGGTGGCTTTGGAAGGTAATGCTCATTTGACCAGCTCTGATGTGGTTCCCAACTGTGCAATCAAATTTGTTGGCATGTCATAGGAGTGGTATGCATTGCTGAAGAGGAGGAAGGCTGGCATCCTATCATACCATGGTATTTTCTGTGCCTGGTATTCAGGATGCCTGTGCTGGTATGCAGGCATCCAAGGCCTCATCTGCAGGTGAGGACCATATGGCTTGAGATACAGGGCTGAGGTGTAATTCCCCGGAGAATTTAAGGTGGCCTTTGAGTCTTACTGAGTGTATAGAGCACTCTGCTGGCTCAAGGGCTCTGTGCCCACAAAGGTTAAGTCTTCAACTGTGACCTTTCCCCCTCTCAGGATACCCAATACTTGGAGCCACAAAGTTCTGCACATCACTATGGTGACCACAGATCTCACCACAGTGCTGGAGATGTTCACTGTGACTTGGTGTGTCATCCAGGCTACCAGTTGACACAACTTCAACCCTTGATTATGTTTCTAACCACCTCTCTGGCATCTTGTGGAGAACTGCAAGAAAAGGGAGGGAGGGGGAAATCACCTTGTCCTAGGTTAAGAAGTTATATTAGGCCAGTAAGGCCTGGCAGTTCACTGCATGCAATTGTAGAGAGAGGCAGAAAAGTGTAACTTTCTCCCAAAGAGGTCAAGCCTTTTCAAGTCCATGTCAGAGTCATAGACTACAGTCAGAAGGGACCATTATGATTGCCTAGTCTGACCTCCCGCACAATACAGGCCGCAGAATCTCACCCACCCATGTCTGATGGTACTCTTGCTCAACTTAGATTTCTCCTGTACCACGAACACAACTAAGGAGCCTAGGTTGGGTGGAATACAGAAATACTCAAACCTCGTTAAAGGTATTTGGTACCTCTTCTCAACCTGTTTCATGGTGGGCATTATTGTGGCTGGCACCTGCCACAGGGCCTGGTTGGGTCAAGCAGCCCCTTCTTTCTCAGGATGGTAATATTATCCAGGCCAAGAACTGTTAGGATGTCACATAATTTGGTATTTCTCTTCTACCACTGCTGTCTCTACCTCCATAGTTCCAGTAACCTGCCAAGGGAGTTCCTGGAATATTTTAAAGTCATCAGGCATTGGTACCAATGCCAAGGATACTGCCTTTTCAGGAGATGAAGCTAAGAGGTTCCTTAAGTGGCAAGATGGGGTGCTGGTGTTTCTCTACCGTAGGAACCTCTACTCTGGTTCCTCCCAATATTCCAGCATGGTCTGGGCAAAGATGCTGAACGGGAGTGTGACCTCTTCCTCTATTACAGTGAAGACCGGTTCCCTGATGCCCGAGATGGTGGCATTACTGTTGACTCTCGGGCACTGACCAGTCCACTGCTAGTGTTGTGGTGGGGGCTGATCCCTGTAGGGGATTCTGGCAAGATGCTCCATGGTACTGACCTCCAATCTCCAAACCTCTCAGCTTGAAGATGGGAAGAATGTATGTCCAGGTCATAGTGAGAAGGAGACAACTCCTCTAAGAGCAACAACAACTTACATGGCACAGTCAATACCACGGTCTGTACCAGTACCAGCAGGTGCTTCGGCACTGGTGGTTTTTCCAAGTCTACCTTGGGCTTATTCACCATGGTTGGTGTTGATGCTGAGGGGGCAGGTCCTGGAGCGAGGGTCAGTGCTGGTGTGGTCTTGGGTGCCACAAGCTGCTCCATTTCTCTAGCCCTCAATGCTATACAAGGCCTGGTGGATTTCTCTGCAGAGGCTTTGTATTACCTGTCTTCATGGGAGGACACCGAAAGTTCTGTCTGGAGTCTCTACCACTATGCTTTAAGCAACCTGTTGGTGCTGGACTTTGACGCTGTAGTTGGTGGTCCCTGTTCTGATGCTGATGATATCTGCTTTGGTGCCATGGCAGCTGTGCCCTGTCTTTCTTGGTGCTGTTTTGTCCACACTGGTATCTTGTCTGCTGTGGAGGGTGCTGAATGAGCCTGGCTTGTCTCCTCAGGCCCTAAGACAGACCTTTATGGATTGTTCCGAAAAGTAGAGTTTGACCCGTGTGTCTTATGACTAAACATATCCTAGCAGGAAATGTCAGGCACACTGAACATCTGCTTGGTACGTGTGATTCTCCAAGGCAGAAGAGGCACCTACTGCATCCATCTTTTAGTGGGACTCGTCCAGTACAGCATGAACAGGGCTTGAAGCTTGCACGTTTCAAGTCTGTCATGTTAAGGAGCAATTTTAGAGGGCGGGTTAACCTCCAATACCCTGGCAAGTAAAGTGAATAGGATCCCAGCAGTTGAAGAGGAAGGCAATCAAAGGAGTTCTGAAGAAGTTCACAAGATTTGAAGAAGGCTGAGCCAAATCTATGGTCAGACATTCGCCATGTTCCATTGTGCTGCCACGGGTGGTAAGAATAGACTGGCCATTCCACTCTTTATGCCCTCACGTGGGAGCATGATGTGGCACAGGGTGTACATGCAGCCCCAACAGACACTGCTACTCAAGAAATTCCAGTCCCATGCATGTCTACAGTGGGATCTACACTGACATGCTCTAAGAAAAAGGGGGATTTCAATAAAATTTAGAAGTAGAAAATTCAAAACAATAAAAAATACTTCACACACCATATGAAGAAACTAGAACTCACTGCTACATCATGTTGAAGCCAAAAATATTAAGATTCAAAAAGTGATCAGCTATACATACGAATAAGAATAGTTGTTATAGTTAATGCTAACAAATTTTGTGACGAGATTAAGCCTCATGCTTTAGGGCTTAAATCTGTAACTACTAGGAATTAGGAGACCTAACTGGGGAGACCTAACAGCTGCCTTATGAGAAGTCTCTTGCACCTTCCTCTGAAGCACATGGTGCTGACCAGTGTTAGAGACAGGACACTGAACTAGACAAACCACGAATCTAATCCAGTGTGTCAATTCATTTTCTTCCTAAATAAGGAGTGAATCAGCATTTAATTGAGTTTGTGAACCATCATTACTCGTGGTGATGCAGAAGAACAAATGAACCCAGTTTCATTTTCAGATGTCAGGTTGAATTTGTAGAGCTGGCAGTCAAAGGCAGCTTTTTCCCTGTAAACTGAACGTTTGGCCTAGAAATCAGAAAGACACTAAATAGTCAGCCCCATGACACTATTTTTACAGAGTAATTTTTCAGATAAGACTCTCACTCAAAACTTGAGGAAAAACTCTAAATAGACATTAAAAAAAATACCTGAGAAATTTGAAAAAAGCCTTGTATAGGTAGAAAACCTATGTTTGAGTAACCACTGCTGAGTTTCCTGGATTGTGGCTGAAGGATGAAGTTGCTGTGAGAAACAGGGGTTGAAGAAGACAATTTTGATGTTAATTTGTTTTTATAAAACAAATAAGTCAACTAATTTTGTTACATTATTAAAAACAATTAAGTATCTCATTTCCTTTCATCAGAACACACCAATAATTAAATCGGTATGAATCACCTCCACTTCACTGATTATTCAGCAATTAGGTACAAGGTTTGCATTGTGTAAAGACGACCAAACAGGAATAGATATACTTACATCTCCAGACCCTTGAGAAGTTCCATCTCCTTGATGATTTGGGGAGGAAGAATTGCTACGGTGGAGAGGTGGAACAAAAATAAATGATATTACTGGATTTTTAAAAGTTAAGAGAATAAAACCATTCAAGCATTACTGATAAAGGTAACCTTCAATTTTCAAAATGATAAAAAAAAATGTCCCTATTTTATGGCAGCAGCATGATTCCTAGGTTAAAGACCACTCAGGGAATAAACTGGTCTGGTGGAGATATGCTGTAAGAAAGAGGAATATCATCACTTAGACTGTGCAAATCACTTGGTTCCTAATCTAATCCCTGCTAGTCAACTGAAAAAGCAGCACCCATAATAAACTCACACATCCAACCATCTATCTTAAAAGGAAGAAATGAATAGTGGTCACAGGATTGAAGAGGTAAGAGAGGTGCTGTCCATCCTCTGATGCACAGGGTCAGTCACAAAAAAGGTAGAGATGCCAGGATCAGCTTTCTGAACACCCTGAAAAAAATTAGTGGTTCTCCTGAATGTTGCATTAGTGACAGTAAATTACACCAATACTTCACATTTATATAGCACTTTTCACCCCAGTTTTATATTTTTATACATATGGCACCACGGCAGAGGCCTCTGACATGGGAGGGCATCAGTCAACCAGAGCAAAACATGAGATATAATAGTAGGCTAACCTCTACTCTTACGTAACATTCAGCTCAGATAGGTTCAGTTTTTAAAGTTTGATCTGAAAGACTGATATAGATACTGGCATGGAGCTCTATTTTGAGGCTTAAACTAAAGGATGTGCCAACCATACCAAAATGGTGTAAACATTTCTACAAGACAAATGAAACATTTAAAACCTGATATTTAGATTACTAAGCAATCCTTTCCAGCAGCGCCTGTAAGTTTCAGAGCTACTGTGGGTACTTTAAGCTTTTCTATGCAGAAAACACTTCTCTCAAACATTCTTCTTCCCCGCAACACCCCATTAGACCAGGTCTGCTGGGTAAAATCTGTAATCTGCCACTGTCATGGCATCTCCTTCCCAAACATCACCATAAGCAAAGAGATGCATATTAATCTTTTCTCTAAGTGCTTCAACTACAGCATCTACTGCCAGTAAGCCACCACCCTTGAAGATGATAAAGTAGAAAGACAAAAGAAAGGTGGGGAAAGAAAGACAACACTCTTGATCATAAATCTTCCCCTAGGTCCCTCATCTTTAGTTGTGCTATCTCACCTGACTCTTCCCCCCCCTTCTTTTAAATGAAGAAAAGTAAGTATTTGATTTAGCAGCTATTCCTGAATTTCACTGTGAATTTCATAGATTAGATTTACTGTAATATCCCCCTTCCCTTACAGGAATAAGCTATAGTGGTACAAGCACTTCTATACCAATATTACTGTTCACACAAGGGGGGGGAGGGTGGTACTGCTGTAACTTCGCTGATACAGTTTAAGTGGTCTGACTTTTGTGTAGATAAGGCCTTAGTAAGCACCCCAGTTAAAAGGAAAAGAACTTGCTATGAATTGTGCTAGGGTCAATAAAGTTAAGTTTCCAGCAATGGATGCTGAGCAGGAAAAAAGATTCCTGGGACTGGAGGAATAATTTTACAATTGAAAAAAAAAAAAAATAATGCCAAAAGTTTCGGAGTTCTGAAAAATCTTGGCCAAAGTTCTACATTTCTCCCCCGCAACTTAATTTTGGGGATTGGTAGTCAATCTTCCAAATTTATACATAATCTACATTCAAATGAAAGGAAAATGCTTTAAGCACGAGATTAATTTGAAGTATTTTTTAAAAATCAAACTACAGAAAAGAAACTTACCTGTCTGGGACACTGTAGGTACTATGTTGAGCAGAGGTAAAAGTTGGTGTTGGGGTAGGGCTGTTGTTTACAAATGCCGTAGGAGTATCAGGCCATGGTGAGCACTAAAGACAGAGAAAAGAATTAAACAATAAGTTTATTATAAAACCTCATGTCACTTTGGTATGTAGTCCTACACTCAAAAGCCCTGAATTCACTCCTGTAGAATTTAAATCTGAGTTTTCAAATTAAGTTTCCCCCACCCCCACTTGTTCCATCCATGTATCTGAACCTGACCAGGAATTTTAACTAAACCAAAGCCATTCTATTTATTTTTTCTGTTCCATGAAGGAGATTCCTATTTATTATTAACTTGATTATTGCTGTCTAATGACACAATGAAGGTGGTGGTGATGGACCTGATTGAAGGACTGCAGAGATTATTCAGTTTAAAAAACGACATCTGAAATCTGCACAAAACCACCCCAATAGGCAGCAAATGGCTACAGAAGGTTCAGGGGTAATGAGTATAAGCAAAGCTGAGAAACCAGATTTCAGAACGGCACTCAGTCCATAAGCTTGAAATGTGCCTACCCTGACGGTGCTCACATCAGCTGTTACTCTGAGATGTCTAGCAGTATTTCTTTTTCAAACAATCATTCTTTGGACTGAAATTTAAGAGTTATTTAGTAGAAGACTAAATTGATGCCCACATGCAGTTTTGCTTTCTCTTAAGTTTCATGCTAAGCTAGGAGTTTTATTCATGAAGTAGTAATTCATCACAAGCATTTACTGATAAACCCACTGTCAAGTCAGGTCAATGTTTTTTAAAATTGACCAGCCAGGATAAAGGCCCTTTAAAATGACACTGGTGTTTAGTGCTCCAAATGCTTTATCGTAATCTATTAAAAATAAAATTAATTTTTAAAAAAAGATGTAGCTTTTAATAAGGAAAAGTGCAAGGACACATGGATAAACTGTAAAACAAGCAGCCAAACAAAAAGATTAAATGAACTGAAGGCCAAAACCATGCTAGACATGCCAACACAGGTCTCTGATACACTCTTCTCGATTGTCTGTTAACCCAAGTGTAAGCTAAAGTTTCTTTCAGGCAGTTTTTAAAGCTATTTCTTGTCCCTGAAAAGCAAGAGCTAAACAGTAAGTCCCAGAATTTAACAGGTGCCTGCACTTCAAACATGGACGATCCAGTGAACTTGAAATCCCTCATATGTTTGAGTACTGAAAGGCCTTTTTTATCGACAATAACATGAGAAAAATCTTATGCTGCCGGCACATTTTTTTGATATGCTTTTTAATCTTTTTGTGCTGGAAGTCTGGCTTTCACTTGCCAGCAATGGGTACACCAAAAATCCTAAAACTGGTTAATGTTCCTAAAGACACTGGCTTGGGACCTCAAAAGCTGGAAAACTTGGAAATCACATATAAAGTGGACTCACTCTAGAGGCAGATTTGTGATCTTATTTTTATTACAAAGAATGTCACATTGTTACCATGTACAGATATAGCCAACACTGGCATACTAGACTGCGACTTCACTCACACTAAACATGATTGTTCACTGTTACCTGGTACTCCCCACCCATTCTGTCATATCTACCTAATGTCTCTCATCATAAACTAAGACTCTAAGCTCTCAGGGACAAGGACTTATGTGTGTGTACAGCACCCAACACAATGGGGCTTTGATCCCTAATTGTGAGCTTTAGGCACGACCACAATACAAATAATAAAACTAACGAGCAATCTATTTCTCTAGCACTAAGAGGAAAGTTTAGAGGGTGGAGGTTTCTGACATCCCTAAAACATGACATGGCCAGGATACTACCCCTTGCCTGTGCTCTAGTCAGGGGCGGCTCCAGGCCCCAGCACACCAAGCGCGTGCTTGGGGTAGCATGCCGCGGGGGGCGCTCTGCCGGTCGGGCGGCTCTGGTGGACCTCCCGCAGGTGTGCCTGCGGAGGGTCCGCTGGTCCCGCGGCTTCGGTGGAGCATCCGCAGGCACGCCTGCCGGAGGTCCACCGGAGCTGCGGGACCGGGGACCAGCAGAGCGCCCCCCACGGCGTGCCGCTGTGCTTGGGGCGGTGAAATGGCTAGAGCCGCCCCTGGCTCTAGTGAGGCAATTTTCTGTATGTACTTATCACTAGGACATTGTGTTTTGAAGTGTTTTGATTTTAATATAACTTATAGTACATTTTCTTTAGTTAAAGCTGCCAAAGATTTTTTAATTTTAACTTTTTAGCATTTACACCAAATCAGAATGACCTGAGACCCTGAAGTTCTGGAAGTAACATTGCACAGTGGGCTTTTGACTAGCCTTAAGGAAAAATAAAAAGAAACACTCAGTTCAGTTGGGACAGTGGGGTAGTTTCCTTTGAAGATTCTCAAAATTCTCAACCCCCAAAGTCCAAGAGACTTCACTATAAACAAGAAAGAATTACATCGGTCTTACTCTTTGGCTGCTTTCCTGAAATGTTATTGTTCAAAAAAAACTTGAATTTTCTGATTGTGATAAAATACTATGTGATAGAGCCCTACCAAATTCACGCTCCATTTTAGTCAATTTCACGGCCATAGGATTTTTAAAACCTTAAATTTCATGATTTCAGCTATTTAAATCTGAAATTTCAGTGTTGTAATTGTAGGGGTCCTGACCTAAAAAGGAGTTATGGGAGTGGGGGTCACAAGATTATAGTAGGGAGGGCTGCAATACTGCTACCCGTACTTCTGTGCTGCTGTTGGTGGCAGCTCTGCCTTCAGAGCTGGGCAGATGGAGAGCAGAGGTTGCTGGGTGGGAGCCCAGCTCTGAAGGCAGAGCCACCGCCAGTGGCAGCACAGAAGTAAGAATGGCATGATATGGTATTGCCACCCTTCTGCACTGCTGCCTGCAGCAGCTGCCACTCAGCTCTGAAGCACAGAAGTAAAGATGATATGGTATGGTATTGCCACACTTACTTCTGCGCTGCCCCCTAAAATAACCTTGTGACCCCCCTGCAACTCGCTTTTGGGTCAGGACCCCCAATTTGAGAAATGCTGGTCTCCCCTGTGAAATCTGTAGAATACAGGGTAAAAAGTGCACAAAAACCACCAGATTTCAGGGTCCATGACATGTTTTTTGTGGCCGTGAATATGGTAGGGCCATAGCGATAATGCTTACTCAGTCCTTTTCCAGTACTCTAAACATAAACATAGTTACAACATACTTGTTTTGCTTAAATTTTCAAGGTCCCCCGCCCCATGAGGAATATTTACTAGGGCAGTCAAGCAATTAAAAAAATTAATCGCTTGATTAGTCGCACTGTTAAACAATAATAGAATATCATTTATTTAAATATTTTTGGATGTTTTCTACATTTTCAAATATATTGATTTCTATTACAACACAGAATACAAAATGTACAATGCTCACTTTATATTTTATTACAAATATTTGCACTGTAAAAATTAAAAATAGTATTTTTCAGTTCACCTCATACAAGTACTGTAGTGCAATCTCTAGCGTGAAAGCGCAACTTATAAATGTAGATTTTTGTATGTTACATAATTGCACTCAAAAACAAAACAATGTAAAACTTTAGAACCAGCAGGTCCATTTAGTCCTATTTATTGTTCAGCCAATCGCTTAGAGAAACAAGTTTGTTTACATTTACAGGACTGCTTCTTATTTACAATGTCACCTGAAAGTAAGAAGAGGCGTTCACGTGGCACTTTTGTAGCCAGCATTGCAAGGACTATGCCAGATATGCTAAACATACATATGCCCCTTTATGCTTTGGCCACCATTCCAGAGGACATGCTTCCATACTGATGATGCTCCTTAAAATGTGTTAATTAAATTTGTGACTGAATTCCTTGGGGGAGAATTGTATGTCTCCTGCTCTGTTTTACCCACATGTTATAGTTATCTCTGATGATGACGCAGCACGTTAGTTTTAAGAACACTTTCACAGCAGATTTGACAAAACGCAAAGAAGGTATCAATATGAGATTTCGAAGGATAGATACAGTACTTGACCCAAGGTTTCAGAATCTGAAATACCTTCCAAAATCTGAGAGGGATGAGGTGTGGAGCATGCTTTCAGAAGTCTTAAAAGAGCAACACTCAGATACGGAAACTACAGAACACGATCAAAAAATAAAATCAACCTTCTGCTGGTGGCATCTGACTCAGATGATGAAAATGAACATGTGTTGGTCTGCTCTGCTTTGGATCATTTTCAAGCAGAACCTGTCATCAGCATGGACGCATGTCTTCTGGAATGGTGGTTGTAGCATGAAGGGACATATGAATCTTTAGCTCATCTGGCATGTAAATATCTCGCAACATCGGCTACAACAGTGCCATGCTGATCTCACTTTCAGGTGACATTGTAAACAAGAAGTGGGCAGCATTATCTCCTGCCAATTGTAACTAAAAACTTGTTTATCTGAGCGATTTGCTGATGTAAGACTGAGTGGACTTGTAGGCACTATATTTTTTAATGCAGTACAAAAACTTAAGTTATTTTGTGTACATAATTCTAATTTGTAAGTTCAACTTTCATGATAAAGAGATTGCACTACAGTACCTGTATTAGATTAATTGAAAAATACTATTTATCATTTTTTACAGTGCAAATATTTGTAAAAAATAATATAAAGTGAGCACTGTACACGTTGCATTCTGTTGTAATAGAAATCAATATATTTGAAAATGTAGAAAAACATCCAAATATAGCAAATAAATTTCAATTTGTATTCTATTGTTTAACAGTGCGATTGAGATTAATTTTTTTAAATCAGAGTTAATTTTTTTGAGTTAATCACGTGAGTTAACTGCGATTGACAGCCCTAACAGTTACACAATATGTACATTAAAAGCTATATGTTGCTCTCACTGTACCACTTTACATTAAGCCATGTGCCATTACTGTTCACAATATATTAAAATGATCAAGAAAATGAATATACAAGACAACCAGTCAGAGGCAAGACAAGGATAGTTGTGTCCATCACAGTACAGTAAAGTGGTTGCTACTTATCAAACATCTTCTGTTTGACATCAATAGTAAAACAAATGAATATCCCTAATTTCAGTGTAATGACTTTCAAACAACTAACATTCTCAACCTTTCAATGGCCTAATATTTGTTCACCCTTACTTTCTTTTAAGCCACTGACTTCAGACCATAGAGTGCCACATGAACTTAATTTCTCTTTAAACAGCCTTGTTTTATAGAAAGCTTATTTATATAAGAATTGATTAAATAAAATATTACATGACAACAGCAAGATGTATATAACAATGCTGACATCTATCTATGATGTCTTGCAGAAGAACCAGAAATACTTTCCAACAAGCCACAGTTGCTTTAATCACATCTGCAATAACTAAAACTTGTATCCATGGAACAATCCTCCATTATTCTGTCTTGTAATATGCCAGGGTAGATAAAAATCAATAAAGGTTTTTTGATAATGCTTTGAGGGAAAAACCTATCTAAAGATATCTTTGAACTATAATGTATCTCATCATGTACTAGGGATTATAAATTCTAATTCTATAGTATGAGACAATATATTCATATAATGTTTAAGAAAAGTTTTGTAAATGAGTTCCAATAGTTCAAAGATTAGGGACCTCTGGAGCCAGTTCCCAGAGCTGTTTTCTCCCTACTCTCAAAACACTGAAATTCACTCTGAATTTATGCTTTGAGAAGGTACCTAAAAAGTCAGATTGTGGGTCCTGTGAGAAGTTCACTCCCTATCCAAAGTATCATAACTACAGCAGTGAACAAAAAGAATTAGAGGCCTTTTTATGACTACCCAAAATAAAGATCCTTATTCTCAGGAACAGAGTCACTTTTCAGATTTAGACTGTGCTGCTTGATCAGCATGACTGTTTATAGAGCCCCCATAATGGCATGTCAAAGAACATATAAAAATATAGGATTCCTATCCCAAATAGCTTTTAGTCTAACATGACCATATACAATTAAAAATTCTGTTCATGTAATAAGTTACTTTAAACACAGAGTCAGAAAATGAGGCCGTTAGTGTCCTCATAATTCTAAATCAGCCATGCTGCACATCTTGTACTTTTGGCATGTTACTTGAATATATTAAAAGATACATTTAAGAAGAAACAAGCATAAAGTAGTACGAGGTACATGCTATAGGGCCAAGCAAGTTTACTATGATAACCTTAAGAGTCACCTACCCATACACTTTATACTGTATCGTTTGGCTTTGTTTCTCCAGAGGAGTGGAAGAGAATGCAGCAGTGTGGAGGAAGGAGATATGATCACATGGAGGATCTCACTTGGATACTAAGTGTCTGCACATGTGCAGAGAGTAGGGCATGGTAACTCAAAGACCCAGAAACTTCCAGAACAGAGTGGTAGTTACCAGACACTCTCAGTTGCTGTTCTGAGGCTGTATAGGACGTTTTCACTGTGGGCTACTCACCTAGCAGTCATATTCTAGTCACCCTCGGAGAGCTGAGCCAACCAGAAAGCACTGGATGGGGTGGTTATAAACAGAGGCGTTAAAAGTAGCCCGTGGACTCAACAGGTAACTGATAGAACCATGAACAGAACTATCTGCTGTGAGGGCTGGGTCCCAATCCCTGTGCCACTTTGGACATGGGCTGCAGATTTCTGTTTCCCTACAACAGAGAGCACCTATCAGCTGTTAACGCAAGGCTTAGAATGCTGCTAGCTGTGGAGGCCCACATTGTTTGCTGACAGGGCTCTGAAGTGTTTGAAAGGACTGAAACGCTGCCATTTCTCAGGCTCTGAAGAGTCCAGGTGACATACTGTGGTCATGCTACAAAGAGCGGGAAAGCCCCTGTTTGAAGATGAGAGGGGAATGCATTTTGATAGGGGCACTAATGTACAGAAAACGTTATGTTAAAACCTTGTATTTGAATATTTGTAACAGAAATAAAAAAGGGAAGTCTGTATACGGAACACCAGCAGATTTACCGTTTAATAGCTTTTATTTAAAAGTTATTCACAGCATTCCAAATAAACCTCTACCTCGACAGAACGTGACCTGATCGAACACGAATTCGGATATAACGTGGTAAAGCAGTGCTCCGGGGGGTGGGGGGGCTGTGCACTCCAGTGGATCAAAGCAAGTTCGATATAACGTGGTTTCACCTATAACGTGGTAAGATTTTTTGGCTCCCGAGGACAGCGTTATATCGGGGTAGAGGTGTACTATTTACCATGTTTTATGCTATTTACAAGTGTTTTGTGTGCAGTAAATGTTTGTTTTACCAAGAAAATGTATGGTACTTGCTCTCTGAAGCTGACTGGGACCTATTAGCATCCATTTATCAAGGTTTACATAAAATAGCCCTGAAGTTTAATTGTAAGGACTTTTTTAAAAAAAAAGAAAAAAGACAAGACAGAACTCTAGCCTGTGCTTCAGCAAAGAGTTAAGCTGAGGTACAGTATAATTAGACACAATATTGCATGAGCAGCCCGTGTTCCCCATTACATAAACACCAAGTCAAAAAGTGAAGTGTACTATGAACTGAAGTTTTTGTATTCTAATTTTGTATTTCAATTAACTTTTGTTTAAAAGAATTAAGCTCTGTACAGTACAAGCCTTACATTTGCAAAACTTAACATTCAGCATATTATAAACTCCACATTTGCAAAGATTATAAAGTTTGAGGAGTATTGCTCATAACAGAGCCCTTTAATCATTGAAAGCCTTCAGCCTATAGTTCTACATGACCTCCCTTGAGACAGAGGGGACACGAATTGCAGGATTAAAACAACAACAGTCTCCTGGGCTTAAAGAGTCTTGACTACAAGGGAAGAAAGAGAGCAGTGAAGACCTAAAGAAATCATTATGAAAAGGGCTAGGTCTATTTTTGCCAAATGTAAAGGAAGTTCTATCTTTCTCTAGAGACTAAGCTCTGGCTTTCCAGCACTTAAGAGGGATGCAAACTGGAGATCTCCGTCCCACAGGACAACAACTGCCTGACAACTAGCAGCAGCAACAATATGCACTTAGCAGGAGGCCACTTCCAAAGAGAGATTCACTGAGCACAGGGAGAAAAACTCCCTGGGCATTACCATACTCTAAAATACCTAATTTAGTCAGAAAGGAAAAAGAGGTTAAAAAACGTAAACACTGGAAGCCAATCCTTGCCATCTGAGAGAGCTGCCTCCACCTAATTAGAAAAGTTAACATGCTTTATAGGGAGACACACATGTTGAGCACTGATTCTTTTTTTCCCCCCTGTATACATCTGCTGATGGACATCCTGCCCAGCAGCAGAAGAATGTCTGAGTTGACAACGGATACTGCAGAAGAAATGTAACAGCTAAGGAACTAAGTATTCCGGGTTGCCAGTATTTTACTATGAACTTTAGTTAATTCCAGACATCCCAGTGTTTACTACAGCATCAAGTAAAACAACATTCTCCAAAGAATTCATCCCACTGTTTACAGTGCTCACTTATCATAGCGCCTCAGTTGTGTGTGACATTTCATAAACAAAGAATGAACAGGTCCCTTGCCTTGAGAAATGTACAAGCTGAATTTTGAATAGCACACAAAGAGATGACGAAGTGCAGAGCGGAATACTGATGGACAAAAGTCAGCTAATTGTCACAAGTGCTTTATGGGAAGAGGTGTAATGGAAATACGAACAAAACTTGCTTGTTCAGTGAATTAAGTCAAATAATTGACTTTCACAGGTGGACATTAATATATGACCACATTTACCAACAGGTAGATGCGGGATCATGACTTGCCCAAACAAATAAGTTGCTAAGATCTATTTTAGAAATAAAGATATCGGAAAATATTTATTGTTCACCATAAGTGTCAGTTTAAACACCTGGAAGGTTAAAACTTGATAGGGAAAGTGTAAAATACACATAGTTGCTTCTTTTAAGCAGATAGACACAGGATTAAACAGAGGGTCTACATGCTGTGAGAAAAAGTAGTGCTCAGTAACATTAAGTCTTGCTGTATCTGACTGAAACACAAGGAGAACAAGATGCAGAGAGCCAGAGGAAACAAAGTACTATTACTACAAACAACCTCTCTGCAACAATACATGGGGCTTTAAAAGTACAAATGTATATGGAAACTTACATTAAACTCAGGTGGAAATATGGGACAAAACATACATGCTGTAACTAAATTTTGCTATTACATATATATAAAGAAAGCAAATAGCTTTTAAAAAACATCTAGCTATTTCAATAAAGGAAATGCAGGTGTAAACTGAAAGCTCTTGGTTCGTTTTTTTAAAAGAGTCACGCAGTCCCTCTGCAACAATTTGTCTTAAGTGTTAGATTTAGGAAGCATTCCTCACTGAAACAGAGTAATTGGTGTAAACAAGAGTGAATGAAATTAAGCCAAGGAAGTCAAAATGTTTATTTTTGATCATGGAAGTTTCTCCTATATCTAACACTGCACAAGGTATCTTGCACAATGAAAAGGTAAGCAGAAGTCCCTTACAGTGCCTCGCTTTGCCAGAGAATCACCGCAGTCTGCTGGCAAAGTCCGCTTGCTGGACTTTTTCTGCTCATGTTCAACTGCATCTTCAATTATAGGCTCAAGCCTCATCTGGACAAACACCAAAGATCTGGATCAATTTCTTTTCATTATACAGTGAGGAAAGATCTAAAAGCCTTTTAAAAACTTTTGCAATCTTTAGAAAACTGTATAGAACTCACTGGTGTTTAAATAAAAAGAAAATGCAAAAACCCAGTGAGGCTCTAGCCATAAACTCAATAGTCTCTAAAAACACGGTTTTGAGCTCAAATATGACACGTATAAATAAATCCTAAACCCCAGTTTTTGTTTTTTAGCTGCAAGGTTTTTAGATCTGTACGCGAGACTTGTTTTAGAATTCAGCACAAACAGTGCTCTAGCCAAGGGTATTTGAATACAATATCTACTATATAGCCAAGCGAAATTTACTCAGCAGAATCTTAAAGGTTACTGGTGTTTTTCTTTGGGACAAGTCTGGCATATTAAGCCTACCTTCGTTTATGCTGTAACTCTCCCCCCCATTTTGAGGATATAATTTATTCACTGCTAATATTTCATATATTATATCTAGATAATTTTTCTTCATAAATACATGCAGTTCCATCGTGTTACCTCTGTGAGGATTGTGGTGTCATACGAAGGTTGATACTTTTCTTTTTCATGTGCAGTTCGCTTCTCCATCTTTTCTCTGTCTGTTTTCTGTTTCCTGTCTGCTCCTTTTGGCTAAAAATGAATAGTTCAATGAACAAGCAGACAAAGAAGCTTTGCAACTGAAATATGGACCTAAAAATCAGCCATTATAATGTAAACGTTTTCTATGTCTAAATTTTTTTTTTTTTTAAAAAACACTGTGAACCATTATTTACAACTATTACCTTAAAAACTTTGATTTGGCAGCTGGCTGAATGCAAATGATCTGTGTATTCTCCATTTTCAGTCTGTTTAAAAGTGTCAACCTGAATCCTAAAAGGAACTCCTTTTTCACCTCCATGTTTACGTGGGGTAAATTCAGTGCTGATGCAATGTACCTGAAAAACAAAGTGAAGCTGTATTCCATTCTGGGCATATTCTTAATACTTTTGCCACTACCATTATATAAATTTCTCTGACAGGGTTAGCAACAATTTATGGTTTATTCAGGAAATGAAACTGGAAATCCAAGGGAGGTAAGAACAAATTCCTGTATCTTTGCCAGCCGCACAGGCGTGGATGTCAGGTTTAAACCTGCCCCTATTTACTATCAATACATCACCTATATTCTCCCCAAAAAGTAATACTTTAACTCCTATATCTTTCACAACATTAAACAACTGCTGTGGATCCTCATCATATGTTACTAAAAAAATCCCTCTCAAATTCTTTTACGGGATCTTAAGACAAATATAAGAGCAGAACTACTACATTAATCATGATGAATAAATTCAAAGATTTTTCCAGGTACTAGTGCACAGTGGTATAATTTAGCTAGCCTGAACATTAAGATTTTTTTAAACAGAAATTTCAAGACATTATATCAAAACCACTTACTGGAACGATTTTTAAATCTGACTTAAGGCTGAGATTTTCAAAAAGGAGGCTAATGGAGGTAGGTGCCCAAGTGTCAATGAATGGCAGTGGGAATTGATACCTAACTCCCTACAGGTTTTTTGAAAATACCAGAATAAAGGCATTGACTTTATGAGACACGTGAATATCATGGCAGTAAAAAGGTACAATAAAAAGAGAGTGTTATACTAGGAAACAGTACAACAGTTACAATGTTGTAGGGCATTAAATACTCAGTATAATCACCAATGCCACCACACTGCGCACTCCCACCTTCCAAACAGTAAGAGTTGACTAAGCTTTTCTTCATGCCATTAGCACATTCTGCAAGGCTGAAAATATAACTGTACAAACAAAAGTAAAATGGATGGCTCATTACACACTCTTTACTCCCTTGCAGCAAAGCCTGACAAGGAAGCAGCCATTGTAAGAGTTGTGTAATTCTTTGACAAAGGAAGAATTATTACTGTCAGGGTACAGTAACACAACATAATTTACTGCCAATGTGGAAACAATCTACCTGAGCTAACAGGTTAAGGAATATTGCCACTTCTTGCTTTGCGTTTTTTCTTCATACCAATACCTGATTTTTTAGACAAAATTATCCAGAAGGAAGACTATAGTATAATACAAAGGATTCTAATTTCTCTGACAGGAAATCTAATTCCATGGAGTAAGTCACTTAGAAAAAACAACCTGCCTTGAAAATAACAACAAACAATCAAGAATCTAACATTTTATCAATCAGGTAAGTAAGAGGACTGAAAATCTGCTTTGAAATCTAGTGAATTCAAATGCTTTCTCTATTGGTAAAGCAGATTCAGTCCTATTCAGGGGCCCTATACTTCAGTTCCAGATAAATGGAACAACAACAGTTATTTACAAAAGCTGCTTTAAAAATACACCTCCATAAATATTTATCCATACAAAGATGTAAGAGTAATCATTAATTTTCATTTAAAGCCCACTTTCATATTCATTTTATTGATCCGTTTTAAAAAGCTGTTCTAAGCTATGTTTAAAAACCTCATATCAAGATGAAAACTCAGCTAGTGTCACCTACAGAAGAAGCAGTTGCATGGATCTAAGTTTCCAAAAATGATGGATCTAATAGGATAATTTTGCTTTTTACTAGGATAATTATATAGGAAACAATTATAAAGCACAACTGTTATCACATTCATAACCTGACAAAAACCAAATCAGTACACATCCAGTAAAGCAAAATTTCAAACCTGAATAAAGGCAGATGTACGCTTTCCAGGATCCCACAGAAATTCGACTGCATTGAGCTGGCTTGGATTTGTCTTTATATCAATTACTCCAACGGACATTGGAATATCTACATAAAAATGAAAGTATATGCTACAGGAACACAGCAGTGAGAGGACTTGGTTTGTTTTGAATAAAACCCCATTGATCTGTAAACTCCTCTACAGTGAAACGTACTGTAAATTACCACACCCGGGATGACAAAAATTGGCTGTTTAATGACAGTAGTCTTCTGATAAAGATGGAGATGTGTACTTAATTTCTGGGGAATAATGTGAGGTGATCCTATGGGTTTTACTGTAAATCTTATGAAATCTGCAATAATTAAGTTTTTACAGTATATTAGCAATACAGATCTCTCATGTTTCCCTGATTACCAGAACACATTTTGCTCTGAAAGAACAAAAGGGGTATTAACTGAATTATTTAGTGCTGCTGTTTTCTGTAATGTTAGATGAAGGCCATTAGAGGTCTTCATGGAAAATTCACAATGTAACATATAAAGACAGTCCTTATTTTAATCCTAGATAATAAGGGAACTGATAGACATACCTAAATCAAGAAGTCTGTCCCCAGGGCGATTCCACTTCCAACCTTCCAATTGCTGGTGCTCTGTATATTGCAACCTTCTGTCATGGAACACAACTCTTATGATACTCTAGTCAGAGGAAGAAATAGTTAAAAATTAGTCTTGGAATCAGTACACATTAAAGAGGAGATTGAAGTATTAAAAATATTCTGAAATATGTACTGGTGATAAATACATACACTTTTAGAACAAAATCAATGGGAAGTACTTAATCCAACTTTATTTAGTATAAATTAAGTATAATCCAACTTAATTTAGTATAAGCACTAAGCTGATTAGTTTAAGTAATACAGAAACAAAGGTGAAAAGAAGGGGCAAGAAACAGAGTATGGTTCAGATGCAATATGAAGTGAAATGGAGAGCTGGGGCAGACACTGCCCATAAAGGCTGTTGCAGATTAGGTGAACTGGAGAGGATAAGGCTCTCACTCAGCACAGTGGCCAAATTACAAGGATACCGTGAGGCTAGTATTAGGAAAATCAGAGAACTGGTCAACCAGAAAGGTTATAACTTCAGTGCTATTCTGAGTGTTTGAAAGTGATCTATGGTTCGAACCGAACATATAGAAGAATTTCCTGGAAAAATCAGAAATAAAGGTGACATTCTGCAGTAATCCACAAAATACAATATTCAAACTTGAATGAGTCACCTAAAAATCTGCAAAAAGGGGTTTTGTACAATTTCTAAACAGAAGTGCATTAATTGAAATATTTAAAGTATAATTATGACTCCAACAGTTCAGAAAATTAATAAATGGATAAATTGATGCATTTGTGTAAAAAAGATGTATTACTAGATAAACATTAAGATCTTGTACTACACAAGGAGGACTTCAATTTAGAGTTAGCATGGACAGAAACTGCCAATTCTAGAACTATTCCCACTCGTCTAGATACAATATTCATCTAAAAAACTACAAAATCTAGACAATTTATTAAGAAGTTAAAAATAAGTTTCAAATACTATGCATGCCCCTGAGTAGCCCTGCTAAATTCCGTGGTTTTACAACCATACACTTCTCTCTCTCTCGAAAAATAAAAAAGTCTCTCTCTGCCTAGTTGTGTGAACATGCACAGGAATGGGGAAAGTTACTATACAGAGGGAAATGGAGAAACTGGCAGTTCACAAAGGGCTGCCAAATGCCCACTAAATGTCCAAAAAAACCCACTCAAATATGGTGGTTTGGCTTTATTCATATCCTTGCCATTATACTATCTTTCTCAATTGAAATTGTTAAGCCTGTTGGGAACCTGAAATATCTGTAGCTGTTTACAGCAATGTAAAATATACCACTATAGAAAATACTTCACAACCAACAAGCATTTCAGTATCCAAACTGAAAACATTTCAAATACCTAACTAAAGCAGTAAATGCAAGTCAAATAACTGTTGAAAAGTAACCCTGATCTCAAATACTCACCCAAAGGTTGGTCATAAGTGTATTCAACCAGTAAAAACAACAAATACTTTTCAAATTGGTCTCAATCGCAGTGGGTTCCCATCAGATACACTGAAATGTTACTTAAAGCCCCCAAATGAAAAGGTGGCAGAAATCTGCAATGTTTGTCACAACAGCAAAGTAGCAACACAGTTGATGACAGTGTTTCAGTTCCAGGGTCCATAAATCCAGCAATGTGATGCTCACATCTAGCACTCATTGATGGAATGATCACAGAATAAGTTCCCTGTCTGAATGACTAAGCAAGAGCAAACAGCAGGACTATACTTGCCAGTGAAGTACTCAAATGGACAGAGTTGGCATTGGCGGGCAAAAAAATTAACTATCTTGATAATGCCCTCTCATTCAGAGACTTAACAACAATAAGGTATGTATTAATTTCTTCAACCTGTCCTTCTGGCTATTAGAAAAAAAAGTTAAACAAGTAATTCATGAGCACTTGTGTGTATTCCTATTTTTAGTTTGCCAAACATTACATTCACTCTACATTATTTTGTTTACTGTAGCTCCTAACAGCAAGTTAGAAAGTTTTGGTTAGCACTACTGATAAGACTGGGAGTCACAAGAGATGGGTTCTTTGCTCAGCGGCCACTGGGCTGCTGCGTGACCTTCAGCAAGACAATTAAGATCTGTTTTTCTAAGGTGATGAGTACTCACAGCTACCAACTGACTTCAACTGAAGTTGCAGGTGTTCAGCACTTCTGAAAAAAATCAAGCCCATGAATCTTTGTGCTCCAGCTTCCTCTATCTGCAAAATGCGATAACTCAGACCAAAACACAAAGCTTTATACAGGACAGAGTCAAAGTGCTAATTTCATACTTTCAGATGTTTAGGTTTCTTGAAGTTTAACTTCAGCTCTGAATTCCAAAGGGCTTTTGTCTGTTTTTGTTTAAACTACAGTCTTGTACTAAAAAAACAAAAACCAAAAAGAAAAAAAAAATCAAAAAAACCCTCACAACAACCAGTAAGTTATGACGTACTCTCAACATTAATTTTAAATAAACAATGATTTTGTCTGGTTTCCTTATTATTTTCTTTTTAAATATTTATGACAGCCACAGAGAGGTAAGAAGGAGAACACCCTGCAGAGCTTTTAAGTAAAAGGGAAGCAGGAGCAAGTGACTCATGGAAGCCATCTGGGAATTAGGTCCAGAAACCTGTATGACTGATTGATCTTCTGGTGCCAGAGAAAGTATGCAGAGCTCTCTATAAACTACCTATGCTGGGCTCCTGCTGATGCCTGCTACCTTGCACTTTGTAAATTCCAAAGCTCTTTAGCTGACTTATAATAGAAAGCAAGTCTTCAAGCTTAGCAATGTACAGTGACGATCAAAGTAATCAAAATAAAGAAGTCTCTATCCTGCAAGATAGAAGAGGGGTTCCAATGGAAAGCAAAAAGGTGAGGGACAGTTTAGGGCAGGGGTAGGCAACCTGCAGCACTAAGCTGATTTTCAGGGGCACTCGCACTGCCCGGGTCCTGGCCACTGGTCTGGGGGAAATCTGCATTTTAATTTAATTTTAAATGAAGCTCCTTAAACATTTTAAAAACCTTATTTACTGTACAAACAACAATAGTTTAGTTATATATTATAGACTTATAGAAAAAGGCCTTCTAAAAAATTAAAATGTATTACTGGCATGCAAAACCTTAAATTAGAGTGAATAAATGAAGACTCGGCACAGCACTTCTAAAAAGTTGCCAACCCCTGATTTAGGGTTTTTTAAAACTGCCTTCTTATGGGCCTTGCTATATACACACAGAATGTTCTTTCCTTCCGCCATCAAGGCAGGTCACTTGAAGGTAAAAAAGACCAAAAGAATATCTAATTTTCAGAACCACCATCTTGATCATATTTTGAAGGAATGCTAACAGCTTCCATACCAGGAGAGACTACAAAGATTAGAACTGTTTAACTTAGAAAAAAAGAGACAACTAAAGTGGGATATGACAGCAGTCTAAACAAACATGAATAGTGTGGAAAAAATGAATAGACAAATGTTATTTTCCCTTTCCCATAATGCAACAGCTTCCATAACCCTGATCATCTTTGTTGCTCTTCTCTGAGCCTTTTCCAGTTCCGATATATCCTTTGAGATGAGGTGACTAGAAATGGACACAATATGCAACATGTGTGCACACCATGGATTTAAGATGCACCTCTACCTCGATATAATGCGACCCGATAGAACACTAATTCGGATATAACGCGATAAAGCAGTGCTCGGGGGCGGCTGCACACTCTAGTGGATCAAAGCAAGTTCGATATAATGCAGTTTCACCTGTAACGCGGTAAGATTTTTTGGCTCCCGAGGACAGCATTATATCGAGGTAGAGGTGTACTAAAGTTTTATTTATTTTGTCAAGTTACTCAGATTTGAGTTTATCCAGCCATGTTCTCTGGAAGGAAAATACTTAATTTTGCTTTAATATTCCCTGGCTCCCAACCAGACTAAGCTACAGGGTTCTCAACCTGGGGGTTGTGACTGCTTCTACTTTCTTTATGGTTGGATTAAGAGGTTTGGGGGAGAAAGGGTTCCAAATTTTTTTCCTGTTGCAATGTGGGGTACGAGTAGAAAAAAGTTGAAAATCACTGGAATAACTTGGCAATCAGCATCACTCTCATATTACTATTATCTAGAGAACAACTCTACTTCACCTTCACCAGTTTTCCACTGATCTCCGGCATGTCTCCAATATCCCGATTATCTAGCATCCGTATTTCATAGGACTGACCTTTAGAGAAAAAAGTTTGCATCAATAAAAAGGTGATATATAAAGCCTCTCTCTATGTTTAACACAGAGAATATGTGGTTTATATTCAGCATGTTGTAGTAACATAAGGCTAAGGAACTCTTATAGGGAGTTCTCAGTATATAGCTGGTTGCATAAGAATAATGTGAAACTTTTATGGTACTGCTGAAACTACAGATACTTCCAAACCCTAGGTATCCTACTTTATGTCTAGTGCAAGTGTTTATTCCTATTTGGCAGAAAGGAACACAGACCACACCGAAAGTTGAGTTCCTTTATATCTGAAATAGCTGAAAGGCAACATGTTGATGACAAAATAGAATATTTTCACAAGTACCATATATTCTGACTGCACCGGAATGAGTTTTTATACTGTTTACAGCTGCATTTATGTACTAATCGCCTGTATTTTAACTTGCCTTAAACACATACTGCCTATGGGGTAAAAACTCTATAACTTTCTAAAAGTGGCAGCCTTTAAAATAGTTACCTGCTATTTCAATAAGCAAGAGCTTGATGGATCATACTGCTATGCTTTAGTGAGTTTGTTTCAGTACAGAGGAAGCTAGGAGCAATTTATCTAAAACTGATAAGTAAGATTTTTCCTCCTAGACTGAAACACTACACATTTGGCAAGGCTAAATTTGTTCCTATTTAGGACTAAACAGAAATCTTAAAAGGTTCACTAGGATGCACTGGATTTACTCCACCATTTCAAGTTCTCCTAAACTTTCTTTATTCCCCAACATCAACTGCACCGACATTACATTTGCTGGCTTGTTTTACCAGATACCACCACCAAAGGCTAAGCTAAAAGCATCAGCTTTATATCCTTCATGAACAGTGCAAGAGCAGAACAAGTAATTTGAGAATCAATTCCTCACCCACACTCATGCCGCTGCTCCGTAACTTTCAGGAAGAAGTTACTCCTGACTATGAACTTCTAGTTAAAAAAGCATGACACTTAGTGTACACCAGGAGAGAGAGCGTGCACGCGCGTGTATGCGTGTATATATAGGTATTGGAAAATGAATGAATCCATACTATTCCTAAAAACAATTCCCTTTCTTTCTTAAATACCCTTTGCTACCTCCTCTTTCAATCACACCTAGTAGTTGATTTTTTGTTGAAAATACAATCAAATACATCTTTTTCTTTGTTCTAATATTTAAGGCCACGTTTACACATACAGCACTGCAACAGTGCAGCTGTACTAATACTGGGGGAATTTTATATAGAGTGTTTTGAGCACAAATCTGCTCCTATAGTTCGAAGGGCATTGGGAGGAACTCTGGTCTTAGTGGCTGCCTGTCCCTGTACCCATCTCCACTCTTCATACCACCAGAATAAAGGCAACATAAGAGGTCCCTGGGTCTACTATAAACAAACAACAACAAACAAAAACAAAAAAACCCCACCCAAACCCTCTTTTGCCTTCACAAAAGCAATTAGGCAAGCAGTGTTAAGGAAGCCAAAGAACCTTTTTTTCATGCACTATGCTTACCCTTCATAGCTTTCATATGAGATCTGTTGATCAAAACATTCTGGAGTCTATCCATCAAGCCCACATCCTATTGCAAAGCACACAACTCAAAAAATTCCCACCTACACCTCCAAGCCACTACCCTAACAGATTTACTCAATGGATCTTAATCTTACCTCTTTCATCTGAGCCTTTCAAAAATCTCAGGAGGCAATAACCAGGACTGTTTCAATATCTGAGGTTATGTCTACACTACAAAGTTAAGTCGACTTAAGTTATGTCAACATATAGCCACCACTGTAATTAAACTGCTGTTGCATGTCCACACTATGCTCCTTATGTCGGTGGAGCGCATCCACAGTAGCAGCTCTCGCATTGACACAGAGCGGTGCACTGTGGGTAGCTATCCCATTGTGCAACTAGCTACAGGCTGTTTTGGAAAGGGTTTGCAATGCCTCATGGGGGCAGGTTCAGCACCACATGATGCAGATTTCTCAATCCCATCATTCCATGGGCATCCTACTAGGTTTCCAGCTGATTTTCAACTTCCCTGGGTAACCTGCAAGCGAGCCATCTCTGCCAGAAAACATGGATCATGCACTGCCCTTCTGTATTTTGCTGTGTGTGATGAACACCAGGATATAAGAGGAGCTCAACGGGGAGCTATTTGGCTGAAGGGGGCTTTGAAGGAGCATTTTTAACAATGAGGCACAGTAATGTGTGTTACTGTAGGGTGCTGAGCCTGGAATTGTTTGTTTGCATCGTGCTACCTCCTCCCTCCATCAGAAAGTTAACCCTATGCAATTGACACCTGTTTGACAAATGCGAATGCCAGTGATGTCTGTTTTTACTTGTCCAGAGAAAGTTAATTCTGTTTCTTTTCATTCTTCCTTAAAACCATGCCTCTTTTCCCAGAGCCTGAGGCTAAACACCCTGACTGCTCCTCCCATCAACTCCACAACCCTGACCCCAGACCCCAGCTTGTAGAAGCAGCATGTCTGCAGCTCTGCACCACAGTGACTATTTGCTTCCCTTGCCTTCTGCTATGCCTGCCGCAGCTCTTTGACTTTTTACACAGCACTACTGCATGTCCCTATTACAGTGCTTCTCCTCCAGGCCCTGAACAAGTTCTGCCTGCACAGCCTCCCTTCCTCACAGGGGATCCAGCACCTCCCATGTACTCCTGGCAGGAGCACGTTTGCTGCATGGAGCCAGCATGCTCAGCTGGGCAGTAGCTATATGAGCTCTCCACATCAAGCAAACAGAGCAATTTCAAAGCTTCCTGTGGCTTTAAAAGGGTAGGGGCGCATGCCTGTATACCGGCTGCAGGGCAGCAGAGCTCAAAACGGTGACCAGAATGGTCACGGTGAGCATTGTGGGACACCTCCTGGAGGCCATTTAGGGTGACATAAGCAACGCAGTGTCTACACTGACACTATGTCATCCTAAGTGCTTCACCCCTTGTCAAGGTGGTTTTATTATGTTGGCACAGCAGAAGAGGACCATTGCAGTGTGTACACCTCCACAGTTACATCGATGAAAGTTGCCTTACGTTGCCTTAACTTTTGTGAGCGTAGACAAGCCTGGAGACGTTTCAGTCAGCACCAACTGAGAATCAGACTTGTCTATATCACCTTGTCCGCTGGTCGGGTTGAATGAAGCATTATGTAATTAAGAGTAAAGTCAGGGTTTATCTAAGGATTATGTTAGCAGATGCTATATCTCTGGCAGATTCAGGGCAAAACTTGCCATACTTTGGCATTCCCTAACCACATATTCAAGACAGTTTAATACATCACTGGTTAAGACATAACTGACAATCAGCTAAATTCACAGCTCAATTCCTTTGCTTAAATACTACAGTGACTGGTACCATATTAACACCCAAGATACATAGAATTCCCTTAGATTAAAATCACTAGAAGATTTAATGTATACTCACACCCAGTAATCTAATCAAACATTAAATGTTACTACATTTACTCCAAAGTAGTCCAGAAGCAAAGCTTTTGGTGCTTGAATGTTGTTATACAGAAAGTCAAAACATGTAGTCAAATACTGAAACACTGACTGTGGCCAGTACATTTTCCTTTGAAGCATCTGGTAAGAACATTGCAATGGACCATTATGGAATAATTTTTCCATGGGAGGAAGTTTTGTCTGAACTCTTTCAATTAGTGGTTGGTCTATCTCAGAAACTTTAATCAAGTGTTAATAAAGACAAATAACTTTAAACATTTGGATTGCAAAACACTAGCCTAGAGGATCAAAAGAAATGTCTGACGAGCCAACAAAGCTATTTACAGAACTACACAAAGCTGTAACAATTTATATTTTTCTTAGACTAAAGCTCTTTAGGGCAAGGACCTTATATCTACTCAGCTTGTGCAACATCTAGCACAACACAGCCCCCCGTCATAATATTGCCCATTGCTATTATAATACATTTAGGTATTTTCCTGCCCATTGCTATTATAATACATTTAGGTATTTTCCTGAACTATTCATAAAATAATTACATATATTCCTCACTGAGATACCGATGAGGGAAATGCAATCCAAAAGACTCAGACAGGATGGGCCTACACAAATTCCCTTTCACATTCAGTACTTAGAGCCCAAACAATGTACTTACATGTAAAATATTTTTTTTAGAAACATTTATTTCAGTTAAATCCTTCTTGATTATAAATGGCCCCTTCCATCTTGGAAGGCCCAAAACAAATACATGCAGTGTACACATAAAATATTTGGAGTAGGGTAAGGCCAGAAGGGAGCACTATGATGTAGTCAGACCTCTTACATAACACAGAGAATATATTATAGTCTTGTATTCAATCACGTAAAAACTGCTATTACTCTCAAGGTGCTTAAAACAAATATAGAAAGAGTAGGTTATAAATACAAGTGCCACAAGATGAGATACACAGTGACCGTATTCATGTGGAAATCTGAAGATGATATCTGTCATAATGCCAGTATTAAATGTAGGTACAGTCTGCATACATGGATTCTGGGCCTCAGACAGTTAAAACATTTCCATCTACTAACTTTAAGTAGCATGAGATTGTGCTGTTGAAATTAAACATGTCCTCACACAAGCACTAAGATCAACTAACAGACATAGCAGAGACAAGAACTGGAGCAGGGGATGAAGGCAAATATCAAAAAAAAAAAAAAAAAAAAAAAAAAAAAAAGGGGAGAACAAGGAGGAGCACAGTGGTGGTTGTATCAGTCACTCACTTCAAATAAGGTTTCCAAATAAATTTACTGCATTTATCAAGGTCTTTTAATAGCCAACTAGAAAGGTCATGAAAGGATAACTTTAGGTACACTAAAAAGGGTTCATGAAGGGGCAAACTTGAGGGGAGGAGGCAATAACCTTGGATCTTAAAAGATATTGTGAACGTGATTCACCATTCAGAACAATTTACCTTCATCCTTTCCTAAAGCTGCAGGAGTAAAATGAATAGCTTAATTAAACCTCACACCAAAGGAAACTTCCTAACCCTGCTTGGCTGTTCTGTTATCCCTTTTAAATAATTTTAATAGATGGCATAAAAAGATAAGCTCACTACACAGAAGAAGTTAGTAACAGTAAAACTGCCTCACATACAAACACAGAAGGCTGGTATCAGTGAATGGCAAAAATAAAAGTCAGACATTTTTATTTATACAGAAATGCTGAATTCTGACAATTTGTTCAATGATTTAAAGCCTGTATCAGTTGATGCAGAATATTGGACCAAAACTGCAAAACCCAAACAAACAGCAAACAAATGGGAATATCACCGGAAAGAAATCAAACTCTCCTTGCCTTTTCCTCAAATCAAAACAATTAGCACCAAACCATCATATGATGTGAAAATAATAAAATGAAAAAGGCTACCTTCTTGCAGCAAAAAGCATAAGGTATTAGTAGACTGCTAATGGCTTAGATCAGTGGTTGTCAAACATTTTTTTCCCACAGAACACTTGAAAATTGCTGAGGGTCTCAGGGGACCACTTAATGATCTTTCCAAATGTTGTTTGTACCGTTAGGAACTATTGTAAAACACTTTGGATAAAAGCGCTATATTAAAAAAAAAACCTTTATAATAATTAACTTTTTTGTTCTACAAATAAAAGCACACAACTCATATTTTAATATCAGTAATTTTACCTTTCTAATGCAATGGATGTGCCCTCTCTCCCCTGCTGTGGCACCCCTGAGCTGGGACTGGGAGGGAGGGGGCTCACTCCCCACCACAGTAGCCACAAAGCTGAGGCTGGGAAGGAGGGCCATCTCTCCCTGGCAGCCGCAGCCCTGGAGCTGGGGAAAGTTGCCTCTTTCTCTGGCCACCAGAGCCCTGCACATCCCCAATTTCCCCCAGCCCCCTCTTCTCACCCCACTGCCCCCTCCCACCTACCCTCTATTCCCACCACAAGGCCACCACCTCACCTTACATGTGTGTCTTCTCCAGGGTCCAGGCACCTAATTAGTGGAGTCACTCCTGCACAGCTCCATTAATTAGGAGGTGGACCCTTCATTCTCTCATGTGCGGCTGCCCAGGCATGCACCTTAAAGGGAACTATCCGCAGACCACCTGAATGGAGCCCGTGGACCACAGTTTGAGAGCCCCTGACTTATATGTTTTATTTTTAACTTATCTACTATGGCAGCATTTCTTCCCTTAAGCTCAGCAAGAGAAAAACTTCCCAAGTTTGCCTACTCACTGGTGAAGTTTAGTGGAAAGGACTTCCCTAGAAGATCTTTCCATCATAGGCTACTAGATAAAATGGCGAGACTCGCATGACAAGTAATCTAACTGGCTTCCTATAAGTGACACAGACAGTAAAGTACTTAAGGGCTGCAAGGACATCTACCTTTATGTGTTACTTTGTAAATATTTGCACAGATAGAACATTCAGAATTTACCTTTCAAATATACGTCAGTCATAAATAGCTTTCCAAGACTTGACAGTAACCTATATTGTTACACAGATGCCTGAGCCCTGGTTAACTGCCACTTAAGATCACAATTATTTTAACCTTTGAATTATCTCAAAAAAACAAACACACATTAAAAACATCAGCCAAGTAAATAACCTAACCAACCATATTTAAAAAGGACACCACCTTAACGTCTAGTGAATTGTTTCTATTTTAATTAAAATTAGTTTCATACAGTAACATCTGTTCATGTGTCTCCTTCCCCATTTGGGGGCATTTCCAAGTCACATTTTCATACTCTTAAAAATAACGTCTCTTTCCTTTATTGTTGGGTGAAAACCCACAAAAAGAAACTGATCAGCTATAAAGGGGACACAATTAAACATACTATATATAAAATGTTGTCAAATGAATGAAGAAAAAAATTGTGATGTAACCCACCTATACCAAATCTATTTATATTCATTTTGAGTGCTACCCACAGGTACAAAAAAATTCAGACAGTATCCTTTAAAATGTGAAATAACACTTCACTTTCATACTAGTACAGTAACAGGTCTTTTAAGCTTGATTTTCTAGTTAATTACATACAAGTAAGCTTGACCTTTGTCTTCCGTGAAGCAAAATAATTTCAGTATCTTTTTCCAATACTTGCAGAGGATCCTCTCAGTAGTGGCATTTTTCTATCCCTACACATTCCCTTCCCAGAAGGATTCCCTTAGTCTTTAAACTTAATATTAATTTTTTAGATTTCTCTGGCTTTAGGTGCTCCTACTGCTTTGTAGCTACCAAAATACTTTTGCAGAATAACACCTAAAAGATTAATTCACTGTTTTGGGTGCACTTTAACCTTTTGGAAGTTTAGTTACTACCCTCTGCATGTATGCTGACTTCTCTAACTCCTCTGCCCTAAGCGCTGAAGTTTCATGATACATTTTGTTATCACCTCTTCTTACCTGTTCTTAGATTGTCCCAGTGGTCTAGTGCTTGGACTTAAAGTTTAAGGTAGAAGGAGACTTCCTAGGAAGCCAAAGTATGGGAACATAACATTAAAATCTGATCGGTAGAGGCAAGTCCTATCTGATCCCTATGTAGCAGTCACTAAAGCCTTATTTTAGTAGCATCCTGTGCAGTCGTGAGAGTTACTCACCTAATGAAGATTTGCTTATGTATCCCTCCACAAGCAGGAACACAGAATGCCAAGTAGATATCTGTGACATCAAGGTCAAGATTTTCATAATTGGGTGCCTGTAGTTAGATGCCTACCTACCTCATTTTCTACAGTGTTAAGCACCCACCAGCTCCCACTGATATCAGGAGTCAACTTTAACATTAGACATACTGTTATATTCTGTAGAAGCAGCAAAGAATCCTGTGGCACCTTATAGACTAACAGATGTTTTGCAGCATGAGCTTTCGTGGGTGAATACCCACTTCTTCGGTATTCTGTAACTTTTTAGTAATGTCATTAGAAAAGTGATTAAAATACAGTCCCAGACCACTTTCATCATATAACTGCAGACCAAAGAAATGATCCAACTGTTGGTTTTTATTGTTAGTTAAATACAAATTGCTTGAATTTACCATCAAGGAATATGTCGATAAAAGCAAATATGATGTAATGTGTTTTTTAATTTAAAACATGCATATTTACATGTTGCTCTTAGACCATGTTATATTGCTGAAATGGACCTATGTCACGAGAGTCGGACATACTGGCATACATGACGGTCAGGAAAGACATAAGAGGAATACCATAAGCATTGCTAGAGGTCACTGAAATTGACAGACAAAGCTATAAGCTGTAAACAGAAACCTCCCCCAGCACTCTTGGTCTTTCATTTTCACATGGAAATTCTAAAGATGAAGATACCACTCCTATTTTTCATCCCTATACTTTTCAGCATCCCAACATTCATTAAGCTACATCCATGGTAAACAACATATGCAGAAGACACATACTAACCTTGGTTCAAGTAAGTAAGAGTTTCATCATGCAATTTGACTGCTGGAGATGTTGCAGCACACATAACGTATTGAAACGGCGGATGTTTGGTCTCACTGTCTGGTGGAAGGCTGGAATCTTCCTGCTTGAAGATTGGCAGTGCCAAAACATCACTGAAACAAAAATCCCACAACGTCAGTCTGAAAGCAGCATCCATTTATCTTACAAAACAAAGGCAAAATCAGAACCACCACGGGAAAAATATTTTAAAAAAGCTGAGTGGATAAAAATTAATTTAAAAAAAATCAAATATATTTAAATCAGATTTTGTTTAAATTAAAATAGATTGGGCCTCAGAATAGGTTACTATAATCTATTTAAATTAAAATTAAAAAATATTAAGCAGTACATGTCTGCTGCAAAGTTTTAAAGGAAGTCAAACCACTCAACTGGTCAAAGGTACTGGCCAAGCCCCAGGAACCAGAGTTAGCTAAAGTGCTAAATCAGCTTGTGACAGCAGTAGCCTCTTGTGCAGGTTCAGAGAGAATGTTTTCTTCATTGCAGTTCATTTAACTAGTTCAGTTCACTGACTAGATCATTCAAAGTTAAGAAACTAAAGAGAGCTGATAAAGTGGAAAAAAAAAACTTGTTTTCCCCTTCCAATGTATGAATAAAATTGTGTAGTATAGAAGGATGAGATCTGCTAGTTCTAGACTCTGGTGGAGCTGGACAGGTGGAAGCAAGACACAGAAAGTTTTCCAAAACTACCAATGCAGATAAGACTATGTCTAGAACTGGGGAAGGAGTCACGAGACATGGTTTCTATTCTTTCATCTCCCACTAATATACTTTGACCTTCTGAAGTCACTGGACTGCTCTGCTTCAGTTTCTCCATCTGGGAAGCAAGGTTAAGAGATATACCTACTTGAATAGTTCTATATGATATATTGCTTATAGGTTCACACTCCTAAGTGAAAGAACTCCAAGCTCAAATGTCTAAAGCCATTATAGTTGCAGTAAGAAGAGTTTTGTCGCAGCACCTACACAATGCAACTTATCTCAAGCACCTAAACTAACAGTCCCTTTCCTAGTGAAAGGTGAAATTACTGCCAAACAGACAGAGACAAACAGAAACTACCTACATTATAAATTGGAAGCAGGCTGCAACCAAGTTCCTGGAGGTTCTATTAGAAGTACAGCATAGACAAGGTTTAAAGGGCCAAGTCATGAGTAAAACTTCAGCAGATCAAAGAAAGTAAGAAGGATTATTGGAGGAAGTTAGGGTGCCAAGCTTCAAAGTTAACATCAAGTTCATGGCCTGCTTTACTTGCTTTACTGTACATACACTATGTACACTAAATAAGTAAGATTATTTACCTTGCCAGTGTGGTAATCACAGACAATACAGCTAAGAAAATACAAAAGAATCCATCTGAAGGCTCCTGTTCTGCCCATGTTTATGAACAAAGGTTGTTGGCAATCACTTAAGATACATCTAGGAGGTGAATCTTCCTACTCATCAGGCCACCCTCAATATGGATGCAGCTACCAAGCATGTATTTTCACTTAAGTGTTTAGTAAATTCTGCTGACTCTTGTCTAAAACAGCCAGCTCCAAGTATATAAAGCCTTCCCCAGACAAAGAAAAGGAATAGAAAGTGATGACAGGAAATACAGTAGAACCTCAGAATTACAAACTGACTAGTCAACCACACACCTCATCTGGAACCGGAAGTTCATAATCAGGCAACAGCAGAGACAAATGAAAGCAAATACAGTACAGTACTGTGTTAAACACAAACTACTAAAAAAATAAAAAGGAAAGCAGCATTTTTTCTTCTGCACAGTTAAGTTTCAAAGCTGTATTAAATCAATGTTCAGTTGTAAAAAATTTTTAAACAAAAGCTGTAACATTTTGTTCAGAGTTGCAAACAACCTCCGTATCCAAGGTGTTCGTAACTTTGAGGTTCTACTGTAATGGAAAACGTTTAACTCAAGATTTCTTTAGACCATTTGTTTAAAAGCTGAAGCCACATGGAGAGATGCCATCTGCCCAACAATCCCCAAGAATATTCCATAAGCCATGCAATCCTTTTGAGAGGAAATGGAAGGCAAAAACAACAATACCCAGGTAACCGTAACCTCACACTCAGAACTGGAAAAAGTTCAGATAATTTTAGAATCTAGAGGTGACATACTTAAAAAAAATATTGTTGCAAGGTAGCAACTTGTGCCATTGTTAAAATATTGCTCACATACACATGGTCTACATACAGTGGAAAGCACCTTTCGGGAAAAGATGTATTATTTCAAATATGCTGAAGGCCAGATAATCTAGTCTGATCTGCTGCATAACACAAGTCACAGAAATTTACTCCATAATTCTTACAACAAACCCATAACTTCTGATTAAGCTACAGCTTCTTTTTTAAAAAGACAATTTTGTTTTAAAGATTTCAAGTGACGGAGAATCCACCACACTTTCAGTTATTTGTTCCAGTAGACAGTTACCATCATTTAAACATCTTTTTTTCTACCTGCAGTACTAACAATATACGACTGTTTGAGATATATCAGTTGGCAACTATTTAAAATTCAATATATACCACATTGGCTTCTAAAAATTCCCCAGCACAAAAAACAGAGAATCTGGCATTTGGTGCTGACAATGTCAGAATCCAGGGACCAATGCTTACCAGTGGCAAAGAGCTTCTAAACAATGAAAGGTGAACTGTATAAATCAAACCAAAATTTAGTTAAACCCAGAAAATATAAACTGAATGCCTCCAGCAGCCAGACAGTACAGGTGTAGGTTAATAGTTTAGCTTTAAAAACAAAACACAGAAGATACTTAGAAGGAAGTTTCTTCTCTCCCCAGCCTCTCCAAGGTAAATTAAATTTATTTCCTTGAATAAGCCTTCCATACTCTGGTTAGTGGTGGCATTCAGTATACATCCATGCATGAATTCAGTTTAGCTTTACAAATCACCTTTAAGACTATCTGCTATTCAAATTTTTCTCCACAATAATTGAGGAAGCAATGCTATTTACCACTCACGATTTTTAAGACTGAATATTCCCACAGGTTTTATTTAAAGCAGAATGGGGGTTGGAAACCATGCCCACATTGAAAGAACCCATAACTTCATAGAAGACCAGTAAACCACATGTTGCTTTGCAATTTATATTTAACTAACTTTACACTAAGTTTTATGCTAACCAGGATACAGTGTATTTCTAGACATGTTCCATCCTGTATATATTATGGATATGATGATTGATATGGATGACTGAGAGAGATAACATCTATCTTCCTCTATCTTCCTCTTTGGCTGTTAGGCTACTACCTTGTGTTTGTGTTGTTAGCAAGAAAAAAAAAAAATTAGATGGTATTTCTTCATCTGCTTGCTGCACTGACACTGACATTTAAATTTTTTGTTTGTTATTTATCTATCAGTGTTGCTTTGCTTGAAACTCAAACTTTCACAGCATTAAAGCAAAGCAACAATTCCAAAGTTATAGAAACAGGTTTCAGTATATTTAGCATATCTTCTACATTTCTCTTCAATCTTATGTTCAGTCTTACGTTGATTACTTTTGGCTGCCATAGTTCCATCTATTTTGTCCTGCTTTTCTTCACAAGTTTTCATCGGCATAGGCAAGTTTTTAATAAACAGCTCACAATAGTCATTTGGGGAGAATTAGTTGGGATCCCCTTCCTCCTCTCCTCCTCCAGTGAAGAAAGCTGAAGTATTTTCAGTGAAGTAATTTCAAAATTTCAAAAAATTTGCTTTTACAAAAAATAAATGTTTGATTTGAAGATGAACATCAGCATCACATAGCACACCCCATCTATTATAGGTTTTTCTTCATTTATTTTTTCTTTCTTCTCTTATCTTATTATTATTATATTTTATTTTTTACATTTAGTAAGTTTAGCATCTAAGTCAAAATTTCAAATTTAATTTTAAGCAGGTTTATTTTTTTAAATAAAAATATATTTAATGTAAACCAAAAAATCTGATTTCAATAAAAAGCAGAGATTTAACCACCCTGGACTCTTTACACTTTTGGCACAGGTGGCAGTCATAATCTCTACTTTACACTTGAAAAAAAAAAACTTACTCAACTTTAATCTTTCTCTCTCATCTAACTTTTTCTTCATTTTATTTTACCACCTTAAATTTGTTTTTTTATATATATCTATTATCTCTCTATCTCTATTTATTTTTTTCTCTCTCCTCTTCTCCAATGGAGAAAATCAATCAAGCTAGAGCTCCTCTTTTTTGATTTTTTTTCAAAACAAACAATGCTCACAACAACATGCTTCAGACAATTTTGTCTTCACATCCTTCTCACAGTGACCTCTATTTTCTTCTATGCCAGCCCTACACTTGGAAATGTCTTCCTTGCCTGGTCCACAAGGTCACCTCCCTTCCCAAATACAAATCCCTTCTGAACTACTTCCTCTGTGAAGAAAACAGCTGGCTCCCAAGGCCACAGAGTAATTGGGGAGTCGTCATATTTATATATAAAAAAAAATTTTTTTTTTCAATTTTTTATTAAAAAAGTGAAACTGACACTCAATTTTTTTTAGTTTTTTATTAGATCAATCTTTTTTTTAAGCATCTTTTTTTATGTATGCAGCATTGATATATCAGCTGTGGTCCAGAGGTCACTTGTGGCCTTTGGGGCTCTAAATTGTGACTTCTCACAAATGTATGTATTAATGAGTATTTGATAAGGTAAAACTTGTGCTCCCACAGCCAAGCTCTGCAATGTTAAAGTAAGTAGTCACTTACAAGAAAGGGACAAATCCATCATCCCCAAATCCTCCCAATCTCTGCAGCTCTTCAGCAGCTCCAGAACAGCTCTGATGAGAGAGAGAGGAGCAAGCAGCAGCCCTGGCCCCCCTGCCTTGCAGCTGCTCAGAAAGTCCCCTGCTGCTTTATAGGAGAGGACAGTAACTCTGGCTACTCCACTGCCTTCTTCCCTGACAGGCTGCGGGAGCTTCAGAGACAGCAGGATGGAAAGTCAACTGGCTATGAGCCTGAGCCGAGGATGATGTTCGTCCATCGTTGTCGATGAAGACCTCAACAACTCATTCGTTCGATGACCGGACTCTGTGCGTCCGAAGATGACTGATCAGTCCGATTCGGGCATGGAACGTCCTGTCACACGTCGGGCAGACATGTGATGGCACTGTCGATGTGCGGGCAGCTCTGGACTTGCGCAGCTCACTCTTTCTTTCAGCCTCAGCAGTACGCCTCGCCTCAGAGGTATTACTGCCTGTGTGAATGAGGCTGCGCCATGCTGGACGGTTCAGTGTGAGGGTTTCCCATGTGGTGATGTTAATCTCAAGGGACTTCAGAGAGGTCTTCAGAGTGTCCTTGAACCGCTTCTTTTGTCCTCCATGGGAGCGCTTTCCCTGGGCGAGTTCTCCGTAGAAGAGCTGTTTAGGAATGCGCTCGTCTGACATTCTCACGACATGTCCGGCCCATCTGGTCTGGGCTCTCATCAGCAGTGATAAGGACTTCAGTATCGGGCACTTTGTCCTGCCATCTGATTTTTAGAAGCTTTCGCAGACAGGAAACGTGGAAGTGATTGAGCCTTTGTGCATGACTCCGATAGACAGTCCACGTCTCACAGGCGTACAGCAGAGTTGGAAGCACCACTGCTCGGTAGACCTTCAGCCTCATTGGTAGGCTGATCCCTTGACGTTCCCAGATGTTGGAGTGCAATCGGCCAAATGCAGAGCTGGCTTTAGCAATTCTGCACTTTACTTCATCATCGATTGACACTGCTCGAGAAAGAGTACTGCCCAGGTACGTGAAGTGGTCCACTGCCTGAAGTCTCTGTCCATTTACAGGGATGGACGGTTCTGAGTACAGAGTGCGGGGAGCTGGCTGGTGCATGACCTCAGTCTTCTTGATGTTAATGGTGAGGCCGAAGTTGTTGCATGCAGATGAAAACTTGTCCATACTGGCTTGCATTTCTGGCTCTATACTAGCATTCAGAGCACAATCATCGGCAAAGAGAAAGTCTCGAAGTACAGTTTCCTTCACCTTGGTGATGGCACGCAGTCGCCTCAGATTGAATAGTTTCCCATCGGTTCTGTACTTCAGGCCTACTCCTTCAGTGCAGTGTTGAAAGGCATCAGTCAGAGTTGGCAGAGAATATCATGCTAAACAAAGTGGGTGCTAAAACACACCCTTGCTTGATGCCGATGACTGGGAAGGCCTCAGATGTTTCACCGTTATCCAGGACACAAGCCATCATACCGTGATGAAATTGACGTACCATTCGTATGAATCGGTCTGGACAGCCGAATTTCAACATGATCCTCCACAGGCCCTGGCGACTGACAGAGTCGAACGTTTTCATGAGGTCCACAAAAGTTGTGTAGAGTTCACGGTTCTGCTCTTGACATTTCTCCTGTAGCTGACGCGCAGCGAAGATCATGTCAATAGTCCCACGCCCCTTGCGGAAGCCGCACTGTGATTCTGGCAGTAAGCCCTGCTCCAGGTGAGTGATAGGTTGGTTCAACAAAACCCGTGCAAGAACTTTCCCCGCTGTAGAGAGCAGCGAGATTCCACGGTGATTGTTGCATACCTGGCGATTGCCCTTCCTCTTATAGAGGTGCATGATGGACGCGTCTCTAAATTCCTGTGGAATGGATCCCTGCTTCCAGAAGGACTGAAACAGCTCAGTGAGTTTCCGTAGCAGCACAGGTCCACCGACTTTGTACAACTCTGCTGGTATGGCATCTGACCCTGGGGATTTGCCACTTGACAGCTGGTTGATGGCTTTCTTCACTTCGTCCTCTTCTGGTGAAGCATCCATGGAGTCATTGACTGCAACCTGGGGCATCTTGTCAATGGCCTCATCATTGATGACTGAGGGTCAATTGAGAACTGCTTCAAAATGTTCAGCCCATCTGGAGAATCTGCGTCTTCTCTGTAAGGAGCACAGTGCCATCAGAGTTCAGGAGGGGAAAGCTCCCAGAAGACTGTGTACTATGAAGCCCTCAACACGCTCTATGGAACTGCTTATAGTCGTTCCTGTGAGAGCACCTAGCAAAGGATGGCTCCCCTTTCTCATACAACCCACAGCAATCCAGGAAAAGGAGCAAGGAGAATCGGAGAAACAGCCACCAGTTACATCTCCCTTGTTCTCTGCCCATCTCAGCACAGGTTACAGAAACCACTTGGCTGCCCCAACTTGTGCCAGCTGGTTATGGTCATGGGATCAATGCCATCGGGGATACTGAAAAGCAGTATGCAAAGCCACTCTGCTGCTCTGCTCCCCACACACACCTTTCATCACAGGTTGTAAGGAGGGAGGCATAGGAACTAGCTAGGCAAGTTCAACAGAATCTGTCTTGAAGTACTAACTATGTCTCCTTGACCTTTTAGAAATGTGTTCAGCCATCAGGCTAAAAACGTTGGACACCACTGATCTAGAATATTGGGGTCATTACCATAAATAAAAATTGATAGCAGTACAAAAAATGTAAACACATTTATCATTCTATTAAAAAGGTATCTGTAATATGTAATCATATGGTTTTATGTATGACATTTTTATACCATAAATTTTTAGACTGCAAGTTCTTCAGGACACGGATTGTGTCTACGTTTTGCACAGCACCCAGTATAACAAACCTGCAGTCCTAATTGGAGCATGACTTCTGGGATCTACTACAATAAAAATAAGGTTATATTCATATAAATTGTGCTTTATATTTGTATGTGGAAAAAAATAGCCAAACACAAAATATAATATTTAAAGAAAAGAAGTGCAAAAGCGGTTTGATCTATTGTTAAAAAAGCAGCTCAGAAGTTTTAAAATATTAAGAGGAAAACTCAATGATCACTTAGTGTTTCACAAACTGGGGGCCCCACTGATCAATTCCACCCCCCCTCTCTCCCTGTGCCTCCTGCATACTGGGGAACAGCTGTTCAGCGGCATGCAGGAGGCACTGGGTGGGAAGGGGAGGCGCGGGGACGGGGTACACTGGAGAAGGGTGCAGAAAGAAACAGGGAAGAGGAGGGACAAGGGTGGGGTGGAGCCTTGAGAGAAGGGGGGGAATGAGGGCAGGGCCTGGGGCTTAGCGAGGGGTTTGGGGGTCCCTGAAATTTCTAAATCAAAATGGGGGGCCTTGGGCTGCTAAAGCTTGAGATCCGCTGACTTAGATAATTTGATGTGTGTAACTATACAAGAAATCTGGACAAAGATTCAAGTTTGTTTAGAAAATGATGTAATGTTACAGGAACTATATTAAACAGTAATTTGATCTGTCAAAAGTAAGTGCCCACAAATACATGAGAAGTATGTACTGAATCACTCACCTAAATATTTTACTTTGTTAGTGCAGAGCTTGAGCAGTTTATCGGGCATCTAAAGAGCTATGAGACAAACAGCCAGACACCAACATAATCCACGAGGGGGGACCCCAACTGTGAGATCCAAACAATCTCACACACACCCCCCATTAGTGGGGAAAAGAACTGGGAGTTCTAGCCAGCTAGTGTCCATGGATCCTGTTCAATTGCAAGGCCTCTGTTTAGCAAGGGAATAGATTATTTTTGAAGTTCCACAAACCTCCAACACCCCAGGCTGTAAGGAGTTCCCTCAGATACTGTCAGGGTGAAAGAATGATTGTGTTAATTTCAGCTCCCCATCCTCCATTCTTTGTTTTGGTTCTTAATCCCAAGAGACGCAGTTCCAACCCCAAGGCCACTCCTAACTTTCCCAAGATGCAGCAAAGTCAAACTGAACAGATCCTTTAAGGGCTTGTCTACAATTGGAAATATACTGAAATAGCTATACCAGAATAGCATGCATCTGACGAAGTGGGTATTCACCCATGAAAGCTCATGCTCCTATGCGTCTGTCAGTCTATAAGGTGCCACAGGACTCTTTGCTGCATATACCAGAATAGTTATTCTGGTATAAGCTCTGGTGTTAAGGCTCTTGTTCCAGAGTACGAGTACTTTTTCCTGATTTAGCTTAATCCACTTCTAGAATAAAGTTCTGCACATGGGGTTTATTCCAAAGTAACTATTTCATAATAGCTGTTTTGGTAAATTTACAAAAGTGGACAAAACCTTAGTTTCTCTACTGCACACACAGTTTTGAATAGTAGTAATTTAACTAACAAGCATTACACTTCCCACTAGGGTGACCAGACAGTAAGTGTGAAAAATCAGGACAGGGGGTGGAGTGTAATAGGTGCTGTGACAGACCCAGACCAGTGGGGTACAGAAGTCTGGTAGAGGGCAAATATACTGGTCACTGGATGAATAGTTTTCTGTTCCCTGAGTGACCAGAGCAGGGGCTGCACTAGAGTAATCAGGAACCTGCTAGAACCAATTAAGGCAGACAGGCTGATTAGAACACCTGCAGCCAATCAAGGCAGGCTAATCAGGGCACCTGGGTTTAAAAAGGAGCTCACTCCAGTCAGGCAAGGGGGAGCCAGAGGAGAGGAAGTGTGTGTGAGGAGCTGGGAGCAAGAGGCTCAAGGAGCTGAGAGTGAGAGGGAGAGCTGCTGGAGGACTAACGAGTACAAGCGTTATCAGACACCAGGAGGAAAGTCCTGTGGTGAGGATAAAAAAGGTGTTTGGAGGAGGCCCTGGGGAAGTAGCCCATGGAGTTGTAGCTGTCATGCAGCTGTTACAGGAGGCACTATAGACAGCTGCAATCCACAGGGCCCTGGGCTGGAACCCAGAGTAGAGGGTGGGCCCGGGTTCCCCCCAAACCTCCCAACTCCTGATCAGACACAGGAGAAGTTGACCCAGACTATGGGGAAGATCACTGAGGTGAGCAAATCTGTCAATAAGCGCAGGACCCACCAAGGTAGAGGAGGAACTTTGTCACAAAGCTTATACAAGACAAAGCCCAAAACATCAGGACTGTCCCTATAAAATCAGGACATCTAGTCACCCTACTTCCCACATACATTTACATGATTTTTTTCTAGCTCACTGTTAATGGCTATTGTTGGCTCTCAGTTACAGAGTTTAAATATACAAATCCCCAAATGGTAGGCCATATTTTGGCAGGTAACTTATGAATACTGAAAACTGCAGTTTTTAAACCAAAAGAGTTTTTTCAAAACTGGCTAAGTATAGAACATGAAAAAACTATATTAGTAATCTGATTTAATTTAAATGAAGGCTCACGGCGCTCATGATATGAAAAGAAAAAAATTCTCTTTCCACCACAGAAAAAGTGAATCGTTTCTTAGATGAACACTTTCTCTTGACACAGCCTTCACTATCTGATGCCTTATTAAAAAAATACACACAAAACACACTCATTTGCCCCAAAAGAACCACGTTTACTGCATCTGGATTACGTTAACCTTCTTTCAGAATACACAGCTTAAGAATTTTTCACAGGGCTGCGGAACCATACTGGTTTTGGTCATGAACTTTGACAGGACCTACTTTAAAAGCACTTAATGTCATGTTTCTGTGAGTGTCATAGCTAGTACAGTTACTCGTAACAGCCAAAATTACCATCACTGAAAGAACTTAGCAAAAAATATTTGATTTTTTTCTCTCTCCGGTTCAGGGGGTTGTTTTGTTTTCTGTACATTTAACAGCACTAGGTACACATCAAGTGTTTCATATGTAGAGTTAGTTTCTCTGTAGCATAAAAGACACTTAAACAGATGATCAGAAAAAGATGTTTTTAAATATATTTTTAAATTTCATGATCTATTTAAAGAGTATCATTAAAACCTGGACATTTTAAAATTAGTCAATTTCAGGTTGACAGCATCCCTTTAATATTGACATTGATTAACAGACATCCACAGGAATTCTATTTGGAGAAATGCTGGTCTGGCTGACATCTTATACTTTGGGACATAAACTGACCATCAACTTGGGTGAGAATCCCCACATAGAAAAATAGTGTTCAGGTCATCAAATACTGAAGACTGGCAGTGGGGCAGGAAGCACATGCTAGTCTTCCTTTAGAGAGACAGAGCATGGACATATGATCTAGAAGTTTATTTCTATATAGCAAGCCTATTTTTCAAAAGATGAACACATTCTTCTGTCACTTCCTTCCAGAGATTACAAATATTGGACTGCTCATACAAAAACAGGCACAAGAGAATAGACTCATGGTCACATTCTTTACATTCCATCACTTGCTTTTATTTTTCCATTTATGTCACCATCATTAACCCAAATCATACCCTACTATGTCCTACTGCAGATACAAGACCTAACATATCTGTTGTTGGTACCTAAAACCCCAACGTATTTGGGTAATCTACTCTGAACTTTATCCAAAGACTAATACAATCCCAATTAGATAATTCCTTTGACCACATACTTAAAGATGAAAATTGCAAAATAGTGCTAATGTTTTTGCCCATAGGTTATCTAAAAATAACTTAGTTTGTGCTTTATTGTAACCCTAAAAATATGTGCAATATTGACTTTAGATTCTTACATGCAATTTACAACTTGCACATTTTTTTTTAATTTAAAAATGTTTTAAATGCTGCTGCTATGGCTACTATTTGAGTGATAACTTCTTATGAGACCATGATTTATATCCTCTATAAACAGCAAAATCTCAGATTGGGTACCAAACACAAAGGAAGACATGACTGAGAAAAGAGGAGCATTCGCATAGTAAGAAATGGATTCACAGGGTGCAGCAGTACTGGAGCTAAGAAACAATACCATGCAATAGGAAGAATTAAAATCTATAAGCATGGAAGGAAAGGCATCATAAACAAAGCTCAGATCAGAATTCCTCAGCTAGATAATAAAGAACCAGAAGAAACACCACATTTTACACATGACTACTCAAAAGTCAGTTTGCTTTTTTAACCACACTTTTTCTTTCAAATAAAACAAAGAAAATGCTCCAAAAATAGGTGTATAAAATCAGCTGACATTTGAGAGGAAGCCTGAACAATGATTTTAAAAAATAAATAAAAAGTAGAGTGAGTTAATGATAGCCAGACTGGTTACAGGGAACAAGAAGTGTTTAAAAACATACCTGAGAGAAGAGTTTTATTAGGAACTAGCCTACTAGTAAGCTAGAGGAAATAAATGATAATTTAAAAAAAAAAAACTAAGAAAAATAAAGAAATGGACAAGAAGAAAAAGTTAACCTCACAAAAATAACTGATTATAAAAACAGCTCAGGCAAGAACTGCAGGCCCTGCACCACCTGGTACACAACTTCATTCCCATGAAATGAAGCATCTCAGATCTTGACTGAGATAAAGAGAATGGGTCAGAAAGATGGGCTACCACACAGGAGAGCTGAGTGAATATATATCAACAATCTCAAGTGGGAATGTGCTACCTGTGAAGTTAATAATAAAAGAGAGTACCTAATTTGTCAGATTGGCAGACCTTTAACAAAAATCGCTATTTTAAAAGTGCAGGTAAGTGAATTAAATGAGAATCATCTTGGAAAGTATACACACTAGAATACTTGGACTTTGAAGACCACTCAGAAGCTTCAGCTAATGCTCAGTTTTGCCACCAAACTGATTAGAGTAAGCTACCAAGAGTATATAAAACACTTGTGCTTTACATACTGTATTTGATACCAATTCTTTTGTGGACTAAATTCAAGGTACTTGTTACTTGACAAAACCTTAAACTGAATAAAATCCAGTTATCTCAGTAGCCAGCTATCACCTATGCACCAGTAGGTCATCTGTTATTAAGAAAATGCTTTGTCTGGTCCAAAGATGATGTGCAGAGAAGGGCAGCATTTTAAACAGCAAGTCCCCGCCTCTGAAATTAGGTCCTATTGGATACATGTCCAAGTTCACGCCTCGTTACCTTTACTGCCCAATATGAGATTTGTCTCTTTATCTAAGCTTTCCCAATCAGGTTCTGGAACTTCTTGGCACTGAGCCTACGGCTAGGTTTTTCACTACTCCATCTTTGTCCTTTAAGGTTAACTAGATTGGTGTTACCAGTAAAGGAAGGAAGGTGAAATATAATCTATTTATTCTAAATAAACATTTAAATTTGAAGTGCACCCAGATGCCATAGCGATGGGCACCTTAAACACTTTCAGTGGAAAAGAACACCTGGAAACCCATAATGGGAAAATATACCTAATGAGAACAGACTGTAAAATTGGGTATGAATTGGAAAAGTGTCATGATAGAAAAAAAAACAATAAAAGCCATTGCTATTTTAGGTTGCACAGCGACTCAGTCACCATTATTAAGCAAAAGATGAGCTGCCTAATAAAAGTACAACTAGATACTATGCTTGAAAGAATGCTGACTATCAGAGCTCATGGAAGAACAATAAAAGTTATTAGTTAATGAAAAATTAGTTAAGTTGTTTTTATTTAGTTAACACCTATTTTGGGAAACATGACAGACTACCACCCTGAAGGATGCAAAAGAACAAGAAAAGTAGATTTAGGGAAGAACACAGATCTAAAACTAGCAGCGCTTATGTTAAGAATATCTGCATTTTGGAAAGACTTCTGCAACCTGGGTACATTCCCTATTAGAAAGTCCCATCCCTGGAGACGTTTAAAGCTAAGCTGCACAAGAGGCTCAGAGCAACCCAGTACTAGTCTCTGCAAACACGGGCTACTGTAGACGGTGCCATCTGCCTGTCCGCGTCCCCACCCCAGTACACGTTATTGGGGTATGGGGGTATCGTCTCTGTACGAAGGAGTAACGCCCAAGGCGGGCTCTGGGCACGTGCTGGAGGAAGAAGGGACCGGGATCTGGCTGCCCCCCCCCCCACCGTAGCGGGGCGGAGGGTACACGCTGGGCTGGTGCCCAACATGTGGCCAGGCACCGGGAGTGTCGCAGCGCCTGTGGGGGCAGCACTGACGGCGTAGCGGGGCCTGCCTGGCCGCGGCGGTCCGGGTACCTCATGCTGTAGGCGCTGGCTCCCAGCTCCTGCCCGATGCCGGAGAGGCTGGCATCAAAATCGTGCGCCAGCCCGGACTCGATCACTTCATCCATCTTCAGCACCCACGCCATCTTCCGCCGCGCGGCCCGGCCCGGCCGGGGGGAGGAGCAGCTCAGCCCCGCCGCCGCCGCCGCGACTCCTGTGGGAGGCGGTGACTCGGCGGGGGCGGGTAGGGCCCGGGGGAGGCGCCGAGAGCCCGGGAGAGGAAGGGGAGAGTCCGCGTTCAGCCCCGGGGGGGCCCTTTCCCCGCGGCAGCAGCACCAGGGCGCGGGGCCGCTCTCAGCATCCTGCGCTCGCCCGGCCGCCGCGTGGGGCCCGGGACCCGGCGGCCTCGGCCCGGACACAGCAAGGGGCCGCCGCCGGCCGAGCTCCGACCCAGCCCAGCGGCGGGTGCCGCATCGTTCACGGGAGAAGCGGCAGCAGCACCGCCCCCTGCCCGGGGACCCGCCGCCGGCTACAGCCCAGACGGGGACCCGCCGCCGGCGAGAACAGCCCGGGCCGCCAGCGCCGCTTCCCTCCCGGTACCGCTGTCCCCGTCTCCCCGGCCAGGCTCCGAGCACCCCGCTGAGAGACGCGGCGGCGCCGCTGCTTGTCGGGCGCTCCGGGGACTGGGCTCTGCCGGGGTCTCCGCTCCAGCGCGGCTACAGAACCTGTACTAACATGGCGGGCGGCTATTTCCCCTTCCCCGTTCAGGTCCCCTACCGGGGCGGGGCTTAGCCATAGCGAGAGGAAAGGTTGGCTGGAGCTGGTTGGCGGGCAGCAAGGCTGTCCAATCAGGACATCGAAGGGAGGCGGTAGCCAATCAAAAGGCAGTGCCCCACGCCTCGCGACGTCGATTGCGAGCGACTCCGGGAGAAGTCACTATAAACACCAACATGCATTGCGCAGCCCGCTCGCGCTTAGCCTTTGGTGCATGCTGGGAACTGTTGTCGCCCTGGTGGCCTGTATTACAGCCCGCCCTCATTGGCGGCGCGGATTTGGGACGTACCTGCACCAACAGCGCTTGCGTTAACCCTGCCCTTGCTACTGGTTGGAGGCTAAGACTGACAGCTGTAGGAACCAATCCATGCTGGAAAGGGAGGTGGGGCTCTGTCACTCTCCGGGATAAGGAAATGGCCGGCAGTAGAGTGACAGGCAAAGAAATGGGCAGGGCAGCCTGGGCACGTCATTGCCTGGGGCGGGGCCTGGCTCCAAGAGCGCTTGCGGCCTGCAAGGGGGGTGTGTGTTAAGAGCCTGGGGTGCACTTGGGAGGCAGCGGGGGGACCAGATGTCTCAGAAAATCGGGACTGGCTCAGTAGTGAAGCGTTGGGCCTTTTTTTTTTTTTTTTTTGCTCTGCAGGCAAACCCCATATTTTCTCCTCTCATTTGCCCCCGGCGCACTTTGCCATAGGGAGGTCTTAACATTATTGGTTTAGAAATTTGCAACAGGACCTGCCTCATCTAAGCAGGAAATAATGCAGAGGAACCTTAGGGGTTAAATGGGTCCCGAAATATTGGACCCCTTGAAAACTAAACACAACTCAGTACTGGGAAATGGGGGCCAGTATAACATCCAAAAGCTATTGCTGATGTTGAGGACAGTAAACCATGTGGCCTCTGGAAAATCAAGGTGGGGTAATAGGCACCACTGTAAGACAAAGCCCCATAACTGTCTTTGTAAAACCAAGATATCTAAGCACCTTAGTCTCTCCCCCTCCCTATGTAAGCCAATTACCTATAGCTGTTACCTACTCTTGAATTAAAAGTGTAACCAGTCATTTTAAAAAAAGGAAGAAAATCAACAAACAATGGGAAACAATTGCTTATTTAGCGCTAGATCAACCCACTGCCAGACTACTGCTACGGTCTTACTAAAACTCTGGATAAAATTTTTTAAATAGTAAGAGAAACTGTAGCTCTAAAGCCAATAAATATATAAGCTGTAAAAAAAAGCTGAACTGAGAGCAGGACTTTGGAGAGCCTTGGAATATTGTGCTGGGGTTAAGGAATGACTTCTGAAAATGGTAAAGGTAGAGAAATGTGGCAAAAGAGGTAGGAATTATATTAAAATATCACAGGATGCTAAAGTCATGGGGCCTTACACAGATACCAGATTCAGAATCCTTGAAGAGAATAGAAATAAGAAAGAAAATGCAAATTTTTAATCAAGGGATGGAGGTTTTGATGGCTTGGGATACAATATTCACTTTCCATAATGGAACTTGCACACATTACTCCAAAACACAAGCCACTGCTGCTAATTCAGTATATTGGGCCTAATGTGGGGTGCATGGAATATGCCTTCTCCCAATGCTCTCCTTTTCCCTCAGGTGGAACTGCATAGATCCCAAACCCAATGTAAGGTTTCCCTTGCTTGTAATAACTGATGTTCGTCCATCGTTGTCGATGAAGACCTCAACAACTCATTTGTTCAATGACCGGACTCTGTGCGTCCGAAGATGACTGATCAGTCCGATTGGGGCGTGGAACGTCCTGTCACACGTCGGGCAGATGTGATGGCACTGTCGATGATGTGGGGGCAGCTCTGGACTTGCGCAGCTCACGCTTTCTTTCAGCCTCAGCAGTACGCCTCGCCTCAGAGGTATTACTGCCTGTATGAATGAGGCTGCGCCATGCTGGACGGTTCAGTGCGAGGGTTTCCTATGTGGCGATGTTGATCTCGAGGGACTTCAGAGAGGTCTTCAGCGTGTCCTTGAACTGCTTCTTTTGTCCTCCATGGGAGCGCTTTCCCTGGGTGAGTTCTCCGTAGAAGAGCTGTTTAGGAATGCGCTTGTCTGACATTCTCACAACATGTCCGGCCTATCTAGTCTGGGCTCTCATCAGCAGTGTGATGGTAAGGACTTCAGTATCAGGCACTTTGTCCTGCCATCTGATTTTTAGAAGCTTTCACAGACAGGAAATGTGGAAGTGATTGAGCCTTCGTGCATGACTCCGATAGACAGTGCACGTCTCGCAGGCGTACAGCAGAGTTGGAAGCACCACTGCTCGGTAGACCTTCAGCTTCGTTGGTAGCTGATCCCTCCACGTTCCCAGACGGAGCGCAATCGGCCAAATGCAGAGCTGGCTTTAGCAATTCTGCAGTTTACTTCATCATCAGTTGACACTGAATGTTTCCCCAGGTTAGCCCTGGAACAATACTGGAATTTCTTGTTCCAGTAAGTAGCAAAGAGATCTATAGTTGGGGTTCCCTAAAGGGCAACTATGTCTTGAAGCACCTCAGGAGTTCAGTTCCCATTTGTAATCATGAGAAAAGTTCCAACTGAGACTGTCGGCTGTCACGTTCTGTATCCCTAGTAGACAGACAGCTGAGATTAGCATGTTGTGATGGATGCACCAGTTCCAAAGTTTGAGTGCTTCTGTGCACAGGGAGGGAGATCGGGCTCCTAAGTTCCCTCTGTGCTGCGCGGCCGCACAGCAGGCTATCAAGGGCCACACAGGCAGGGAGAGGCGCCTCTCCCTCCACCCCGGGCTGCTGCAGCGAGAGAGAGCTGGGGGGAGGGAGGGAATCCTCTCTCCTCGCCACAGCCCCGGGGCAGCCTGTGTAGAATTGATGAAATTGTTTGTAATTGTTCACTTTATTAATGTAACTTCATAAGTAAAGTTTTATAGAATCATAGAATGTCAGGGTTGGAAGGGACCTCAGGAGGTCATCTTGTACTGTGACAGCAGGCTATGATGAGGGGCCAGGGAAATGACATCCTCCTGGTCAGTCAGACTTCTGAGTAAGGGTGGCACTGACCAGGGTATTCGTGGTATGCAGCCCAGTGCGGAGGGTGATTCTGGGCACCGGGATATCCTCATTACTGGGGCCCCAGGACCGAGCACTGGGGATAATGGTTGTTTCCCAATCAGCAGGTCTCCAGGGTACCGGAACTCTTGTGGTACCATTGATTCACTCAGTACCACAGAGGAGAGTCTGTGCTATGTTGTCGGTATCAATGGTTGTAAAGATGCAGAGCATTCCTTAGACAGAATTCTCGGTGACCCTCCTTTAGAGACAGTATGGTATTTGTCTTTGTCCTTATGAGTCGATACCTCTGCCTCAGAGCCTGAGCCCTTGGTGTCTCGAAGCAGTGCGGCAGAGCTCATAGCGGAGGAACCGTGTTTCAGAGCCGCTAATACCAAGGTGATTGACTGCCCTGGGGAACCCTTCTGGCAGGCCAACAGCTCAGTTTGGGGGCTTGGAGCTCTTTCTCTCAAGCCTTTGGTGGGGGGAATCTGCTTTTTTTTCCCCACGACTCTACCACCTTTGAATTTGAAGGCTCTGTGGATGATCCGGGCTTGGCACTGGAGTGCCTTCTCCATACAGAGGAGTTTTAACTTGAGCTCCTGGTTGTGAGACCTCAGCTTTAGCTGGTGGCAGAGGGAGCACTTCTGAGGGATATGGGACTCTCCCAGGTACTGGACACATTGAAAGTGTTTGTCCGTTACTGAAATCGATTCTTTGCAGGAGAGGCACCTCTTAAAGTCAGGGGAGCCAGGTATGCCCTGGGGGGGGGGGCTACACCCTCTAGTAGTGAGGAATGCAGAAGAAAGTTATTTCCTCCGCTAATCTCTTCCTCTGCATCACTAGTCTCCTCTAAAATGATGCTCAATTCCCATCTTCTGCTGTGCCACTCTGGGACTTCCCTTTTCTGCTGGCAGACTTCTCATAGCTGCTTCACTGCTAACTTCCTCTTCTGACTCTCCCCGCTGCTCTTAAATCTGAGTCTCTGACTCTGCTCCTGAAGGTACCATGTCAGCCTGAGTTAACTCTCTTGCCCTACTTCTGGTAATTGTCCCTGCAGGTTGGTTTATCTCCTTTGGCTCCACCAAACCAATGGGGCTGGGAACTGATACTCCATCCTCCTCTAACTCATCCCCTATCTCTCTGACAATCTGTGTCACCACCTGCACCTCTTTATTCATGATCTCTTTCAAGGAGCTTGCGGTTGCGGGCATTTCTGAAGTCCTCCTATATTCTGGTGCCATGCGTCAGTTCGCCTTCTCTCTCTCTAACTACATCGCAAATACCTTCCAACTCCCTGATTTGATCCAACAACTGACCACAGTCTGATGTATAGCCACCCAGCAATCTTAATTTGGCAGCTGTTCCCTCCTGCCACCAGTGAGTTTCCTCACCTGCCTTCTGTGCATGATACTAAGTCCATTCTAACTTTCCCTCCAACTCCTGTCCCTTTTGGAAAAGTACTAATCACGCCTCCGAAGCAACACGCAGCTGATTTTTTAGCTCCGGGATAGTCTTCTCTTTCTCCTCCAAAGCTTGCTGGGCTTTTCTGAGTGACTATTTTCTTAATTCGATTTCTGCCCAAGCCACTAAAACATTCAACAGAAATCCCTTATATCTCTTCAGTCTTCCTTTTCTTCTGCTCTACTTCCTCGTCAAACACCTGACTCACAAAACCCTTTGGATTACAATGCTCAGAGATAACTTCTCTCTCTCTCAGTTGCACTAAATCTCCTCCATGTTGTAAGGACCCTTGGGATGTATGACAAGGACACTCATGCTGAGAGCAAAATACAGCCTTCAAGACTTTTATTAACATAAATTGGAAAAGTAATCAAAGTTCCAAACCCCAGAATTAAAAGGAAATAGTACTGTTCTAGAGGTACATGTGGTATCATTTACTATAAAACTTCCTAGATTAACATCCTCACACCCTTCCTTGAGAACCTGGTGGTAGAGACAAAGGACCAGCCTCATCTCTGGCATACTAAAAAAAGAGTCCACTGGTCCAGCTTCCTCAATGCTCGAGTGGAAGATGAAAAACTTAGGGAAAGCCAGAGAGCTAGAAACCTATAGCCACAGAAAAACGAACGAACTCACTCACATGATGGTTTGCCCCTCTTATAGAACCTGAGCATTGTGTGTCCAACCTTCCATCTGCAAACTTAATTTCCTCACTATCACATAATATTGGGTTATGCATACTCTACAGGCTGGCATATTCATACATATTTATGACAATTAGCTCATTCTCAAACCTGTTATTTCTGGCCTTGTGTAGTGAAGTAGTGTATCTTAGTTTGGTGGTGGTTATTTCTATCTTCTTTGTGGTGTACATGTTACATTAGTAGAGGACAATCAGTAGGCCACTTATCTATGTCTATCACCACAAACATATGTATGCTAACTTGCTTTAGCTCTTCATACAGGATGTGGCCTGTAGGTTCCTTGCATTACTACCAAAAATATTCTAATACAAAGCTATAAATCTATTATAGTAAAACAAACAAACCAATAAAAAAGGATATAATCAAGCAAGCAAGCAAGCAGGCTAGCCGTATGGGCTACATATTTAAGTTTTGAACTTCAATTTAATGTGCTTCCTTTGTCTATTATAAAAACATTCCAACTACAAGAGATTTTTCACATCCATTTTCTTTAGACTGTGTCAAGAACAAAGCTGCCTCAGAAGGATTCTCCAGATCCGCTGGCCAGACACCATCAGTAACATCCACCTCTTGGAGAGGACCCATCAACTCCATGAATGAATGATGAATGAATGTGTCAAGAACAAGATATGTTTTGCTGCAATTAATATTTTGTGACATTTTCTCATTCTTCAGGTTAGCTTTGCATTCTGAAAGATTTGTCAATTCCTATGGACTAGTATTGGAGAAGGGGGAGAGGGATAGCTCAGTGGTTTGAACATTGGGCCTGCTAAACCCAGGGTTGTGAGTTCAATCCTTGAGAGGGACATTTAGGGATCTGTGCCAAAAATGTCAGGGGATTGGTCCTGCTTTGAACAGGGGGTTGGACTAGATGACATCCTGAGATCCTTTGCCAGTGAGGACTTATCCTTAGGTCTGGGCTACACTAGCAGGGGGGTTCAAACTAAGATACACTACTTCAGCTATGCTATTGGCGTAGCTTAAGTATCTTAGTTAGACTTACCTGGCCGTCCTCACAGTGGCGAGTCAACTGCCGTGGCTCCCCTGTCGACTACACTTACTCCTCCTGCCGAGGTGGAGTATGGGCATCGATTTATTGCATCCAGACAAGATGCAATAAATCAATCCCCGATACATCAAACACTACCCACCGATCCAGCGGATAGTATAGACATACCCTTAGATGATAAAGGTACATTTGAGAAGCAAATTTTGTGTCTGTATGATGTGCCAATTTGCACCAAAAGAGGCACATATTTTACCTGCCAAACAATCAGTCGGGTCGTTGGACAACTGGGGTGCTAAAGGAGCATTCAAGGAAGACAAGGGCCATTGTATCAGTCTTCATTGCGGAGGACGTGAGGGAGATTCCCCAACCTGAGCCATTCTAATGAGATAAAGTTGTGATAAAGGAGTTTTTTAAAGTTTAATAAAAAAAAATAAACAATACAGTAATAAGCAGAATATAGTATCGATGGTATCAAGAGTTCTGAAAGAAAAATACTCAATTGCAGAACTATACTAACTATGGTATGGTATGTAGCCTAAATCACCCTACTACCCTCTCAGTACCAGATGACTAGAATAATATAATAACACAAAAAAGGCTCCAGAGGTGAACACCTGGCAATTACAGGCTAGTAAGCCTAACTTCAGTACCAGTTTGAACTATGAAACTATAATATAGAAGAGAGAGACACACACACACAGCTGAATGTTGATGTGTTGGTGAAGACACAACTTGTAAAAAATAAAACCACCACACCCCTAAATTTATTAGAATTCTTTGAGGATGTCAACAAATGTGGACAAGTGTGATCCAGTGGATATAGTGTACTTGGACTTTCAAAAAGCCTTTGGACAAGGTCCCACACCAAAGGCTCGTAAGCAATTATATGGGATAAGAGGGATTCATGAGTTACTGGTTAAGAAAGGAAAACAAGAGGCATAAATAAATGGTCAGTTTTCAAAGAGGAGAGGGGTAAAGATTGGGGTCCCCCAAGGATCTGTACTGGGAAAAGTGCTGTTCAACATCCTCTTAAATTATATGGAAAAATGGGTAAACTGTGAGGTGGCAAAGTTTGCAGACAGTACTAAACTATTCAAGATAGTTAAGTCCACAGCTGACTGCGAAGAGTTATAAATTAGTGGTTACTACTCCTGAAAGTCGTCATGGATGACTCGGAAAATATCTGCTCAATGTGCAGCGGCAGTCAAAAAAGCTAGCAATGTTAGGAACTATTAGGAAGGGGATAGAAAATAAGACAATATACCATAATGACACTATATAAATCCATGGTACACCCACATTTTGAATACTGTGTGCAGTTCTAGTTGCTCCATCTTAAAGATCTATTAGAACTGGATAAAATACTGAGAGGGCCAATAAAAATTATTAGGAGTATGGAACAGCTTCCATATGAGTAAAGATTAAAAAAGACTGGAACTATTCATTTTAGAAAAGAGTTTAAGAGGGGGTATGATAAAGGTCTATAAAATCATGGTGTGGAGAAAGTGATTAGGAAGGTGTTATTTATCACTTCACATAAACCAGGAGTCTCCCAATGAAATTAATAGGCAGCAGGTTTAAAACGAACATAAGGAAGTACTTCTTCACGCAATGCACAGTCAACCTGTGGAACTTGTTGCCACGGGATGTTCTGAAGGCCAAAAATATAACTGGGTTCAAAAAAGAATGAGAAGTTCCTGGAGAATAGGTCCATCAATGGCTCTTAGCCAAGATGGTGATCATGGACAAAACCCCACGCTCTCAGTGTCCATAAACCTCTGCCTACTAGATGCAGAGACTGGACGACGGGATGGATCACTTAGTAATTGCCCTGTTCTGTTCACTCCCTCTGAAGCATCTAGCATTGGCCACTGTTGGAAGCCAGGATACTGGGCTAGATGGACCATTGGTCTGACCCAGCATGGCCATTCTGATGTTATCAGTCACTACTGCTTAACAGTAACAGACCACTGACAGTTTTTTTAAATAATGCTTTTGTAAACATCACTATGGAAATTTTCCAACTAAATCATCCCATTTTTTTTTCTAAAACTTGTAAATACAATAAATTTTCATTGGTGATTTTTTGATAATGGCCTCTGATCAAAGTTTCATAAATTAATTAAGAACTCTAAAATGAGTTATAAAAAGCATATACTTTTGCAATAGTTTCTCAGAGGATCTAGCTTGACTACAAACCTCTTTGAAAGCTGATAGTATTAAAATAATTGTTCAGCTTTGTCTTATGGTAGTTAAATAATGTGGCAGTCACAGTCTGAATAAACTTGGAAGCTTCCCACCTGGAAATTTGCTTCAGTATTTACCTGGGACGGTAAGGCTTACTCCCTATCATCTTCTGAAACTTGTATATAGCTGGGGCTACTCAAGGTGTAAACTTTCTTCAGGACAATGTTTTCATAAATATACATACATAAATGATTGATACTTATAACAAAAGAGGAAAATGATTTCTTCTTGCTTGCCTGTCAATTATCTGTTCCATCTTTCCAAATTCAGGGTGGGGTCTCCAAAAGAAGTATGGATGGTAAGAGGAAGAGACTGGCTGTGCTATCTCCTAATCCACTGCAGAGGGAGACAAACCTGGCTTAAAGGACTTGTGGAGAAAAATGGCACTTGTTAACATGGGAACAAATTAGAGCTTGTGTCAGGGCAAGAAGCCAAAGTGAAATGCTCTGTTAATCTATAAAACAAATAAGGCCTGGGCAACCTCAAATTTTCCCCCATGACTACATTAAAGCGCCTCAGACTGACTTGAAGAAATGATCTCTAATGGTGAGAGTATACTGCAATTCTACCCAATCAGTCCATGGCATGCATACAGAAATTATCAACATGGGAGCTAACTATACCTCTACACCGATATAACGTGACCCGATATAACACGAATTGGGATATAACGCGGTAAAGCAGCGCTCGTGGGGGGGGCTGCATGCTCCAGCGGATCAAAGCAAGTTCGATATAATGCAGTCTCACCTATAACGCGGTAAGAGTTTTTGGCTCCCGAGGACAGCGTTATATCGGGGTAGAGGTGTATCATGCAGGCAGCATTTTTTGAAATATAAATATTTATATGTAGGAGCTAGACAGACTACTAACTTATTTCACAAATACATCTCACTTAGTCACCAAATATCAATCTCTCATCATTAACCTGGAGTGAGTGGACTTTGACTGGTAACCTAGGCTCTGTATTCCATTACCAGTCCCCTAATCTATGAAACAGTGATGTTTTGGCTATTTTCAACAGTTTTAAGCTAACAATTCATCCTGAACTCAACATTAACTTTCATATTTTTGGAAGGTTTACATGAGACTGAAACAGTCCAGAAACACACATTTGGGCATTTGAAAATGCATTCATATGACAAACATTTATTAAAGGTGTATAGTGAAATTTTCACTGTATAAGGTATTAAGAAGCACAAAGATTCAAATGGGACCTGTATATCCTGTAGGTGCTTCTGAAAATCTTTGCTGTATTTAGGTAGACAAACTTTTTAAAATTATGTATCATTCAATGAATTTTAAGAGAACATTTCTGATCAGTGAGTTGTATCTTTGCAGTCTACATAGTTGCATGCCTGGAAAGGTTGGGGGCAAAATTTACACTGGAGAATTAGAAAGGTATTTATTAAAAATGTTCTTTGAAATAAATTGTAATGAAAACAAATTAATTAAAAATTCAGTGGTACTAGACTATTTCAGGATATTTGCAATTGCAAAACTGGTAAGAGTTTGCTAAAATGGAAAAACGCTAGTTTTCATTCTGATAACCTTGCTGGTCCCAACCTCACCACTTTATTTTCTTCTTGCTTAGTTTAATGTTTACCATACTCTAAGTCTATGGCTCATAGTAACTGACCTTGCCATAACATTACCACAACAAATAGAATAATTCCAGTTACCATTAAGCATCAAATGCATTTATTGTTCCATAATTCACCAGCCTTACTCCTCAGTCTGGCTTTGCCTTGTATGTATTTGTTTTCAAAAGGAAAATGTTATATTTGAAAGTTATATTTGAGAATTCTTTTAAAATGCTTCCTTTACTGAAAATTGAAATTTGACAGTTGGGGTTTGTCTTCAATAGACTTTTCACCTTGAATTAATTTATTGCCAATTAATTCAAGGTAACTAACACGTTTGTAAAGGCTAGCACAGATATCCCCAAAATATTTTTCCCAGGACACAAGCATTTAATCCTTATCATAGGACTCTGCCCTTAAAACACTGAAAACAAATCTGTTGTCTGTAGTTTTTAAAGGAAATTTTAAACAAAATTAAAAATCAACACAATTCAAGTTTACAGTGTCCCTTCAACTTCAACTAATTACCCCAACTTCCTGGCTGGGGCTTAGGTTGAGCACAACACAACAATCAAATTTTAATTTTAAGACAATTGGCATGTCAAATCACCTTTACATTTATTATTCTGACTCTGGATATATTGTGGTTTTATTTTTACATACAACTGCAAAATATAGATATTCTACCCCCAAAATCAAACTTTTTAAGAGCCACAGGTATATGTTTCAAAATATGTGTTCCATCTTAAAAGTTTTGCATTATAACCTTACAAGGAAAGAAAGGCTATTAAGAGATGACATCATCCTTAGAACTATCTGAACTTTTTGCTGACCAGCAAGATTGTAAAACTTCTTTTCACTGCACTACATCTTTATGCGCATTCATTAGAGATCTCCAGTTTAACATGTACAAGACATCATTAATTATACTTGCAATTAAACTGAGCTAGCTTTTATTTACAATATAGGAAATAAAGCCCAAGTAAAGGATTATTGTAGCTTGTCCAATGTCAATGGGAACAATATGCATTTTTATTGTAAACTTCCACACTCCTATCCTATGATTAAATGAATACAAAACAGATCCTTTTCACAGGAAAGTGCATACTCAGCAATCTGTTCCCTGTGACTAGCAGATATGGTCAGGTTGACAGCAAGTCATTATTGACGATTAAAAATTTTTAAACATTTAAAATTTACGTTTAGTTTTTTTAGGAAATGGGATGTTTAAATATGGTATGAAACATGACTGTGGTCCAAGCTTCTTATAAAAACAAGATTTCTTTGTCTTTGTGAACATAAACAATCCCCACACCAACTTTTAGCCTTGCTATCTATGTACCCAAGATAACATCTCTCGCAAAGGGACTGATAGATTTTTTTTCCTGCCCACATCATTAAGGGAAAAAAAGGTTATAACATGAGGCCATAAACATATTTAAATAGGGTTATTTTGTAGTGTAAATGGGACAGACTCCATGTTCAGAAAGAATGGAAATAGCGAAGTCCTCCTGAGGTCAAGCCTTAAAAGAACGCTCTTCAGAACAAACAGAATTAAGACCTTATACATTCACACTTATGAAGAAGGTTTAAAGTAGGAATGTTAAACTGTAATCTGAGTGACAATTTAAAAAAACTGGGATTTTCTGTACCACTGAAATAAAGATAGCAAAATCCTTTATGAGAAATGGGATACTTAGAATATCTAAAAAAGCAGCATTCTGAACACACAGCAATTATGCAGAATCTTTTGAAAACAATATTGGTGCCTATGACATCTATAATTTTTCACATAACATGATTGAATAAAACAGAAAAACGGCCTGTATACATTGTTAATTTTTTTTCAAGTAATGTTATGTACATTTTATTGCCAGTATATGCACAATGGTAAGCAAAGAACTATAAATACACAATGTAGTTAAACAGTAGAAAACAAAGAGAAAGTTGCACACAAGGGAGGAGAGAAAAGGGAGACACTACTTTCCTGATGCAGCTGCTAAAAAAAAAAAGGTCCAGTGACAAATAATGAGAATTTTCCTTTTTTAAAGTTTTTACATACATTTCTACATTTCCCCCTGCCCAAAGAAAACACATCTCTGCAACAGCAGCAAACTGCTTCTTTAATAACCATGTCTCAACTTTCTCTGTCAGATTCACTTCAGTTTAAGTGAAAATGACCTCTCAAAGAAGGTAATTGCAAGTATCAAGCTCCACTTTTAGTCAGTTTTGTCTTTCAAGGTAACTAGCAATTGAAGTGCATTAGCAGTTCCTTATGATATTTGGCGACATGATAAAGAACAGGGCTTCAAATACACAGTAGCAAATGGTGATTTGAAAAAATAATTAAAAAAAAGATTTCTATAGACAGTTTTTCCACAAGACACTATGGGCAGCAGCTCAGTCAAAAGTAAAGTAATCACCCTGAAGAGGTAGAGAGAATTTTAGCCTAGAACAGAAGAACATCCTTGGCACTGCTATTTTCTCTCTTACCAGGACACATGTCCTAAAACTAGACCATACCATAGTAAAAACAAAAACAAACCCAGGTTCCATCATTCCTGGACAGGGTGCTGTTTTACCCCATCTCTCAGCTAAGTAGCTTGTTGATTACGTCTGAGAAACAGAAAGACATTCAAGGACATATATTTACTTGATTTTTGTTCTCTCTTTCCATTATCATAAATACAAAGAAGCATTATTAACAAACTAAAATTTAAAAAATAAAACAACAACCTGAAAACATTTTCACACCTTAATCCAGATGTGTCTTGATGATGCTATTCAAGAAAACCATGCAAATAATTTGGTGCTGCTTTCCCAATTCATCCAAAACATTTTTTTTTTGAAAAAGTGGCAAGATTCATAGTGCTTGTGATTCTCCCCTGCCACCCTAAAAATTCAGTGCAGAATGTTGTAGTGCTTTTAAAAAGACAACCAATGAACTGCACTGTTGTCATATACCCCCCATGTGAGTTACAATACAACACTACTGGTTCCAGCAACTAGGTTGAGAGGAAACATTCTAGTGATAAAGATAAATACATACTGAGCATGCTTGGGCAGAGCACTCCACTCTGAGGCATCCTGCTTGAAGAAGGATAATGACAAGGATGGTTCAGGTCCATCAAGTAAGTGTTTTCTCTGCTGCTAGAAAGCAGGTTGTCACACTATCACCAGTTCTGCAACACTGGACCCTGAACGGGCTGTCTTCCACATTATGATGTGCTAGCTGTACTAGTCCTCTACTGCTCACAATAAATTCTTATTTATGGGACAAACATACAACCAATGAACAATATCACTTTCAAAGAACTGGATCAATCCAGCTTTTTATGGGCATAATTCTCATACTCCAGAATATCCCAAACAAGATACAAATAAGATGATGTACCACCAACACAGTGACTGAGTCTAGTTGCAGTTCAGACTAGTCCTGCCTTGTTTCATATAAATTTCTTCTTTCTAGCAAATATGATATTTAAACAAAACTGCAATAAAATGGCATGTTATTCTGCAGCCAAAAATAAAAAAGCAACAGAATTTAGATTTTAACTTTTAAAGCTTAAAGCATTCCTGTTTAATTAGCATTTTTAAAAATTCTTTTTAAATACAGTCATAACACTGGTAAAAGTTAATGGGAAGACACACAGAGGAGTGCGAACAGGAAAAGTGATGGATTAGATTTTTAAAATTTATTGTGTTTTGACCAGCTGATATTAATACTGTTTTCTCCTTGGATTTGGAATAATTCTACTGCAACAGTCACATGCAGGCTGAGGGGTAGCCATCAGTTTAAAAAAAATAACAAAAAAAGAAAACAAAAGAAACTGGAAAAAAAAAAAAAAAAGAGTTCCAAAGGTGTGTGTGAGAATTTTCCTTTCACTGATATCAGAGTGCCTGTCCTTTCTTTAGAAGACCTGGTTCACTGTAGTCAGTTTCATTAACTTTGTCCAGAAACATCTGCTGCTGTGTCACCTGCTCCAGAACCTGTTTGTGCACGTTTGATGTAAAGGTTCAATAATTTCATCTGCAGATTTAATTCAGAAATGCATTTGTTTAACATTTATCAGAAACACAGTAAAAATTCTAAAATAGTCTATCAGCATGGGTAAAGTTCTAAATAAAGCTGAGTGAATAATGGATTTTTTGCTTTGCTGGTAATTCTGAAACACCAAAAAAAGTTTTGTTTCAGGTCAAACCAAAAATGAATTGTTTTGGTGAATCAAAAAGTCTGAAATATTTAGAGTAAGGTTGAAACAAAACATTTCGGTTCAACCCAACATTTTTCATTTCAGTTTTAAACGGTTTTACAAAAATAAAGGACTAGAGTCACAAAATGCCTGGGGGAGGGGAGAAGAGGACCTCTTTTATAACCGTTATCCCAGTGTACTCCTGGGGGAATTCTGCACCAAAATAATTAAAAATTCTGGGCTCAATATTTGGTAATTTATTTCAAAATAGCTGTCAGCAAGTATGTCTGTAACAATACAGACACACAAAATTTTCCCCAGAAGTAGAGAGTTAAAGAAACCCCTACGACAACCCAGTTCCTGTTTCTTTGCTCCCCCCGCAGCCCAGACACTCACACCCACTACCCCGCAGCGTCCAGGAATCCAGAGGGAGAAACTGACTGATGCTGGGTCCCAGGCTTGCATGGAGTTTCCCACATGACACTGCTTCCTTCCATCAGGGTGTGCTGGGAACTGCAGCTGCTGGTAAACCTCCAGTTCCCTCTTCCTCCCCCTCCTCCCGGCCATGCCTTCTATTTACAAGCTGGGCTTTGCCAGGTCCAGCAGCCCTTAGTGCTGACCAGTAGCTCTGAGCCCATTTCTGTGGGGGGGAAGGAAATTCTACGTGAACAACATTATTTTCTGCAAAATTCTGCATTGTGCAGAATTCCCCCAGGAGTAACCCAGTGGTTAGGGTCTCTCCTGAGACATGGGAGTCCCAGGTTCAATTCCCTCCTCTGCCTGATGTGGAGCAGGAACTTGAACTGGGGTCTCCCACAACCAACATGGATGACCTAACCATCTGGCTATTGAGTAATTCTCACACTTTCTCCCTGGCCCAATGATTACCCATTGTCAGTTATAGTAGATATTCATGGTCATTTATGACAACACATAGTCATTTCGCCAGGGAAAGAGTAAGAGCGACTCTCTTGTGTGGTGATTAGGGCACCCAACCTAGGATGTGAGAGATCCAAGTACAAGTCACCGATCCTCATGAGGCAGAGGGAATTGAACCTGAGTTTCCCACACTCAGCACAGTACCCTAACGATTAAACTAAAGATTATAAGGGAGATCTGGTAACCAAAAAATATTCATCCAACTTTAATAACTGAGCTGTTTTCCCTTCGGTGAAAGTAAAAAATCTTTAGGTGAATTTAAAATAAAGGAAGAAGTATCTTTTTATGTACCTGTAAGTGAAAACCTCAAAACAGACCAACATTCTTCACAAGGAGTTATTGCTCACAAGGAGTTAAACACACAAAAAAGGGGGAAGCTGAAGTAGTTGAGCTGGGGTTAATGTTGTTTATTCCTAAATTTTAGAAGCACTGTGAATAAGTTGGTGTTATTTTTATTGGAGAAAACCCATTTTGATTCTAGTCACTGGTAGGGTTTTGGGAGCCCTTAATGCTCAGGGTAAGTGGGGTTTTCTATTCCCTAAAAAGTCCTTGGTTTTGGGTCACCCTTTGTAAAATCATGTTAAAAAAAGGGGAGGGGGGCAATATCCACACAGTGGACGGTTTGGATCTTATCACTCATCATAATGCATAAAAGTGAGTCATCTTATGTATTTCCCAGGACAAGATTATATATAATTAATGTTCAATTGTCTCTATGTAAATTAAATTTTTCTGCAAATGTGCAGCCATCCAGAAAGACACACATTGAAGATTGTGTTTTTTTCAAATACAGAAATAAAATGTACTTAAAAGGTTGTGGCATGCAAATTACTTAAGGAGAGGAACAGATAGAAACATAATTGGTTAATTTACTTCTACTGTACATTTATCTCCCACCAAACAATGACATTTTCAAAAGGCAACACCAGATGGAGCAATGGTGGAGATGAAAGTCAGTACACTGATTATGTTCACTGTGGAATTACCTACCATTTTATGTAATATATACACAACACTAAATAAATACACTTATTTTGAAGGTGTACTCAACCATCTTAAGGATGTTTATGCAAAGGTTCCTTAATCTAATTTTTCAAGGAGAATTTTTTTTTAATATTTTGAGGCACAGTTGTGCTTTTGAGCTAATTTATAATATAACCAAATCTAATCTAACACAGCAAAACCTGGGGCCTAATTTAGCATTTCTTATAAATCAATGAGAAATTCACTTGCATGAAGATTGGATTTATGGTTTGCATATTTTTGAGTCTCACATATGAAAGTCACCTTGATCCTCTCTGTTTGCTAGTAGCTTCAGCAACCTGGGTTATTATTCCTTCAGATATATACTTTCTTAGTTTTAATAGTTGCTCACAACTACACTGTAAACATATACATGCAATTAGGGACTACGATTTCTGTAAATGGCATCCTCCACTTACTTTGCTGCCTGTGAGTTGACTGAGATGTGGTTTTAGTTCATCGCCAATTACTGCATGAATGGCTACAAGGCAGAAAACACAAGCCTTACGAACACTGCTCTCTGAATTATCATAACCCTAGACAGCAAGGAAATGAACATTAATAGCTAGCATATGACTAAAATTCTGAGAGATATTTCTTTTTATACATACATCCCCCCCAAAAATCACACTAAATGAATAAGGTACCAAGAGAAGCACTCCCAAGTTAGAAAATGCCAAAATTAAACTTGCCCAGGTAAACAGAGATTATTTGTTCTTTGAGAGTCACCTCTGTGCATTTACACTTGTGGAATATGGTGCCCCAAGCATAGAACTGTGAAACTGCCTTGAAAATCCACGTCCATTGAGAAGCATGAGAGATCTTGCATGCGTGCAACATCATTGCCCTACTCGACAAGAATGCATCCACCAACCACCTCAATTCCTTCCCTCTAACTGTTGAGTCCAGATGTTATATAGAACTCTGAGGTAGAGAGGAAGGGGGTAGGTAGTGGAAGGGACCTCAGGAGGTCATCTAGTCCAACCCCCTGCTCAAAGCAGGACCAATACCCAGACAGATTTTTGTGCCAGATCCCTAAGCAGCCCCTTCAGGATTGAACTCACAACCCTGGGTTTAACAGGCCAACGCTCAAACCACTGAGCTACTCCCCCTCCAATTTATAAAACATTTAAACTGACTTAATAGAGCCAATTTAAATCACCCAAATGTACGGTAAGATCCTGCAATGTGCTGAGCATCTAATAGGTGAAATCATAACATCACTGTATTAAGATTCTTAATGATTTAGTAGAGATCAGCACGTGGAACATAAACATGATGACTGCATAATATTATTTATTTAACATAAACCAGGACTTCTCAAATGTTAATTTCAATGTATATCATCACTAGCTACTAGATTAAGAAATGTGAATTCTTCCTGAAAATAAAGTATCACTAAAATGGTTTCAAGTAATCTAATCTAAAGACTGAAAATGTGTTGGACTTGGATAAACCTTTTTTAATGTTTTTAAGATCTTGGGGATTCTGTGCATTATGGTCTGTTGAAGTAAATGAGAGCCATTTCTAATCAACGGCACAATTAAAAACCGCAAATAACTAAATTCAGTAAGATAACTTCTAGATTATTCTGCACATCAATACAAAAACAGACCTCAGTTGCCCCAAAACAGATTCTCCAATGTTTTCATTCTTTGGGCAACTTCACAAAAGAAAAGTAACTTCATGGACTCTTTCCAAAAACTAAATTCCACTCCCCTCGTTCTTAAAATATTTAATTTTAAGAAATGAAGGGAGAGCTTTACAGGACAGTTTTGAAACACAGATTGAGAACCACTACTTAAAAGTAATCTATTAATAGTCCCTAAAGCTGAAATTTAATGTAATAATTTTATTCTTCAGGAACACATTAAAATTTAATATATCTCCTTAAAGTCCAAGTCTAACTGACTGAGAATCAGAATGATGCTGCTCCAAACAACAAAGATATTTTGGACCTGTCTCGGAGCACCCCATTGTGGGTTGTTTTTTTTTCTGAGGGTCTCCTCTGTGTTTGGGACCTGGGCCTCTGGCAGATTCCTTTAAAGTGCTGCTTTTGCCAGGGCAATATGGTCCTTCACCAGCATTGAAACAAATACAGCAAACCCCAAAGGCTTCCCTTTGGTCCGCCTTTCCAACAAAAATAGAGTCTACACTATAAATACCACTGGACCTGTCTCACCTCTGCTGGATTTGAAGTTTCAGCCTCTCCATTTCTCTGTTCTTCCCTGTGACTCAATCTCCTGAGAGAAACTTTCTGCGAGTACTGCCCCTTCACTGGGCTCACTACATAGCTAATCCTGGCTTCTGCAGCTATACCTTTCTCCCACTCCCCACCCTTCCTTATACAGCCTCTCCTCCCAGGAGACTGTCACACACACTTTTTTTTTAGTTCCTCCCTCAACCTGACCACGCTCTCCCCAGGTCTACCAGATAGAGCTCTCAAGCGTTCTCTAACCATTCCTGGGCCAGCGTGGGCTTTATATACCCCATCACAGGGCCACAAATGCAACCATGTACTACCCAAATCAAAGTTTTCCATGAGAGCTGAGTGAAATACTAAAGAGATTTAAACTTCTAGTTTAATTCTTTACATCTGCTCTGGTTTCTTACCTGTATTAGACCTGGCACAATCTCCGGTAAAAGCTGAGCAAGCGTTTCTTTAGATACTCTCTCTATCACTTTTGTCTGCATTTTGATTGCAGCCAGATTAATGGGGTAATCTGCAGTTTGGATAATGGGACAAAGTACTTTGATGCACTGATCTGGGCTAATGGAAGTGGCGAGCATTGAAGCAGCTTCTTCAGCAGATCTCACCACCTAAAAAAAGATTAAATAAAACAACGGAGAAAATAGTTTTTAAAAAATGCTTGTGCAATCTAAATTCTGACAGTTCTGCTCTTGAACCTTGCAGTGAAATGAATATATGTTTGTATTTTTATTTAGTTTTATTTACAATTTAATTACATATCTACAGTACTGTAAAATGATTTGGACTGGAAGAGACAATTAGAGACAAATTTTAAAAAATCCTCGGCACCCAGTAGATCCTAAATGCAAGCGACTCTTCTGAAACTGTGGGTAATAATCTAGGCCTAACCTCTGCATTGTGGCGATACAGACATCAACATTCCCCAAGTCTCCCTGACAATAGGTGCTGAGTCAACCCTGGAATCTCTTTAGTGATTAGTATCAGAGGGGTAGCCGTGCTAGTCTGGATCTGTAAAAGCAACAAAGAATCCTGTGGCACCTTATAGACTAACAGACGTTCTGCAGCATGAGCTTTCGTGGGTGAATACCCACTTCTTCAGATGCAAGTGAAGAAGTGGGTATTCACCCACGAAAGCTCATGCTGCAGAACGTCTGTTAGTCTATAAGGTGCCACAGGATTCTTTGTTGCTTCTTTAGTGATTGTTATTCCACATCCACCCTTGACAGACTGTTGAAGTTTTTGTTAATATTTTTAACACACAATTTCCTTACTGTAATTTTCTACTTCTTGTAGGTCCTTGCTGATCAAGGACAAAGATTTTCTATTCATTCAAGAAAATTATTTTAGATAACAGCACATACAGTATATTTTTACTTCTAAAACTAAGTCTAACTTGCATAAAAGTTAGAAAAAAATAGCAAAAATTTGCACCAGAATCTTCAACTAATAGAGGATTTAGTAAGGGAACATAACAGTTATTAGTCGGGTGCTAACAGCTGGCAGATGAAGAGGATGTTGATACAAATGGGGATAATGGACAGGGTTCTACCTAAAAAGACATGCTCTGCAACTGTGCTCCCCGCTGGCTGGCACGGCACACAGCCAGCTCTGTGATGTACAGAGTGCTGCTTGCTACGTGCTCTAGAACAGGGGTGGCCAACCTGTGGCTCCGGAGCCACATGCGGCTCTTCAGAAGTTAATATGCGGCTCCTTGTATAGGCACCGACTCGGGGCTGGAGCTACAGGTGCCAACTTTCCAATGTACAAGGTGTGCTCACTGCTCAACCCCCTGCCCCCTCCCCTGAGCCTGCCATGCCCTCACTCCTCCCTCGGGGAGGGAGGGAGGGAGAGGCACTGATAGGTGGGGCTGCCAGTGGGAGGGAGGCAGGGTGGAGCTGATTGGGGGCTGCTGATGTATTACTGTGGCTCTTTGGCAATGTATATTGGTAAATTCTGGCTCCTTCTCAGGTTCAGGGTGGCCACCCCTGCTCTAGAACATCCCCCCTTCACTGATTGCTTCTGGGAGGGGGTAGGGTGAGTTTGAACTCACATGCCAGGGCTTGCACTTTCCCTGTCCACTTCCAGGGAAGTAGGAGAGGTGAATGCACCAAGACACTCCCTGCCACATCTCGTGATTGTGTGTGGGGACTCTCAGGAGCGGTGAGGAAGAAGAGTCTACAAAGCTCTTGTTCTTTTCTCAATTCTGCCCCCCTTTCTCCCTTTGTTTCTCTCTTTCATGAACACAGTGAGGAAAAGGGTGTAGAATGGGAAGGGAAAACAAGTGATGGAGAGAATGTAATAATGAATATACTGTATGGAATAAACGGGGAGGGAGGAAAAAGAGGAAACAACGAGAGACTAATGTGAGAGGGCAGGGGCCTGGGAGAGACTGCAGTCACAAGTTTCAAAAGCTTGAGCTCAGGCAATCAATTAGTTCCACATAGTGTAAAAAAAAATTGGGGTTGAAAAACACTGGTGAAACTTAAATTTAAAAAAATTAGAGGAATGTTTACTTCTGTCTTTCTTTGCCTACCAACCTCAAAAGCAATATTTATGTGAATTGCTTAATTTTATGTAGGGTTGCCAACTTTCTAATTGCACAAAACCAAACACCCTTGCCCCGCCCTGGTCCTGAGGCCCCACACCTTCTCCGAGGCCACTCTCCCCACTCACTTCATCCCCATCCCTCTGTCACTCCCTAATAAAATAATAAAAAATAATAATTGGAGATATACCAATCTCCTAGAACTGGAAGGGACCTTGAAAGGTCATCGAGTCCAGCCCCCTGCCTTCACTAGCAGGACCAATTTTTGCCCCAGATCCCTAAGTGGCCTCCTCAAGGATTGAACTCACAACCCTGGGTTTAGCAGGCCAATGCTCAAACCACTGAGCTATCCCTCTCCCCCACCCTTGCTCACTTTCACCAGGCTGGGGCAAGGGGTTGGGGTGAGGGCTAAGGCTGGGGGCTCTCAGGTGGGGCCAGAAATGAGGGGTTCAGGGTGCAGGAGGGGGCTCCAGGTGGGGGGTTGAGGTGCGGGCTCCAGGAGGGAGTTTGGGCTTGGGCAGGGGCTCAGGGTTGGGGCAGCGGTGGTGCTTAACTCAGGCGGCTCCCCTGAAGCAGTGACACGTTCCTCAGCCTCTAGGCGCAGGGATGGCCAGGCAGCTTTGCGCACTGCCTCTGCCCACAGGGGCCTCCCCAACAGCTCCCACTGGCTGCGGTTCCCGGCCAATGGGAGCTGTGGAGCCTGCGCTTGAGGTGGGGGCAGCATGCAGAGCTCCCCTTGCTGCCCCTAAACCGGAGGGACATGTTTTCACTTCTGGGGAGCTGCGCAGAGCTGGATAGGGAGCCTGCCAGCCCCGTGCCAACCAAACTTTTAACAGCCTGGTCGGTGGCACTGACCGGAGCCACCAGGGTCCCTTTTTGATGGGGTGTTCCAGTCGAAAACTGGGCACCTGGAAACCCTAATTTTACAGTGGACATTGTAGTTATATTTCTTTTATATATCAGTTCAATTATGTCTCCTGTTCTCTCTCCCCACCCCTGAATGTGTATGTCCTACATCTGGGATTTTTTGCATGCGCGTGTGAGAGCGCGCGCTACTGTGGCTTCCTTCTCTCCACACGTTCTCCCACCCTCTCCTTTTTACCCTCCACACCTAATTTCACTGTATTTTCCCTTTCCTTCTTGATCCTCTGCATCACCTGGTTATCCTGTCATATCCATGTCTTCCCTTTGCTCCCCCTCTATTGCTGCACCAACGCTATGAGAAAAGAACTTTCAAGCATGTCCCCCCAGTAGTATAATTTGGCTAAAAAGCTGGATGGGATAGAGCTGTGGCCCCTTGTCATGTTCAGTCTCATCCTCCAACACATGCTGGAGGATGTTTGAGCTGTTGGTCAAAGCAACACAGTGCAAGGCCAGATGTGAAATTTCTTGCCTCCCCCATCACTCCACCCAGCCACTAACCTGCCAAAGATACTAGGTAGGGAAAAAGCTGCAGTCCCATACCGCACTGATTCCAGTGGCAGGGCAGGGTTCTTCTCTTTGAAGGGACATGGTTAAAGCTGCATGACCCCAGGACTGCACAAACAGTTTAAAACCATGAAGTCGCACTATTAACAGCATATATGTTACAGCAAACAACATGTCAAGGAATTTCTAAAGTATTGGTATCTTTATGCATAATTGAGAGCATTTCTGTATATTATTAAAATGGATTATCAGGCTCTGGATTAACCATGTTGCTACAAAACATTTTAGAATTTGTCAATGGACACAGAACCATCATATATGCTCTTTGCAACAACACCATACCATACAAGTAGTTTCTCATAGGGTTTTCCACTGACACCTTTTGTTTACTTTTAAAGAGCTTCTAAATCTCCAGGTGGCATAATCTTGCAGTCAGATTAATTTGTTTTAGAGAAGTACTAAAATGATGAGCAAGATATTTGCTCCTTTTTTTCTGTTTACAAAAATAGTATCAAGATGCATCTTTTCTCACCTTTCCCTCTCTTGAACTAGATGTAGCGTACATTTTATGCTTCTACTTTTCTGAGAAATACACTTTGAAACGCAAAAACATGATGGTGATAATACAATATAAAAATGTTTCCCCGTGTACACATTTCTTCCAGAACCTATAGCTTTATAGGGAGGCAATCTCCTTTATCCTTTTAGTAGTACTGAAAGTGATCCACCTGATGCTCATATTTTGTTCGGTGCATCTGTGTGTCATTTGGGGACAACAGCTAAGTAGGAATCCACTTTATTAGGGTTGAAATTGTGCATTTCAGGGTCTATAAAACAGCAATCCTTCCTACTATAGCATGCCTTTATTAACCAATATTTGCTGAATCCTTGACTATCAAACCAATTACTTCCCCACTGGCATTTGAATCATTTTTCAAGCATATTTTTTTAACATTACATTTGATTTGTGCTTTGACATGCGTCACATCCTCAAATACACAAAACACACAGAGCCGCTTACTAACCTCCTTATGAGGATCCTTATGAGCTTCTAGTGTCTTCATAATAGTAAGCTCTGCATAATTTTTAAATCTTGCTGGTTGGTTCCTTAGAATTTCTCTTAAAACTTTCAATGCCAAAGCTCTGATTGCATGCTAAAAGTTAAATATTGTATATAATTGAGTTATTTCTCTTTGAACAGACAATGTGCTTTTAATATTAGCTCAACAATTGGACACAAACTTGTTTGATAGTGGAAATCTAATGTAAATTATAATATGCTCCCCCCGAATGCATACAGTAAAAGCCTATTCATTCAAGTTCTAAGCATATGGAACTACCAGAAAAAACTTTACATCATCACAACCCATATTCTCACCCCCGCTCTATACATATATCTTACATGGTGTTATGAAGTTTTTACTAAGCAACGAATGTAGATACAACATATGCAGATTATCCCAAGTGAGTGCCAATAAAACCTGTACACAACACTATTCCCATATTTTGTCTAAATCACTTATTTTACAAAAAAAATGGTTTAGAAATATTTTAGTTTTAATAAATGTTATTCAATTTTTGAGCCCCTCTGATTGAGAAGAAATGTCTAGTTACAAGTCTAACTATGGTATACTAATTATAGTAAGTCTAATTATACAGAACTGAAAGGGACTTGCCAATTATAGCAACCACATTTTAGAAACCTCTAAAATTACTTAAAATGTATTTCCTATACATAATGTTGTATGTGTTTTAGAATTTTATACCTTGGAACATAGCAGGGACTAGCGAAAGCTAGGTTTCGTATCCTTCCAGAAAGCTAGGGAAACCACCTTTCCAAAAGAGAAGAATATGGGGTAGGAGGGAGATGTATACACTGGCGATGTAAAATGTTAAACAGTTAAATGGTTAACTGGTAAGTATTAGTCTTACCGTTAATCCACACTAACTGTTAATCCCGTGTGTGTGGGTGTTGAACCGGTTCTCCTGCAACAGAGACTGACCTGTGCCCCAGTTGTTCCGGCCCCAGCCCAGTCAGTGTGCGTTAAGTAGTCCCTGGTCTCCCCCAGTGCCACTGGAAGGGGTTTGGCTGTGGAGGCGGATGGCACACTGGTCAGTGAAGGGAAGGGAAGCTGCGGCTGGGGTGGCATGGAGAGTCTGCGGAAGCCACATCAGGACAAACTAGGTACCTGGTCCCCTCTCCTTTTAATTGGTTATCCGGTTAAACAATTTACTTTTATAGTTTAAGTGGTTATCTTTTTAAACGATATTTACATCCCTAGTATACACACACTTCTTATACATTTTTAAAGGCAAGCTTTGCATGGCCCACTTAGAAGGCGACCTACAAATAAAAATACTTTGAATTTCATAGTAATTAGCTAAATACCCCCAAACCCTAAGGTAAAAAAAGGATGAGCAACCAATTTTAAGCTTCCATAACTCCCACCCCAGAGTTCAAACTAGTAGTACCCGCTGTGCATAATATATATGCATTATACTGTCATCCACCACAAAAATCACCTGAAACATGGAGCCAGTATAGGAAACAGGGAAGGGAGAATCAGAGAAATGCTTTTTTGATACAAAAGGGTGTGTATTTTTCAGTTATTTTGTATTTTATTTTTTTAAATTGCTATCTCAACATAAATATGTAGTATGGAGAAAAAGCCATGTACCTCACCCCTATCCAGTCCATTACCAGATGCTGGATTGTGTCTGCCTAATGCACAGAACTTTGGACAGAGTGAGAGTCAACAAGACTGGATACTAGGAGAACCCAAAAGACAAAAAAAACCCTGTAAAGTAAACATGACTACTGTCTCTTTTTACTTTTTGGGGCACTGAGATTATTCTAAATTTAATGGCATTTTCTTCGGTCCCATTTGTATACTGTAATTAAAAAGTATTTTACTACTAACAGAAACTTGTCTATCCCCTTCTAGAGATACTATTTAAACCCAATATGAATTTCATCCATGTGAAGTGTTATTGAAGAATGGGCCCTAATGTCAAAAGCAACTTCTGTGCACAGTCAACTTTGGGTTAGTCTGAACTTACCTCTTTGTCCCCAAGAGTTTCAAGTAACAGAAGTAGTATAGTTTTGAAGTGCTCATCCCAAACACCAAAGGACTCTTCTTGAGTCAATTTCATAAGCTCATACAAAGCAGCCTTTCTTTCTTCAACTCTCTCATTATGGTTTGACAATTCCTTCAGCAACTCTGCAACCAGATCAGAATGGTCCATGGGGGGCTCTATTAAAAAGGAATAAATGGACATATTCCTCAAACTGTAGAGGTGATAAAAAGCAACTCCTATCACATAATGCAGAGATAGGCCTTAAAACTATCAGCCTAGAAACTGTTGTTTATTTTTCTCAGCTCTGTCTGCAAGGACATTTTTACCCTCAAAATAAACACAAATACTGTATTTTCAGTGTGGTCAGCATTCCTGAGAAACAAATGTCTGGCATGATGGCAAAAAACAACTTGGAAACTGACAGCTTGAATCTTCCAATGACTGAACAGGTATGTGATGCTAACTAGATTGGGAATTCCACACGACTGCTGCTGCTCAGGCTGCTGTCCCTAGGACAAGCTCTCTGTGTAGGAGAATTTAAAAAAATATAGGGGAGGGATACTATAGTGCTGAACAAGACATGAATAACTAGACTGATACTTATACAGATTGGGCAGTCAACCCAAGATGCCTGCAAAACTTCAATAAAACCTGGTCTTCAATGTGAATTCAAATATCAAGTTGTCTTTACTTCGTTAGCAAACAGTAAGATATTTCTGGCCTTTGAAAAGGGAACTCTCATGCCGTCTGCCTGTATCTTGCTATACAGGCAGAAGATTAAGAACCTCACAGTACTTTTTGAAGGAAAAAAGGTAAACATATAAACAAAAAAATCTCTCTCAAATAAACTTCTATTTTACAAGGCATATAATGGAAGGAGTTAAATTTTCTCACATCTGCAAAACATGGCAATTAAACAGAGTCTTGTATCTTTCTCTAGGACTATTTCATGTTGACACTAAGCTACAAGTGAAATATTTCTGCAACAAAATTTGTTATGACATCACATACAGATAAATCCCACGTTAATCAGTCCTTGAGTTTATTATTACGTTATTACTATTTAGTAACAAGTCATTTTGGCGAGAAGAAACTAGTAAAAAGTGAATTAATTAGAGCTGTGTAAATTTTCACTACCTCAGTAAAATGTTTACCATCTACTGAATATTTTAGATCAAAACTTTTTCTACTCAGTGCACAGAGTAGAACTCCACTTGTTCTATTTATCCTCTGTTTTGGACGAATAGCTAAGGACATGGATACATGAAAACAAAAATGTTTATTCAAGTAGTAGCTCTCTCCCCTTTGTCCATAAATGAGTATGTTAGAGTTTATATGACTAATAATGCATGCTTTGCAAATTCTCTAAATGGACCATTAATGTTCACCTAAAGGAAATGGTTTTTTGCCTCAACCCTATGATAGTCATTAATTAGTACAGAGGACTGGAACAGAGAACTTTTACTGAGTATGATTATTTTTATTACCCAGGCCACATTAGTCCTACCACACACACTGAAGATAAGATACCATGATAAATTGTATTACTGGGAACACATATGGACATTATATTAGGGAAACGAGGCATATATTCTGCCCTGACAGATTAATTCCACAGTATAAATTTAATCAGCATGATATTCCCATCAACATCGCTGACTTCACGCATTCAAAGGTTATTGCATAAGTTCATGTGCTAAGAAAGTTTGCAGTTTTTGAAGGACTGACATTGTATAATACTGCTCTGGGTACCAAACAATTAAATTAAATGCATAGTATGAATTCGTAGCTAATGCAACACTAATTTTTTAAAAAGGCTCCAGAGGTGATCATGGCAATTACAGGAAGAACATGGGTGGTGGGTGAAGCTTCCACCTGGGGAGGCAGTAGCACCCCAGACAGCCTCTTCTGCCTGAGGCCCCACCCATACTCCACCCCTGCTCTGCTCCAGGCCCCACCCCCTCCCCACTGTCTCCCTCTTCTCTTCCCTCCCCGCGTGCACATCCCCTTCCAGCCAAATCCCTGAACCCAAGCAAATGAAAAAAATATATGTATTTGAAAAAAACCCTTCACTTTTCTGCAGTTTCTTTCTAAAGAAAATGGAGCATGTTTTCCACTCTGTGCCAGATGGTGTTTGTGAAGACTGGACATGCAGAAGGTACCTAATTAAAAGCACTAAACTTGGGAATAAAAAATGTCAGTCACAGGTTTTTTGATATACCCTGATAGCTGACTTGCAGGCAGCCTGCAAAACGGCCTTTTCAAGTGCCCCGACCCCCTCATTCATCCTGGGGAACATACAATGGCAAAGAGCAGTTAAAGTTAATTGAGAAATCTTTGTCCTTTCTTCACACAATAAAACAAGGTGTTAGGCCTCACCCTCAGATGGCATTTACACCCAGACAGGAAGAAAATGGCTGGAGTCAGACTGCAAAAGCTGCCACCTCATTTTCACTTCTTCAGACAAACAAACTAGAGTGCTTCCTATGTTTATTGTTCCAACAGCAGTAAGCACCTCAGGCAATGAATAAGAACTGCCAAGGGGAGTGGGCTGCTGCAGCTAGAGATGAATCCTGGCAGTAAAATAAAGGCTGGCTGCTACTTCAACAATAATATCCGCTTAGTTCACAGAGCCAAGAAGGCAAAAAGTCCCACTGAGGTAGCATTTTGGTGCCAGCTTTATGTACCAGACCAGCAGACCCTATATCCCCAGGGGTGGTGGAACCAAATCCCCAGCCCCACTCTCATGAGAAACTGGCCACCAGGCAAATGTAATCTCCCATCCACTGAAAAGAGTTGAGTCTTATCCTCTCCTCCCCGCCACCATATTCCTCCTCCCTCTGCCCTCCACTTCCTTCCCTCCATACCCCTCCCCCCCCCCAGGCTTCCGCAGCTCAAGTTCTCTCCTTTCCCCTTCTCCCCCCCGCTGAGCACTCCCCTGGCCCTGCCCATTGCAGAATTTGAACAAGTAAAAAAAACCAATTGCCCCTGGCCCATTGCTTACCTGTGGGAACGCTCTGAAGGGCTCTGGCCCAGGTGGAGGAGGATCCATTACTCCTGGCCATTTTTATTGCTTAGTCTCAGCTGCCCAGTCCTGCTTAGCTGGCACTGGCCCTGAGGACAGGACAGCATAGGGTGATCCAGCCTTCCCTGCAGCACACTGACTGACTGCACACATAGCATAAGGCTGGCTGGCATCTTTGTCTAGCCCTCCTGCCTTCTATTGTGTAAAGTGATGATGGAGGCCCTGCTCCTAACCCCCTTCTGGCAAGTTGCTCCACCATCACACAGTGGGAGGAGTCGTCATCCCATAAACTCCCAAATTTAAATTCTCCTGTAATCGGGAGGAGTGCCTACTGCATAAATGCTGATCAAAAAGAATAAACGGACACAAATTGGACATCAGGAATGGTAACATACAAAAGCCAGTAGGAGAACACTTCAATCTTCCTGGACATTCTATAACAGATTTAAAAGTAGCTATACTTGAACAAAAATACTTCAGAAACAGACTTCAAAGAGAAACAGCAGAACTAAAATTCATTTGCAAATTTACCACCACTAATTTGGACTCAAATAGGGACTGGGAGTGGCTGGCTCATTACAAAAGCAGCTTTGCCTCTCCTGGAATTGCCACCTCCTCATTTATTATTGGGAGTGGACTACATCCACGCTAATTGAATTGGCCCTGTCAACACTGGTTCTACACTTGTGAGGTAACTCCCTTCCCTTCATGTGTCATTATATAATGTCTGCATCTGTAATTTTCACTCCATACATCTGAAGAAGTGGTGTTTCACCCAAGAAAGCTGATGCCCAAATAAATCTGTTAGCCTTTAAGGGGACACCAGACTCCTTGTTGTTTTTACTGCAAGAATGAAGCATAAAGCTTTTGGAATTGTAAAAAACACTTTGCAAAACTGCAGTTCTAAGCACTTTCCATCTGATGACCTCAAAGCATCTAACCCAAAACAGTGAATTTACACAAACTCCGGTGAGGCAGGCAAGTATTATGGAGAAACTGAGGCACAGGTTAATTAAGTCCCCTATTTGCTGTCTTTTTAAATCAATGGAAAGACTCCCTTTGATATCAAGCCTTAAATGATGGGTCCAATGTTACACTGGAAGTCTGTGATAGGGGGCCATTAATAAAACCACAGATCTCCGCATTTCTAGCAGTGGGGAGCACAGGCCACTGGCTGCATTGAGGTGGGAATTCACCCTGAAGTCCCACCTCCCCCAGTACAGGGACTCGGCAGTGAGGCTGCACCTGACCTGACACAGTGCAAGGGCTAGACATGTAGATGAACACGATTTGTTGTTGATTTTTCCCCACGTCTTTTGTAAAGAGAAATCATACCTCACTAATCTATTAGAATTCTCTGAGATGGTCAACAAACAGGTGGACAACAGTGATCTAGTGGATATAGTATACTTGGTCTTTCAGAAAGCCTTTGACAAGGTCCTCACCAGAGGCTCTTAAGCAAAGTAAGCAGTCACAGGATAAGAGGTAAGGTCCTCTCATGGATCAGTAACAGGTTACAAGACAGGAAACAAGGGGTAGGAATAAATGGTCAGTTTTCAGAATGGCGAGATGTGAATAGTGGTGTCCCCCAGGGATCTGTACTGGGACCAGCAATGTTCAACATATTCATAAATGATCTGGAAAAAGGGGTGCAAACAGGGAGTGGCAAAGTTTGTAGCAATACAAAATTACTCGAGATAGTGAAGTTCAAAGCAGACTGTGAAGAGTTACAAACGGAATCTCCCAAAACAGGGTGACTGGGCAACAAATGACAACTGAAACTCAATGTGGATAAATGCAAAGGAATGCACAGTGGAAAACATAATCCCAACTATACATACAAAATGATGGGATCTAAATTAGCTGTTACCCATCAAGAGAGAGATCTTGGGAGTCATTGTGGATGGTTCTCTGAAAATATCTGCTCAATGTGCAGCAGCAGTCAAAAAAGCTAACAGAATGTTAGGAACCATTAGGACAATGATAGCTAAGACAGTAAATATCAAAATGCCACTATATAAATCGATGGTACACCCGCACCTGGAATACTGCATGCAGTGCTGGTCACCCCATCTCTAAAAAGATATTAGAAACTGAAAAGGTACAGAGAATGGCAACAAAAATTATTAAGGCTAAACTTCCATATGAGGATAGGTTAAAAGACGGGACTATTCATCTTGGAAAAGAGACTATTAAGGGGGGAATATGATATAATTCTACAAAATCATGACTGGTGTGGAGAAAGTGAATAAGGAAGTGTTATTTACTCCTTCACATAACACAAAAACCAGGGATCACCCAATGAAATTAATAGACAGCAGGTTTAAAGCTAACAAACTGAAGTATTTCTTCACAAAATGCACAGTCAACCCGTGGAACTCATTGCCATGGGATGCTGAGAAGACCAAAAGTATTACTGGGTTAAAAAAATAATTAGTTAAGTTCATGGAGGACAGCTAATAGCCATTGATGGGCCTAAGATGGTCAGGGATGCAACCCCATACTCTGGGTGTCCTTAGGCCTCTGACTACCTGATGCTGAGAGTGGACAACAGGTGATGGATCACTTGATTGCCATGTTCTGTTCATTCTCTCTGAAGCATCTGGCATTGGCCACTGTTGGAAAACAGGATACTGGGCTAGATGGACCATTGGTCTGACTTAGTATGGCCATTCTTATGTTATGCTAAAAAAAAGTTCCAGCATGCCTGTCCAAATTCTTGGAATACTAATGTTTGACAGCCTGGAATGATCAATACAAGTAAAGTCAGTAGTTTCATTCAATTTACTAAAATCACGAGAAATACCATGTCCTTGGTGTTAAAGGAGGCTCACACTGTAATATGATAACACCCTGCTAAATAGAAAGATTTGATTATTTTTACTTGGTGCAGAATTCATATGGCTCGCATATTTCTGTGTCTCCCAAGCAGAAAAATGCGAATCTGTGGGGGTTGGGGGGAAACGACATGCGCAGGAGGAAGGCTTTTCCCGGAGCTAGAAATGTAGCAGCCTGCCTGCATAGTAACATTGTTAATGTTTCTTTTGTTAGTTAACTGTTCTCATTCTTAGGCCTTGGCTACACTGGCGCTTTACAGCGCTGCAACTTTCTTGTTCAGGGGTGTGAAAAAACACACCTCTGAGCGCAGCAAGTTACAGCGCTGTAAAGCACCAATGTGAGCGCGGCTCCCAGCGCTGTAAGCTAATCCCCACGGGGAGGTGGAGTACCTGCAGCGCTGGGAGAGCTCTCTCCCAGCGCTGGCGCAGCGACTACACTCGCACTTCAAAGCGCTGCCGTGGGAGCGCTCCCACGGCAGCGCTGTTCGGCTGCAAGTGTAGCCATACCCTCAGTCAATTCCCCCAGGAGCACAAAACTTGTAAAAGGTTTTAATGCCCCTACATTGCCACAGTGATGTAAAGCCTTATAAATGACAGTAAGGCAATCAGCTAGGAAGATCGATGTACTTTCTCACATTTTTCCTGTGCCAAAGTGGCACAATGGGGTTAGATTACAGCTCAGGATTTATTTTACTTACCCATTTAAAAATAATAATAATAATAAAAAAAGACTTTGTCCTCAAATAAAGCATTTACCAAGCAGTCAATAAAATGTCAGGAGAATCAGAAGCAAGCACTTCCCAAAGTACCCAGTCAAGTCCAGGACAATGATTAGCAAAACTGTATGACTTTCATGTGTGAAAGTCTGAGCAATTTAAAAAGACATTCTGTATTTTTTTTCCCCTCTTTGGTGTTCTGTAATGTAATTTAAATGAAAATCCAGGATTATAACTTGAATGCAGGGTATTAGATACCAAGTGTTTGTAAACTTAACTTTCTTGTGTTTAGGAAATGCTGAATAGTTATTGTGACGTTTTCTGTATTGTAGTTTAAATAAATTCCCTAAACAATTGAAACTGGTGTGATTATATTGCACTATTTTGACAAATAAAATACGCCAAATTTTGAATTTTTTGGTGCAGAATCCTCCCAGGAGTAATGATTACATTACTGCATATTGTTACCAAAATGAAAAGCTAAGAGTTGTAATGATTAACATTTCATTTCTTATGTTTACATTATCAGTGATATGTAAAGATGTTAAAACTTCCTAAATAAATAGTAAAACACGAACGCTGGCCATTTACTCACCCCAACCATCACTTGGTAAAAAGCTATGTCAATAAGTAGAACTGCACTTCGGTTAGATCCAGTACATATCGTATCTTTTTCTCTTACATAAAATATAATTGAAGACTAACTGACAGTGGCTGTTAATGCTGACAACTAGTTATATAAATGGTGACGTTTCAAGAAAATAAAGCTGAATACAAGTTAATTTTCCAAGTAGAGAATCTCATAAATCTCACTCTGAGTACAATTACTAAAGCTGAATACAAACAATGCCAGTGTATTGTTTTCTTTCAGGTAGTTCCTATGGCAAATCATTGCTTAATAACAGAGCTACAGTTGAGACAGAAACAAGAAATCCCTTCTCATCAGTCTCTAATAAGAACTACTCTTAATGACATAATAAAGATTAGACTATAACTGAATACTCATGTCAAAATATTCACTATCTACTGAAGCAATACAGCAACAATCCCCCCTTCCAATTTTTCTGCATTGCCGTCATATTTTAAAAGGTTTCCTTGAGATTTTCAGTAAGGTGTACAGCCTGTACAATTGGGAGTGTCAAGAGGCCAAGGGCCTTTTGCTGGTGTATGCTCTATGTTAAAGAAAAGCGAAAAGATAAGACTTCATTACAAATCTGTGTATTCAGCTTAATATGAAATCATTTCATCATGAACAAAATCACTTTTCTATATACTTGAATTTGTTTCTGAGCATGGATAGCAGTATGATTATAAGGTAAACACCATTAGACTTTAAAACCATTTATAAATGTATTTTTAATGAACATGAGGTATTTATCAAAATGAAAGAGTAATTCAAATAATATATAATTTTACTTAAGTGTCTCAAGGTCTACTTGATAGGACAGTAAAGATTGTTTACCAGACACTAGTAAATTTGTACAGGTACTACAAGCTTCTTTCTCCTTTACTTAAAGAGGAATCTCTCCACTGGTCCACAATCCACTATTTTTGCCCATCTACCATTTAGTTGTGCATATTCTAACCTGCAACTGAATACCAAAAGCCACAAATGTTCCCTACCCAGTTGTTAAACTACCATTCCCTCCAATCCAAGCAACTTCAATACACTGAGTATCTGGGGGTAATGGAAAATAAATTGAATATAATATCAATATAAATAAATAACACAGAGGATACTATACTGATTGACATGGATGAAAGAGTAGTGATTGAGAGGGGGCTAGGTAGACAAAGCAGTGCTGCATAATCCTGGGGATACTGCTACCTCTGGACATACTTCAAACCAAACTCTCAGTAGGGTGATATCTTAGTGGTCATCATCTTTCTGTTTCAAGAATGTGAGGCCAGATCCTCAGCTGGTCATCAGTGTTTTGCCTCAATTCAGACCAGTTGATAATTAGGAACATAAAGTTTACAATGGAACTACAGCCAGCACCATATCTACAGAAAATGTTATTACAGGATACAGAATTAGGGAAGAAAAATGAGCAAGAAAGAATGAGAGAAGGAAACAAATGCAAAATAAAACATTTGGTTATAAACATTACAAGAAAATATACCGGAAAACATTAAAATTTAGCTTATAAAGCAGCAAGCTGAATATCTATGTCAACATGTCTGAGTGCAGCCACCTTTTCTGCACAGGCATTTAAAAAAATGTTAAGTCAACACAAAATACCCCAGACTTGTGTTTCAAATAAAAATATTTCACTACCAAAACTCTGTGCTGTTAATCTTTCATCTGTAGCCAAAACTAGTTTTACCCAGTTTCTTTTTTCATTATGTAATTCACAAAGATCTTTTTTCCCTTGACAAATTGAAAAAAAAAATTAGATAAAGCAACATAACTACAAATATTTTTTCTTTTTGTCTGTCATGCACTAAAATATACTTACTACAACCTAAACCCAAATATATAGTATATGCTACAGTTAGCAATTCTCTTATCCTAATCCCTTACTTTTCCTGTAACTTTGTATTTATGAGGAAGAATATTAATACTGGAGTATTCCATTACATTGGAATTTTGTTTGATAGCTTTTGTAACTGCTTGCTTTTCACATTACTCAGATAGGATTTGCTATTTAATAAACCTAGCCTGAAAAACATGATTTATTGCATCAGCAGTTCGGTTCCTTCAGATACTTGTATGTATAGCTAATTTAGCTTAACCTCTATTTATTATATGAAAACCTTAATGACTATACGCAACACATGTAGACAAATCTTATGATTTCCCCTCTAACAAAGAATGTAATCTAGAACTTACCATCAGGAAATTGCTCTGCGTCATCATCAAACATAGCTTCTTTCAAAGCAGATTTGTTAAAAGAACTGATACTATCTGAGTAATTGTACGGGTTATAATCTCGTGAACGTGGAGAGGAGTGGGGAGGCATTGTGTTAAGTAATGATGTTTTGTTATCAAGAGCTGTTCGGCCTGTATCAATTGCTCCACCTCCTGCTCTCAGATCCGCTATTCCAGAGCCACTGCAAATCTGCCAGGAAAAAATAAAAACACCCCTCCCCATAAACATATTAAATATCTCACTCACTTTTTAGTTCACTATTCCTCTTAGGTTAACAGTAGCAAACAACAGTTTTGTCTACACAGGGAAGTTAGTGTGCAGCAAGCTAGGTGTACATTTACCGCACTCTAGCTACTCTACACTAATTCCTTTGTGGAGACTCCTATTGTGCACTAAAAGTGCTTTTGGGTGGTTTAGCTTTTAGTATACTTTAAAATCCAGTACTTTAAAGAGTTAAGCTAAAGCACATGACGGCCCTCTTATCATACAGTAACAGTGTCCACATGTGGGGGTTGTACAGAGTAGGTAGTGGGCTGTAAATGCACACCCTAAATTGCTGTGTGCTAAGTTCTCATGTAGACAATCCAAAGACAAACTACAAAGTTTGCAAGGTTCCATGGGTGCCACAGAATACCAACTAACATCTTAAATTGGCTCATTGTTTCTCAACACTTATGGCTTGTGTAAATGAACACTTAGTTCGCAGCAGGCTGAGTTGTAAATCTACCCTATACTATTGTGCCGTTCACTAAGTGTCCATCTGAACCCTGCTGCCATGCATTGAGCACCCTAAAGCAGAGGTTCTCAAACTGTGGTCCATAGATAGTTCCCTCTAAGATGCGCGCCTGGACGCCACACACAAGAGAATGATGGGCAACCCACCTAATTAGTGGAGTCATGCAGGCATGGCTACATTGATTAGGTCCCTGGACCTTGGAGAAGACACACATATTTGATGAGGTGGTGGCCTTGGGACAATTAGGGGGGAGAGGGCAGTGGGGTGACAAGGGGGGCGGGGAATTTGGGATGTGCAGGGCTGCGGCAGCCAGAGAAAGAGGTGACTTTCTCCAGCTCCAGGGCTGCAGTTGTCGGGGAGAGATGGCCCTCCTTCCCAGCCTCAGCTCAGGGACTGCTGTAGTGGGGGAGAGAGGGAGACCCCTCCTCTCCTTCCCAGCCCCAGCTCGGGGGCTGCCATGGCGGGGGAGAGAGGGCACATCGATCGCATTAGAAAGGTAAGACTACTGATATTAAAGTATGAGTTGTGTACTTTTATTTGTAGAACAAAAAATTATTATTATTATTAAGTTTTTTCTTATATAGCGGTTTTATCCAAAGCTCTTTACAATAATTAGCTAATGGTACAAACAACATTTGGAAAGATCATTAAGTGGTTTGCCGAGACCCTCAGCAATTTTCAAGTGGTCTGCGAAAAAAAGGTTCGAGAACCACTGCCCTAGGGAACTTTTAGCGCACAGAAGTAGGGACCAAACAAACCCCTAGTGCACAGCACGCTAGTGCAGGATAGATTTAAATGCTACTTTACTGTGAACTAAGTGTTCATTTAGACGAGCCCTCAGAAAGCTTAGCTTTCCTCTCAAATGGTGTGTATGAACATTGCCTAAAAGGACTTAGGAGTTTGAACTGAACACAAAACAGCAACATTTTCATAGGGGAAGCTTAGAGTTAGATATTGAAATCGATATTTAAACACCTAAATAATTGGCCTGCTTTTCAGTTGTGTTGAGCTTGAGTTACAGAACCATAGATACCCAAGTTTGAAAAATTTGCCCACAGCTTTTAGACACTATAAAACATTTGTTTGGACTTGCTCCTTTTGAGGGACACACATCAAAACGTGTCTAGAATTCTTTTTACTCGAAGTTTTGCTCTTTGAAAGAGATTTCATGAAGTACATATTTCATTCAAATGATATTATTCGGGGACAGAAATCATACAGTCGCCCTCCAGTGCAACAGCAAGAATATAAAGCAGATCACTTAGTCGAAAACAGGTAACACCAATAAGCAGTTGCAAGTTAAAACTAAAGCCATAGTCCAACAGGCTTTAAAGTGATCGCATTCTATATAGACTTGATTAGCAGCATGGCTTTTTGTAGTTAGAATTTGACAGCTCTAACATAAACAGGTTACTTTACTTTAAGACTAGGAATACAATTTTCAAAAGCACCTAAGTGCCTTAAGGAGCCTCAGTCCCATTTTCAAAAGGTTGATAGGCATGGATAGACATTTAAGAGCTTGAGTCTCACTGAAAGTCAATAGGATTTAGGGTCCTAAAGGCCTACGGCACTTTTGAAAATGGTACTTAGGTGCTCTGAAAATTCTACCCTAGATATACAAATCCATTTAAAGAGACAATTCAGCTGTACTTAATCAGCTCCTCGCGTTGTCATTCAAACACTCACTGAATCACCATCGTCCTTTTTGGAATCCCGTTTCACAGGCTCATTCATATCTTCCTGACTACGGAAACTGAAGTTCTGAATGGCTTCAGTGACGCCACGAAGAGAACTATAAATATCTTCAGAATTCATGTTTTCTGTGTCATAATCGAATGCACTGTAGATCCAGGGAAAACATGGAAGAAGGGGATAAAAAGATTCAATTTATTTTCTGACTATTATTTTACTGAGGAGTGGGGCCACAGGAGTGAAACCACACTCCTGTGGGAGCTGTGGTGGCTGCCTCTCAATGGCACCCCTGCCTTCTTTTGTTAAGGAGACCACCAATGACTGATACTTGGACTTCTTCAAGTGGTGGAATTGGATGGCCAACAAGGGGGTCTGCTTATTTAGGAATAGCAGCAGGAGGAAGCAGACTGTTGCTCCAGTCTCTACTGCTTAAAGTATTAATGCCTTGAGCTTCTGCACAGTTTCTCTATTAAATATAAAATATAAACTATTATAGTGAACTTGCCTACACTTTTAACATTTAAAACTTCAAACTACTAAATCCATCAGCATCAAAAACATGACCTATGAAATCCTCTAGACTGGTAGAAATGGCTGTTAAGCCGTAGAGCATTTCATTGGTTACTTCCTTTTACCCTCCAAAATTTTAAGTTGTCTGGAGATTGGTCCTAGTTAATAGTTTTTAATAAGTGATTATTCTAAGTACCCCATGGTTGATTTAACTTGGGTAAAATTCTTTCTGCAGTTTTTGATGGGGTCGGAATTCAGGAGAACACACAAAAAAACCTGTAACACCAAGTTTACATGTAAAGTTATAACGTAGCCTTATATTACCTTGGTGACAAAGTATTCTGTGATGTATTGGTTGGGGAAGTGAGAGGACTGGACCAACTGGCTGGTGAACGTGGCGTAGGTCTTGTTAAAGGACTTCCCATTGACCCCTATGAAAAAAATGGTATTCTAGTAAAAAATAATATTTCCTTTTAAATTAATGTTATATTTAGTTTTTAACACCATAAAAGTTCTGAGACTAGCTAGCTAGATAAAAACGAGGAGTCCTTGTGGCACTTTAGAGACTAAAATTTATTTGCACATAAGCTTTTGTGGGCTAAAACCCACTTCATCAGATGCATGGAGTGGAAAATACAGTAGAGAGGTATAAATACAGAGCATATGAAAAGATGGGAGTTGCCTTACCAAGTGGTGGTGGTCAGTGTTAACAAGCCAATTCAATTAAAGTGGAAGTGGGCTAGTCTTAACAGTTGACAAGAAGGGATGGAAATAACTTTTGTAGTGCTAATGAGGCCAAGGTAATCATGGTGGCCCATTTCAAACAGTTAACAAGAAGGTGTGAGTATCAGCAGGGGGAAATTAGTTTTTGTAGTGACCCATCCACTCCCAGTCTTTATTTAGGCCTATTTGATGGTGTTCAGTTTGCAAATTAATTCCAGTTCTGCAATTTCTCGTGGGACTCTGTTTTTGAAGTTTTTTGTTGAAGAATTGCCACTTTTAAGTTATTGACTGCCCAGGGATATATGCCATCATGTGCCAGCAATGCCCCTCTGTCCTTTACCTTGGCCAGACTAGACAGTCTCCATGCAAAAGAATAAATGGACACAAATCTGACATCAGGAATTATAACGTTCAAAAACCAGTAGGAGAACACTTCAATCTCCCTGGACACTCAATAACAGACTTAAAAGTGGCAATTCTTCAACAAAAAAAACTTCAAAAACAGACTCCAACGAGAAACTGCAGAATTGGAATTAAAGTGCAAACTGGACATCATCAAATTAGGCCTGAATAAAGACTGGGAGTAGATGGGTCACTACAAAAACTAATTTCCCGCTACTGATACTCACATTTTCTTGTTAACTGTTTGAAATGGGCCACCTTGATTACATTGGTTTCATTAGCACTACAAAAGTGATTTCCACCCCTTCTTGTCAACTGTTGAGAATAGCCCACTTCCACCTTAATTGAATTGGCTCGTTAGCATTGACCCCCCCACTTGATAAGGCAACTCCCATCTTTTCATATGCTGTATATTTATACCTCTCTACTGTATTTTCCACTCCATGCACCTGATAAAGTGTGTTTTGGCCCACAAAAGCTTATGCCCAAATAAATTTGTTAGTCCCTAAGGTGTCACCAGGACTCCTTGTTGTTTTTGCTGATACAGACTAACACAACTACCACTCTGAAACCTAGCTAGATATAAGTAATTTCAGAAACTAAAGAAATTGGCATGAGATATATTACTGTTTATGAAAGTTAAGAGCACCAAGAGCTAACATGATCAGTTTACTTAAAAGTAATAATGCTGAGAATTCTCAGCTTTTTGAAATACATATATACATACACCTCTCTTTAAAATAAGAACATTGTTAACTATAAATTAAGGGAGACTCCTAATTAGAAGCCCCTTGCAAATAAATAAAACCAAACTAAAAATAATAATAAAAAAAACAGTTACCTACCTTCACGTAACTGTTTTTTGAGATGCGTTGCTCATGTCCATTCCAAGAAGGTGTGCGCGTGCCGTGTGTGCAGTCGTCAGAAGGAGTTTCCCCTAGCATTATCCATTGGGTTGGCTGTGGAGCTTGCTGGAGTTGCGCCTTCAGGCGGTGTATATAGGTCCCTGCTGATCCACCGACTCTTCAGTTTCTTCGGAGTACTCTGACAGAGGGGCAGGCAGATGCTTCTTGGAATGGACATGACCAACACATCTCAAAGAACAACAGTTAAGACAAGGTTGCTAACTGTTTTTTCTTCTTCAAGTGTTTGCTCATGTCGATTCCAAGTAGGGCTCCCAAGCATCTCCTAGGAGGAGGGGTTGGGGCTCAGTGGGTCGCAGACTGCAGCACTGCTCTGCCAAATGCGGCATCATCTCTGGCCTGCTGCGTAATGGCACAGTGTGATGTAAAGGTGTGGATCGATGACCACATTGCTGCCCTGCAGATATCTTGAATAGGTACTTGTGCCAGGAACACCACTGAGGATGCCTGGCCCTGTGGAATATGCCATCAGCGCAGGGGCAGGTATCTTTGCCAGGTCGTAGCATGCCCTGATGCAGTCCATGATCCATGAAGAGATTCTTTGGGACGAAACTGGACGACCCTTCATTCGCTTTGCAATCACAATGATGAGTTGCGTTGATTTCCCAAACGGCTTCATTCTTTTGATGGAAAAGGCTAACACTTGCCTGACATCCAGGGAGTAGAACATTCGCTCCCAGTTCCTAGCATGCGGCTTAGGAAAGAACACCGGAAGAAATATATCCTGGTTCACATGGAATTGTTAAACTACCTTGGGAGAAAAGGTGGGTGGGGTGCAACTGCACCTTGTCCTTACAGAAGACAGTATATGCAGGCTCAGAAGTTAAGGCCTTAAGCTCAGACACCCTCCTGTCTGAAGTTATAGCCACCAAGAATGCTACTTTCCAGGAGAGGGAGAGAAGAGATCATGTTGCTAGGGACTCAAAGGGAGGACCCATCAGTCTTGAGAGTACCGGTTGAGATCCCATGGGGGGATTGGTTGTCTTGAGGTTACAGTCTATCTAGTCCTTTGAGGAAGCATCCAGCCATAGGGTTAGTGAAAACTGACCGGCCAGCCGAATCGGGATGGAAAACCGAGATAGTGGCCAGGTGCACCTTTATTGATGACACTGACAGGCTCTGCTGTTTCAGGTGTTATAAATAGTCCAGGATAAAGGGAACTGATGACTGTAAAGGTAGTGTGTCCTTTTGTAATGACCAAATAGAGAATCGCTTCCACTTAGCCAAATAAGTGGCTCTTATTGGTTTCCTACTGCCAAGAAGAACCTTCCTAACAAAGTCTGAGCATGTGAGCTCCAAGGGGTTTATAGCCATGGAGTTTCCAAGCTGTGAGATAGAGAGATTCTAGATTGGGATGCTGGAGGCGGCTGTGGTCCTGCGTGATCAAGACCAGGACCAGGGGCAAGATTATGGGTGTGTCCACTGACAGGCCTAGGAGCATGGTGAACCAGTGTTGACGTGTCCACACTGGCACTATTAAGATCATTGATGCTCCCTCTCTTCTGACTTTTTGCAAGACCTTGTGTACAAGTGGGAAGGGTGGGAATGCATACAGTAGGTGATCCTTCTAGGGCAGGGGAAAAGCATCCATGAGCGAGCCCAGGCTGTGATTCAGGAAAGAACAGAACTGCTGACACTTCCTGTTGTGCCTGTTGAGAACAAGTCTATCTGGGGAAACTCCAATCATTGGAAGATGTTGATCATGACATCCGGATGGAGCGACTATTCGTGATTGTGAAAGGACTTGCTGAGATGATCAGCCAGCTCATTCTGAAAGCCCGGAATGTACGATGCCTTTACATGTATTGAGTGGGCAATGCAGAAGTCCTACAGTTTGAGAGCTTCCTGGCATAGGGGAGAGGAGCGGGCACCACCCTGTCTGTTTATATAGAACATCATTGTTGTATTGTCGGTCAATACCAATACACATCTGCCCTCCAGATGGGTTTGGAACGTCTGGCAAGCAAGGCGAACCGCTCTTAGCAACCTGACATTGATGTGCAGCGAAAGTCTGCCTGGGACCAGAGACCTTGAGTCCTGAGTCTTCCTAGATGTGCCCCCTCCATCCCATTGCCAATGCCTCCATGACTAGAGACAGAGCCTGGAGAAGGGTACTCCTGCACACACCGCTTGTGGGTTGAGCCACCACAGGAGGGACTCGATAACTGGAGGAGGAAGAGTGACTATCGTATGTAGGCGGTCTCGGTTTGGCCTGTATACTGAGGCCAGCCAGGCCTGTAGACCCAGTGTCTCGCATGCTGAACTACATACATACAAGCAGCCATATGACCGAGCAGCTTCAGGCAATTTCACGTCATAGTAGGAGGATATCATTGTAAGCCCCCTAATGGCACCCATGGTCAGAAAACGCAATTCCGGAAGGACTGCTTTGGCTTGACCTGAGTCTAGGAGAGCTCCGATGAACTCTATCCTCTGAGTGCGGGTTAGAGTTGACTATGTCACATTCAGTATCAGCCTGAGCCTGCCAAAAATCAACCGTACCAGGTTCACATGCTCCTCCACCTGAACTCTGGTGCAGAACTTGATTAGCAAGTAGTCTAGGTATGGGAATACTAGTATCTGTCACCTCCTCAGGAAGGCATCTACGACCAACATGCATTTGGTGAACACCCGAGGGGCCGCCGATAGCCCGAAGGTGAGAACTGTAAACTGATAATGGGTGGTGTTGACCACAAAGTGGAGGAACCGCCTGTGGGACAGGACTATCGACACATGAAAGTACATGCCCTTCAAGTTGAGGGCGGCATTCTAGTCCTCCAGATCCAGTGAGGGGATAATGGAAGCCAGGGAGACCATGCAGAACTTCAACTTTTTCATGAATCTGTTAAGGTTTCGCAGGTCTAGAATAGGCTTGAGCCTGCCCTTGGACTTCGGGATTAGGAAATACCGGGAATAAAACCCCTTGCCCCAGAACTCCTAAGGGACCTCCTCTACTGTTCCAGCTTCTAGGAGCATTTGTAACTCCTGTATGAGAAGTTGCTCGTGAGAAGGGTCCCGGAAGAGGGAAGGGGAAGGGGAGTGGGTGGGAGGGATGGAACAGAATTTGAGAGAATATCCCAATTCAATCATGAATAAGACACATTGATCCAAGGTGATCCAGGCCCAGGCATGGTAGAAATGGATTGACAGTTCACGAAATGGAGGAAAGGATCTGGGATTTTACTTGGTGCATCACCCCCAGGTGCACCTTCAAAAGTTTTGCTTGGGGCCAGAAGACTGCCTCACTGAGCCCTGGCTCTGGGTGGATGAGGGCTGAGGTGGCCTCCTCCCATTATTTTTGTAATGGGAGGAGGCCTGTTGTAATCTTGTCTAGGATGAGTAGGGCAGAAGAATGGGGGAAGCTGACATTTGAAATGCTTCCTTTGTGGGGCTGGTATATGGAGCCTGAGAGATTTTAATGTCGCTTGCGAGTCTTTGAGACTGTGGAGCTTAGAGTCTGTTTGCTCCAAAAACAGCCCTGATCCATCGAAGGGCAAGTCCTGAACTGTTTGTTGGATTTCATGCGGGAAGCCTGAAGCTTGCAGCTACGAGCTCCTTCACATGGCTATACTGGTCGACATCATGCGGGTTGCCGAGTCCACTGAGTCAAGTGTGGCTTACAATGAGGTCCTTGCTATAACTTTGTCCTCTTCGATGATGGTCCTAAACTCTAACCGGGATTCAGCTGGAAGCAACTCTTTAAACTTAGTCATAGTGTTCCAAGAACTGAAATTGTAGAGGCTGAGGACCACCTGCTGGTTGGCAATCTGAAGTTGGAGCCCTATGTTAGAGTAGACCTTTCGGCCAAAGAGGTCCACCTTCTTTGCCTCCTTAGATTTTTGGGTCCGACATGGGCTGTGCCAGCTGAGGATGGAGAACTAACTCTATAAGGAGTAGTTTTAACCTAAAGTCTCTCTCCTTTTTGGTTCTTGGCCAGAACCTGGGCAGATCTTGTACCTGTCCGTCTGGTGGACCTCCCCCAAGCACTTTAAACAAGAGTCGTGGGGGTCACCCCTTGGCATAGGTTTCTGGCAGGACCCACACAGCTTCTGGCATGCCCCAGTCCCCAGGAGAAGAACACAGTCGGGGAAACCCCAACAGAAACATATCTAACTATAAAAACTACTTGAAACACTAATTAACACTAAGTTACCTATTTACAGGTACAAAGAGAAACACCACTAGGGGACTGAGACAAAAGCAGCTCCAATGACTGTCATGGGCGGTAAGACGGAACTGAAGAGACGGCGAGTTGGCAGGGACCTATATGCACCACGATGAAGGCATGACTCCAGGGGGCTCCACAGCCAATCCGATGAGTATGGCTAGGGGAAAGCCTTTCAATGACTGCACGCAGTGCGCGCCCACCTACTTGGAATTGACATGAGCAAGCCCTCTAAGAACAACCTATATTAAGATGAAGATGAAAGTAAGTATCAGTAGCTTCAGAGCAAAAAAAAATAAGTGTAAATACCTGACCACCATTGCCCGTATTCCGGAGATGGTTGTGGAGAAGCTTTGTTGCTCCATCCTGAAATGTTTTTGGTAAAGCACCCAGTAACATTGTGAACTCTGGGGTATTTAGTTCAAATAGGGCAATCAGCACTGACTGTGCAGCCTAGAGCAAAAAAATATTAATGAAAACTATATGTGAATTTTTGTTTTAAAAATGTTAGATATTGAAAATTGCTTTATTTTACCAGTAAGGATTCCAGAGAAAGGAGTAATCAAAAAAGATAGCAGAAATGCAATGCTGATTTCTTGAAGTTTTTATATAATTAAAATAGGTATAAAGGTATCGGCAGACATGATTAAAAAACAATGGACATTTGCTGGTCACACACTGATGACCCTTTTACTTCCCATGATCCTCCTAGCAACAAGTTATTTTGAGATATTCTCCCAGAGTGCTTTGTGCTAGTAACAACAAATGAAATGACAAACAAAATGGCATGACGACTTAAGTGATTTTGGCATTAAAACAGAATAGTTTCCAAATGATAGAAGACTCATATTTAGCAGAATACCTCAGACATGATGGGAGCCAACTTGCTACACACCTGCCTCTTCCCCAGACACTTTCTGGTGAGTTCTCAGGTGGGTTGTGACCCACAAGTTTATCAACTGAGAATCTTTATTTTTTAATTTAGCAAATAGATTTGTTAAGCTGGAGAACAGCAGGCATAGTTTTGTGGTCTGATCATAGGTCTTTAACTTACACTGACTTCCCCAAGATCACATGGGGAGTCATTTAACTTCTTTCTTCTTCAGTTTCCCTTATCTATAAAATATGAACAATTACCTTGCGAGGTAAATGTTTTAAGAATTAATTTAGCAGATTGCAAAACACTCTGAAGATGAAAAGTAAAATTTGAAGTATTAATATTAGAGCTTCTGGCTTGCTGCATAATTTTTCTGATTTTAAGTTTTTATTTGTTAGGCAATTTATAGATCCTCCCTGCCTTTACGAGGTAAATACTTGTTTTTAAACTGGTGTTGTAAAATTGTTTTCCTTGACTTGTATCAAAAGCACAGCTTTGTTAATGACAGTAGAACGTAATTAGTTATGCAGTGTATTTGTTAGCTAACTTTTTTAGCTGATTTAGTATCATTTACACAATTTAGTCAATGCTGATTTGAGAGGCCAAAAGGTTTGCCAGTGTGGCAAGAGGCCAGTCACCTATCAATGAAAGGCGGGATATTGTTGAATTACATAGACTTATTTAATACTTTAATCTGGAATCCGCTTCATACCAGAATGAACCACTTATATCTAGCAGCTCACCAACAAGGTCTGCCATGTGCTGGACAGAACCAGTGTCTAATGCTTGAATAAATGACAGACAACTTGCTTAAGTACCAAAATATTTAAAGTAATTTAGAACATTCTTTCAGATATTTCTCTTTTTCTCTCCAGAGTAATAAACTGTAGCAACTTTAAGTGGACGGCTAACACTGAAAACATACATCAGCAAATATTCATGTGTGTGTTTAAATGTAATTAAGTAAAATATTAAAATGTTAAACATAAATTTGCTGTGAACAACTGTTCTTCACTGGTGAGTGGCTACATCTTTAAACCTCTTTCTCCTTTCTGTCCTAGTCTCTTCACTTCAATGCAATTTGAGTTAATAAAAACCAAAGGGAAATTGACAGATTCATCAACTCCTAACTGGTTAAACTTACAAATACAGGGCTAGTAGTAATTCACTGATCTCTTTGCCAGTTGAGACATAAATCCCCCCAGAACTCTAAAGTTTCCAGATTGTACCTGTAGCTAATCTTATATGTAACCTTGGGTTATTACTGTCACTCTTATCTTCTCTCTCTTCTCTGTTGTATTTTAAGCCCTTCCCCCCAGGCATCATTCAAAATTATTTAGAATTTAAGCTTTCTGGGGTAGAAGTGTATTTTATACTTGTACAGAGTCCATCACAATAAGGCTCAAATCCTGCCATCTCGAGGTATCGCGGCTTCTAATTATGCACATTTTATTTGGATACTGTAGGCGATTCTGAGAAGTAGCATGTGTCAACATGTTCCTATAATTGGGGGTCAAATTGAGAAATAAAAATGGTATTCCCAAGGTCTGCCCACAAATGAAGTTTTATTTTTGTGTCTCAGGTGGAGCTACATTCACAGCAGATTTTTTTATGTGATTGTCTATTTTTTTCTTACATGCTGTGACCACCAATCAAATAGTTATCGATTTTGATGTTTAATTGGTCATTATTTTGCTTCATAGTAAACTATGCCTTTAAATGATTTGGGCTAATTCACAACCCTCTCGCAACTACTGTTTCAGGCTGGCTGTAGATTGATGCACATATCACTGTTTTGGTTTACATACTGTTGACCTTAAAATTTGACCTTTGAAACTAGGAATGTTAGAGACTTTTCATTAAAAACAAACCCAAAATAAAACTGAAAACACAACTGAGATTCTGGAGCACAGAATGTTAGCCTCCAGAAAAAAGTCCAGTTCAATGACCAACAGCAAATGGTCCATTGGAAATGCTCATAATGGGAAATGTCATTTGTAGAAAGTAGGTGGAAAAAAGCTGCTTTGTTTTAATATAATTGAAAAGTTCATTTTAAAAAGTTACCACTTATTAAAAATAGAGCAAGTTGCTGTGAATGGTTATTATGTATCTAATTTTTCATTCAAATCTATTTAAGTGAAAACCATTTAAAACACAGTTTAATAATGTCAGGATACCACTTTCGAAGATTTACTGGTGTAATCTTGACGCTCAGGGCAACTGGCTATTGCAAGTGGCTCTCTGACGGTAACAAAAAGTAAGATGAGAAAATGTAATTACATGAAGTATTCCAGATGATAAAGCTTATTGGCAGCTCCTTCATGATTCAGTTACTTATTGACATAAGAACCCACACTAGAGATTTTAATCATCAGATAAGATAGACTACCATGTGCCTTACTACTTAAACTTCACTGACTTAGGTTAAAGAGACCCTTGAATATAAAGCTCATGAAAAGTGTTATCAGGTCTTGAAAAATTCACTTGCTCAGGGTGAATATGAAACTTCTCTGGACAAGTGTCACCAAACCCTACAGAATCTTAAGCTTTCATTTAAAAAAAGATGAAGTCCAGGTTTTTCAAAAATGATGCTAAAGTTAGGTTTCTAAATAATTATTTATGGATCTACTGTATGGTCACTACTCCTGAAAAAAAATCAGGCACTTTGGGCACCTAAAATATGAACATAGGAACCTAACTTCAGGCACCCGTTTTTGAAATTACTGGCTTATATTTCTAGCCTTCTGCGGTTGAGAAGTTAAATTCCCAAATGTGAACCAAGTGCAAAGTGAATTAATGCCGTCTCCTTTAGTCAGTAGTCTGCTCCTGGACCTCCCATGCTTAAAACTTTGCCAAGCTAAAGTAGAATGAAAATTGACCAGAGTCTGATCAGTTTTCACTAATGTTAAGAGTCCTGTGTGCAGCTGTGAGATCTACAAGAATAAGGTCATATTTCATTCTGCTGGTGCTTGAAAGCTCTGAGCAGAAGCAGAAGCAAGCACTGGAGCTAGCTGATGCAGAAGAGCAATCAAAAAAGAAGGCTGGGATGGAGTCAAGAACTACAGAATCCCACCTAGGCTTGTAACAACTAAAGTTCTGGAGAGGAAAGACAGCATGAAAGGAGAGAACCAGAGTATGCATGTCTTTTCTTCCCTTCCAGCAGCCTGAGGAGTTTATGACTGATAATGTAAGCAGCACTAACACCTAAACAGAGGCAAATCTGAAAGATAATTCGTATTCTGAGACACCACCTAGGAAGAATACCATCATAAACTTCCCCCTTCCAAGAAACTAGAGGGACTGGCTTCTCGTTTGGGTGGTGCCTATGGACAGTAAGACCCCCAGTGTTTTGCATTAGTTTGTGGCTAGTAGATGTCTGATATTTTCAAACATGAGAAGTCAGAACAGAGAAATACTGTAAGAAGATTCTGGCGGGAGAAGCAGAAGAAAAGTGGTGAGAGAAAAATACTGAAGGGGATGTAAAGAACACAGTATAGATAAAGGGAGAGAGAGTTGTGGAGGAAAAAAGTAAACAATAAAGATAACTCAAGATTAGACATAGTATGATCTATTATAGTGAGAAAAACGAAGTTTAACCAGGAAGGGAAATAAAAACAGGAACTAAAACAAGTGAGATGAAAAAAGTAGGTTTGCTGAACAATACTTGGAGATTATATTACAGTAACTCCTTGCTTAACGTTGTAGTTATGTTCCTGAAAAATGCGACTTAAAGCGAAACGGTGTTAAGCAAATCCAATTTCCTCATAAATATTAATGTAAACGTGTTAGCATTAAATGTAATAATTCTGAATATTCTTGTTATCCATATAAATACCCAAGTCATAGAATCATAGAAGATTAGGGTTGGAAGAGACCTCAGAAGGTCATCTAATCCAACCCCCTGCTCAAAGCAGGACCAATCCCAACTAAATCATCCCAGCCAGAGCTTTGTCAAGCCAGGCCTTTAAAAAAAAAAAAAAAAAAAAAAAAAAAAAAAAATCTCTAAGGATAGAGATTCCACCACCTCCCTAGGTAATCCATTCCAGTGCTTCATCACCCTCCTAGTGAAATAGTTTTTCCTAATATCCAACCTAGACCTCCCGCACTGAAACTTGAGATCATTGCTCCTTGTTCTGTATTCTGCCACCACTGAGAACAGCAGAGCTCCATCCTCACTGGAATCCGCCTTCAGGTACTTGAAGGCTGCTATCAAATCCCCCCCCCCCCCCTTCTCTTCTACAGACTAATAAACCCAATTCCCTCAGCCTCTCCTCATAAGTCATGTGCCCCAGCCCCCTAATCATTTCCCTTGCTCTCCGCTGGACTCTCTCCAATTTGTTCACATCCTTAATGGGCTCTAGCTAGTGTTATAGTGTAACTAAGTTACAGGAGAATAAATTTCTGAAAATGTTTGAAAAAATATTTAAAAAACTGTCAGACACAGAAAGGGTTCACATGTAGTTCATTTAAAAATAACTGCTGGACACCAGCATATATCACACATAATTAGAAAACGATTCAAATACCTCAACTTCTACTAAAAATAAAAAAGACTCCCTCCCCTTTTAATCATAAAGTTAGTTTAAAAAAAGGGGGTGTGTGTGTGTGTGATAAGCAACTTAAATGAAGTCTTAATGGTTAAAGAATATTGTGCTTGTCTGGAGAACACCTGCTTGACCAACTTTGTGCCATATACTGCTATACATTTTGATGACTGAGTAGATTGATGAGATCCTCTTCACTATTTTAAGGAGCAGTTTAATTCAGATGATTGTCCAGTAAATAGGAGCATTTTGTTAGACTCCCTCACATCCTTCGTTTTCAATATCTCCTTGTTCTCAGTAGCTTAAAGGACTAGGAGTTTAGCATGATCTGGGAGGACAAGGAAAGCTAAGAAAATGGATCTGAAGAAGAGTCTGGGCAGGGCTGGTGCAACAGGCAAAGTACATGATTTTGGGAGCAGTGTTTTGGATGGACTGATTTACAATAAGGCAAGTAGGGATAGCTCAGTTGAGTTGATAAAGCCTTGGACAAGACTCAACAATGGAAATGGCAAAGAATGATGGACTTTTTTGAGCAGTTGATAAAAAACAGGATTCAACAGTTACTGTAAGTGGAAAGGGGGGGCAGAAGTGGAGAGAATGATTGAAAGAGGACACCAAAATTAAGAACATAATGTGTAAGTTTGATATTCAATTAATACAACACTTGCCTTTTAAAAAAAGTTACTTTCCATTTTCTTGCTAAATGATGATCCAGTTCAAAGAGAAACACACTAAGTTTCCTTAAGTTTAGCACCAATTTTTGTTTGCACACAACGAATGAAGTTTCTTTTTACAGACTTTGTGAAATCTGCTTTTTTTGTAATTTTGTATACTTTTACACACTTGTAGTAGAAAAATGATGCTAAGACAGTCAGGGCCAGAGGGACAAGGATGATGGTGGAGTTGCTAACAGGAGTAGAAAAGGGCCGGTTTAGGAGAAATTATTTTAATGTAGGTTAGTAATAGATCCACCATGAAGAAAAAGCTAGAGCGAGCAGAGGTAGGTCTACAAATGATCAGCAAAGAACAGATAATTGTAATCATGTGATTAGATTATATCTCCCCAGAAAAGACAAAAAAAAGAGAGAAAGAGGTGCCAAGTTCTAAGAGAGGGAGAAGCTGTCAAAGGAGTGGTCATAGAATTCTCTAAAGCCTGCTGGTGGGAAGTTGGTATAAAAATCTCAAGAAGAAAGGAGTGACCCAAAAAAGATAAACAATACAGAATAATCTGTTAGTGAAAACCAAATCTCTTCTTTTTAATCAATTTTTTTACTGGGAAACATAACTCCCTCTCACTTCCTGCAAAAAATCTCTGTAGAATGTGTATTTTAGTTTTCCACAGCAAATGTTACCAGCAGTAGCTTCTGTATGAAGAGTTCTTTGATGCCAAAGTAGTAGTTTTATTAAAATGTCAGCTTCCTATTGTCACCAACTCAACAATTGCTCCTTAAATCTTTTTGTCAAATACAAAGAATGTGTAAAACCAGATGCAAACATCCAACCAGATGAACTATAATTTTAGTTTCTTACTCACTCCTCCTGTGATCAATGTATTATTACTGGGACAGAAGGTGGCCCTTGTTGGAGTAATATTAGTTAAAGCTGTCTAGAGAAGGCCACTTAAGTAAATTTTACTGTCATACACAGTGTTTTAAACAATAGTATTCCTTTTACCCTAAGATAGGTTCATCCCAACCAGCTAGAATATAACTTGCATTGTCTAGAACTTTAAATTGTATTAGTTATAACATTTAAGCTCAAATATTTTAAAAAACACAGCTCTCTCTTAGTCTAGATAGGCTAAGAGAGAGGCTTTATTTTATCTATTTTGACACTACATGCTTTAATTTAATCTATGTATCGTGAAATGGAGTAGGTTCTCCATACCCTTAAAGAATGAACCTACAGAGAAATTTTTGTAGGACTCCTTTGCTGGAAAAATTGTCTTAAATTACAAAACCCTAAGACATTTTTTTTGTTAAAGGATTAGTTAGGAATATGGTGATAACCCACATACAAATAGCGCCTAACTCTGATAGGACAATCAGAATAAGTTTCAGCTTTAAAAACTACTGAAGAAAAACCCTGAAAAACTAACTACATTTTTTAGCATGAATGGACATACCTTTCTAACATCTGAACTTTTCGGTTCTGTTGTCCAGGTGATGATCCGAGATACCGCCAGCCTAGTTTCACTTGAATTTACGAAATCCCCTGGGTCCATCTGCTGTGCAAGAGTCTCTATGTATTTAAGAATTGCAACTTTAACCTGCAAAGGTAAGCAGAGTCAGGTAAATAGATAAAAACAAAAGTGTGCTGTAAATGTGATTGTACTCAGGAAACAGGGTTCTATTTATTTAGAACAAATAATCCAGAATGGCTAACATAATGGGACAAAATGAGATACTTTTTTTTAAAGTGAATTAAATATTGGCAATTTTATCAGAAGTCTTTTAGCTGATTTTAAAATCAATTACCTGGAGTCAATGTTTTTGTTTAATACCCATATAGTATCTATAATCTGTAAACGAGTCTACTGTACTAACAGACATCTTCATTCTCACTAACATTAAATAAAAATACTAGCATACTGCATGTGCAACTGTTTAGCCATTCACTTTCTATTTAGTTTGTTTATATTTGGCATAGGGAGCACCACCTGATGAACTGGAGAGGATACATACAGACGTAATTGGCTTCTTCCAGTAAACTTGTATTTAATTTGTACTCAGAATCCCTTGGCAGTCCCTTTAGCAGCAGAAATCTATGCTGAGCATTAAACATCTTTGTTAGGGGATAATTTTTGTAAAACATCTTCCTATTATAAACAAACCATAAGGGAAATAGGACTGTTACAATAAAGCAGTGCCAGTAAGTAAGCAATAATACACATGGCAATCAGTACACACACTTTTCTTTGAAGGAATTCACTACATTAATGAATGTCAGTGTGTTTATGAATAGGCATAAATGAGACAAGGAAATGGGGTGGGTAATTATTTGGATGATCTGGTTTAACTTTTTAGCTGTTTCTGTCTCCATTAACTATGGTGCTAGATCTGAGATTATGCACAGTAAAACTTGAGAGGTTTTTTTTTTTTTTTTAATGTGTTGGTGGCTTGCACTGATAACGGTTCTGAATAAACATGGATCATTTAAAAGCTTCCTTCAGTCATCCTACTATTTCAGATATATAAAAAATAAAGTGTGTCAATGCACTGAGTGACAAACATTAGTGGAAGGAACTGAAACTAAATGTAATTTAACCATATTAATTCTTTCCCCCTCTTGCTGGCTGTTAGGTCTTGCCTTTTCTGAAGTTACACATAACCCACGGATTGAAGCTCTTTGTGGTACATAAGTCAATGGAAAATACTGTTGAGAACCCGGCAGCTAGAATTTTCTCTTTTTGAGATAAAAATCTTAAAATTACTTATATTTTGCAAAATGTGTAATTCAAAACACATACTGAAAACAAAACATCTCCTTTCTAATATCCAATCAAGTATAATTGTGCGCATATACTATTTCCTCCCCCACAAGGCTAATGAGCCTTTTTATGACATCGCTGTGTCCATCTGCTAATGATATCTTAAATGTACATTGTGATACAGGAGGGCCAGGGAGCAGTGGTAGAGTCCTAGAGGGGAAATATATAGGCCCAAGGCTAATTAAGGTGTGGTTCCCTGGAGACTAGGGAGGGTGGCTACAGGTTAATTGGAGCACCTGCAGTAAATTAAGGCCTTGTCAGGAACCTAATAAAACCCCCTGCTTCAGGAAGTCAGAAGAAGGAGGAAGGAAAGAACTGGAGCTTGGAGGTGTGCTGTGAGACTTGAAAGGTCAGAGACCCGAAGTAAGGGAGACCCTCCCAGCAGGGGATGGAGAGTCTCTCCCCCAGCATCTAGGGACTGAAGATACCCCACCCAAGGAGGAAGAGGGTAAGAACCTGCAGGGATTGAGAGGTGCTGGGGCTCAGAGTGAGGAGAAACCCAGACCCCTTCCCCGCTTCCCTCCTTTACCACCTTCCCGGGCCACTAGTGGGACCCTCGGCGCCCCAAGAGCAGGGGGAAGAGGTGGCATCTTAGCCCCCACCAAGAAAAGAGCAGGACCCACCATACTAACATTGGCCATCTTGTCACCACATATACCTTTAAAGCCAGATGCTACGATTAGAAACCAATGATAACATGGTGCAAAAATGCACCCAGCTATCTGTACCCAAAAATTCCTAAGAACAAGATATAAGGCTTATTCAACAGTTAAAAATTGTGAAGAAAAGCATTCCCAATGGAAGTAGAGTCAATCTGTCTTCAGGAAAGATGGTGGCCCCTATGTTGTCTACAGACAGGGAGGAGTACTGAATAGCAGGTGAGTAGAAGTAGGAACCATCTAAAGGGCAGCTTGTGACCTCAGTCCCATTATGAACAATAAGAGATGACAGTCATTTTGAAAAAGGTTAGTTCATGGTGTTTTGTTTTTTTTTTGAAAGAACATTATTCTTCTGTGTCTGTGGAAACTTCTATGTTGAAGAACAAAAAAAGATGACCATTAGAATCATAGAAGATTAGGGTTGGAAGGGATCTCAGCAGCAGGACCAATCCCCAGACAGATTTTTACCCCAGTTCCCTACATGCCCCCTCAAGGATTGAACTCACAACCTTGGGGTTAGCAGGCCAATGCTGAGCTATCCCTCCCCCCTTGTACAGTAACTGGAGTTGTTCAAGATGTTTGTTTCTATGGGTGCTCCACTTCAGTGAGGCATGCTCCCTACGAGCCTTTGACTGGGGACTTTTGGTAGTGCCAATTCAGTCCGCACATGAGCTGTAGCTAACCTTGTGCCCTCTATTGAGGGTATATAGGGCAGTGTCAGATGAACTACCATCAATTCCTTCTCTACCACGAAGTCCAGCAAAAGCAAAGACTCCAAAGCAGAGGGGAAAGATGGCGGTTAGTGGAGGACAAAAGACAAACCTCTTGAATAACTCCAGTTACTGTATAAGGTAAGTAACTTTCTCTTTGAGTAATGTCCCTATAGGTGCTCCACTGATTTATTGATTGTATTTCAATTGTAATCTTGAGCTGTATAGGAAGTAAATTAGTTAGTGACATATATTACTTATTTATATTTGTTTTCTTATTTTTGTAATAAATCTGTAAAAGCATACTAGAATCGTTCCTCTCTCAAAACTTCAATGTGGGAAACAACTTATTTAGAGGTAAAGGTAAATGCATTGAGTAGCTCCTGGTCATGTATTTTATTTATTTGAATAAAATCCTGTTCAAACTACTACATAAGCATGATGCATTTGCCAAAATGGTCCTACATGACTTATCACTGTCCCAGATCAGGTAATATTTGCTAAAAACCTTCACTTCTTCCTTCCAGCCATCAATCTGGCCAGTATTTTTCATGTATCTGTCACCTTCAAACTGCATTCCTTTAATTCACTGTATGTGAAGCTGAATGTGAAAACAATGCGAAGATGCTAGCTGGTGCAAAACCTGGCTGTCTGCCTCCTACATGGACTAGGTCTTCAGAAGCACATTATTCCTGTTTTTTGGGTCCCCTACTGGCTCCCCATCTACCTCTGAGGCCAGTTCAAGGCCCTACTTCCAATTTTCAAAGCCATTAATGGGTCATGTCCCAGCTTCACTAAAAACCACATAGCTATCTATGAACCATGGAGACAGCTGTGCTCCTTTGGACAAAACACAGAACACAAAGTCCAGGACACAGAGTGTGTGAGCCAGAGTCAAGGCACTCTTGGCTGAGGGAGATATGTCTGTAAAACAATTTCCCAAAGAGATGAGCAATCCAGAATCTGATCACTATTAGGTCATGCTAAAAGACTTTCCTCTTTGATATAGTTTTGCCATCATAACAAGAATGATATTTCCAACAAACTCCATTCTCTCTCACCGATACATAACCATCCCTTCCAGCAAGAGTTTCTGAAAACCATAGAAGGAGAAGAGCCGGACTCCATCAAGTTCAAAAGGAATCTTGCTATGCCAATCCAATTAACCCTGGGAAGTACTATGGGATGGGTACCAGTACAAAATACTAACACAGGTAGGTAGAGTCCTTAACACTACCTACTATATTACATTTTTGATTACTTCTAATAAATATGTTCTCTGGCTCTTCAGTGATAGTGGTAAATTTTAGGAAGAAGTTGAGGGGTAGGGAATAGTGTATGATAAGTTCTTGGATTTCTGAAGACAAGATTATTGCCTGTTAACTGCAAACTTTACAAAAAAGGTAATATTTAAAATATTCTTTAAAAATCTGTTTGAAACTACACATATTGAGACAATAATTTGAAGCCACAGTTCTAAGAAAGAGGTGGCTTCTCCAGCCAACTTCTATTAGAGAAATATTATATTTCTCTAACATTGACGAATCTTTATGATAACCGCTCGGTCTGTTCCCTAAATCAGTCTTAAAAAAAACAAAACAAAACAAAAAACTTTCTTCTGTCATCAGGAGGATGGTCTTGGCCTTGGCTTCCTCGGTCTTAAGTTCTGGCTCCAATTTTTAAGGAATTCCACTCTTTGGACCCCATCCTCATACCAGAAGTCCATGCTTTCTTTCAAATCTACAGTATGAACTTCACAAAAGGGAGCATATCATGCTTTAGTAATTACATCAGAATTCTATGGAGAAAGTAACTCGCAGCAATCAACGCGTTAATCTTCCGGCAATAAACCTCTGTCTTAAGGACATGTTGCAGAACAAATTGTGTGATTTCATTACTACTACATTTGTTTTCTTCAACAACTCTGATCACATCATAAGATAGTAGCTGCTATTTAATACACCACCACAAAGTAATAGTAGTCAAAGTATAAACTGTCCTCAGAGTGAGTAATATTATAAAGTTTACTGTGCTGCAAACAAAGCAAAAACAAAACAAAAAAATGAGGTATTTGCATGTGACTTCAGCCCCACTGTGTACAGGGAAAAAAGTGTAATCTTGTGCATTGTTACATTGCATAACATTCCAAATTGTGTAAAAAATTTTCGTGCAGGACAGAGCAGAAAAATCCAGCTTTGTATATGCTTGTTATTTCCCCAATTTGCCTTATTTGTAAATCTTATTAGGATTTACTGCATTTATACCAAAGCCAACCTCTTCTCTAATTGTACATGTCCTAGAGAAATCAGTTTTAATTTTAGGTTGTACAACCATTTTTATGTCAACATATTCTTAAGCTGTGAAAATGCGTGCATATATAATGCAACACATTACTTTTAGAAAAGCTTAAATAAAATAATGCACTAAACATAAAAGTAATATGTTTTAGAATGAAAATTTAGGTACATGTGTTAATATTAACATTATTTAAATTTTAAATATGCCCATAACATACAAGATGAAAGTAGTTTAGGGAAAAACCTTCATTGTCAGAACTACATCCAGAAAAGAAGATTGGGAAATCACAAACATAAAATGAGAAAAGACTTGATAGAGTGAGTTTGCATAACCAGCTTGGTGTTAGGCGGCCATATTTTTGTTGCTTCTGTATTCATTGGAGTGTGGTCTTATCAGGTCTGTTTTTGCAAAAAACGCTCTGACACTAGTATATCACTTGAAGTTGAATATCTGCATGCTTAAAGTTTCTTGCAAAGGTTAGTAGCCATAGACGGATGCATACAAATAAAAATTATCAAACATTGTAAAGTTTTTACATAGGGTTAAAAAAGGCAATAATGCAGACAAAAAACCTTGGAGCTCCAAAAAGAGCGAAGCTGGTCCTGCAGCGCTGGCTTGACTGTCTGAAAGTTTATAAAAACAAAATCCACCAAGTGAAAACCTTTTTTGCAACACAAATCCAAATAGTAAGAGAAAGCAAATTTCTATCAACAAATATTTCATTTGCAATTTAGACTTGTAAATTCTTACCTTCAAGCTGGGTGTCTGAGTCTGGTCAACAGTGAATCTCATTAAAATACTGAATTGGAGATCATTTGGAAAAGATTCCCTGAAAAATAAAGAATCAGGCAAAACACATTACTTGCATAGGGCATGCATTTAATAACAGTACAGGTGGTCGCTCTAACTTATAAAAACTTTGTCTACCTTTCAAACTACAATATCTGCCTACTTGTTTTAATCTCTGGGTAGATATGCTATATCATACTTCCAGAAACATCCAGCTAATGTAGAAAGAACATACATCAAATGATCTTACTACTTTCAAGCAATTATATGTGCTAACATGTAAGACAAACAAAAACTCTCTCAACAGTAAAAAGAACAGGAATACTTATGGCCTTAGAAACTAACAAATTAATTTAAGCATAAGCTTTCGTGGGCTAAAATTCGCTTCATCGGAGTTCATCCGATGAAGTGAGTTTTAGCCCATGAAAGCTTATGCTTAAATAAATTTGTTAGTCTCTAAGGTGCCATAAGTACTCCTCATTCTTTTTGCTGATACAGACTAACACGGCTACCACTATGAAATCTCTCAACGGCATGTGACTTATTAAATCCAATCCTGCTAGGATGTGCATTCCATAATCTAGAAAACTAATTCTGTATTCATCTTTCAATGTTAAGCATTCAAAATATCTGGGATAATCTGAATTCCTTAAATTGGCTGGTATTTAGAAAACTACTACTACTACTATTTGTCACATTTTAAAGCCATCCACAGGTTGTGTTTTGGGGCCAATATCCTTACAGTACAGTAAGAAAGAAATGTGGGAATATACTCTGGTGCCAATTAAAATTGCACACACATTTTTGTCAGCAATGTAATACCTTGTGATATCAAGTGCCTTCTGAACTTTTGCTTGTACAGACCCAAGCAAATCAGCACCCATTTTCTTCAATAGCTGTGTCAACAACACAAACAACCAATCCTGTAGATCTTCTTTATGGACCTGGATGAAGTCAACCAAGGTCTCCAAAAACATGCTGAACACCTAAAGGAGGCAGAGAAGGGAAAAAGGAGGGGGGGGGGGGAAAGAAAAGGAAATGACATTGACCTGTGCTGAACTCACAAATGATGAAGAAAGCAGTAGGGGAATCAAAGGCAGACAGAGGCAGTGATTTGCAGCCAAGCAGGAAAACAATCTGTCTTGCTTTTCATTGGTCTCCGTGATACAAGAGAATATTGCTATTCAACTTCAGCTGAAGTTTGACAATTAGCTATTCCATGCAGTATCATTGGGTAAATAAATGTTTACTGTGATGGCTGGCACAACTTTATTTATTTTTTAAATTTAAACTTCTTTCCACTTCAAGCTTTATGTAATTAAGTCAGTTCTACGTAGACAATAAAACTGGCTTATCTTTTTTTTAAAAAAAAAAAAAGCAAAGAGGCCACAGAATGCTTAATTAAAATATGATCTGTGGAGATCTGCATCAAGAGAATGCTTGTTCCTTTCCATAGACGATTTGGAGAATGGAACAGGCTTCTCTGTTCTTGCAGTATTCTGAAACAAATTATTCACCCTAGCTGAGGAAAAACTACAGTACATTTCTGATTATTATGTCCTTCTGAAATATATGGAATATTAATCTTTCTAAAAACATATTAGCTACTATTATGACATTTTGGAAGAGTGGTGTTGGGAAGCAAATATTCAGGAAAATGATCTATAAGTACATTTATGCTGCATAGCACCTCCCCCTGGCAGTGATTCTCAGAGCCCAGGTCAACTGACTTGGGCTCACGCTCTTGAGTCTAAAAAATAGCGGCATGGACATTCCTGCTTGGGCTGGAGCCTGGGCTCTGAAACTCAGCCAGGATCTCGGTGCCTGGGCTCCAGACCGAGTGGAAACATCTACACTATTTTTAGCCCCATTAGCCCAAGCTCTATGAGCCTTAGTCAGTTGACCTGGGCTAAGAATTGCTGCAGTATTTTTTTTTCCAGGGTAGATGTACCCTATGTCAACTTGTATACTGCAAACTGCACCAAATGTGTAAGTGTGAATGACAATTTTTTTTTTTAAAACAAATTTCAAAACTTATAGTACAACCTTAAGATCAAGTAGTATTTTAGGGTTTGGGGTTTTTAAGTGTATGTATATATAAAATTTACTGCTAGGTGGCATTTTTTTTTTCTTTTTAGGACCTTTCACTAGCTTTTGGATTTACATGTGCTTATGCGGGAGTGGAACATACATGTTCTAGATATACAGTTTTAAAGGTATGTATTATGCCAGAATTCCAGCCTAATCTAGGCCATAACACACTGCTGCATAAATGCATGCATGAGAGAGTTCACTATAATTACTTTTTAACACCGATGTCATACGGTCATGAAGATATATATAGCCAACACACTAAAGGTGCAAATCCATATGCTTAGTTTACAAGTGTCCGTTATTAGGTATTTGAGGCTGGCACTTGGTTAATAGGCACTGGATGCCAAATATACATTCAAATTCTCTCAGGATTCTACAGACACCAAACAGTATAATCTTCAGGGCTACTTTAAATATTTTAAGTATTAAAAACCATCTTCCTGTCCCAAATAGGTAAAAGGTTCCTCAAGAGAAAACATTTTCTTCCCACTTTAAAATGAAATATTGTAGGGTATATTCTCCTCCCTTCCATTTATTGTCCTTGATGTTTCTCTTGCTGGGAGAAGGCTGAACATTACTTCAGTGCTGCTCCTGGTTGAGGTGGGGGAGGGGTTACTCAAGAACCACATTAGAAGGTCCCCACAACCAGCGCTCCTACCCACTAATAATTCAAGGGCACAGAAAACAAAAAAACAACAAAACAAAACAAAAAAAAGCTATCAAGCTCAGGACTTTAACTCTGATTCCACATAAGCAATAGCACACAGATTGTTGTGTAGGCCATTCTAAATGTGTTTTGCAGAATTATATCTGTACATACAAATCTCCAAACAGTAGCACTGGAAAGTCAAATGATCAAATTATGTCAATTAATCTGCCTGAGTTACATATAACTATAAGCGAACTGGACTTGTAACAGGGCATTCCAAGTGCCTTTTCCTTCTCCCAGGAAACTCCATTAGGTTTGGCTGAGATATCAACTGTTAAAATATCACTATTTCCCTGCTGTCACTTGCATTCTTCAGGAATATTTTGGCAACATGTCAAAATAACAGAACATGAGCATTCAAAAGAGCTGGACCCATGCTGCCACTGCAGCAGCACACATATCTCTGGGAATACCTGGGAGCTGTCAAAATAGCTGTAGGGGGAAAAGGGTGGGAAGAGGGCCAAGCTGGTCTCCCCCAGGCCCAACACAGCGCTCCAGTTGCCCATCTTTACCTTTTTCCTCTTTAAACACAAAACAACAATAAACCTAGAAAATTACATATAAAAAACTATTTTAAAGGGTGTTACTTCAATTGCAAAGTTGAGCACTCAAAAGTTAGGAAATGTCATATTTAACATCGCCTGGGGAATGCTGCTCCCTGTACATATACACTGTAGTACAGGGTAAAATTGTAATTAATTTGAAATTTTGAACATCCATGGGACTTAAGTTTCTATATGGATTTATAAAAACTCTAGAAAATGGGACCTGGGTGCTTTTGAAAATTTTATCCACAGTCCTTAATTACATGATCCCATACTTTTTTTTTTTTTTTTTTTTTTTGCGCGCAGGACCCCTGCCTCAGTGCACAGGATGGATGTCCAAGGAGGGCAAATTAAGGGTTTATGATTAACCTTACATCAGGCATTTCCTAACTTTTGAGCATTTAACTTTGGAATCTAAATAACACCCTTAAAGTAGCTTTTTTCTCTCTCTCTGTGTCTGTGTGTGTGTATCTATAGGATGTGCAACATGGCTGAATTAAGATTGCTCTCACAGCTGTAATTTTTGGAACTACCTGATTTCTGAATGTTTGTTTCTCAAACTTAACCGTATGTTAACACCACCTTTTTATTGTTTTGCATTGTATAAGCCAAATTAATTAGTCCACACCAGCTTCCATTGGTCTCAGAAAATGTTTGAACAGCAAGGAATCCACAACTTTTTTTTTTGCTACGGCAAACACAGCCAACCCCAAAAACGTGTGTTGAAGTAGCAGACCAGGCATTAGACGTGATTTGGGCATGTATTGATTTGGTGCATTCCCACTACAGCCAGGGGACTAATAAGGAGTACAGCACAGATTAAAACTATTGTTCCCTAAAGGAGGGAGTGCCTTTCCTCATTGCCACATGAAACTGCTGAGGCCAAGAATTTAGCAAGATTGAAAAAAGGAATGGATACTGGACACTGCTACAGACAGCAAGATATCTGAAGCTGTCGTAGTTAATGATAAATTATAGAAGGGATATTAAATATCCTTTTTCAGGGCCTGAGATAGTATCTAACTATAGAAAGGGATGAGACCTAATGTTGGAGAAAGATTACCACACATCTGCTCACTGCAAGGTTCTTATACCTTCCTCTCAAGCCCACTGATCACCCTCATAGAAAGGTTACTGGACTAGATGGACCTCAGGTCTAATGCAGTATGGCAATTCTTATGTTTTTTCCCAGGGAATGAATTTTCCTCTTGCTGTTATGGCCCTTTATGAAGAAGGGAGGTGAAATCTGCCTCTCCTTTTACCAACGGAGAATTCATCTAGCCCAATTTATTAAATGTGAGGGAAGGGGAAAACACTGCTAATGTCATGCTTGAGAATTAAATGTACAAAAGAAGGACCTTTTGAAGTTATGGTTTCCACAGCAACTATAAATCTGACACCAGCACATATTTAATATTTTGTACTGCTGTGTACTCATCTATACCATTATATACATGCAGTGTGATAGAGTTAGAATTGCTGGGAAAATTACAGCTTTCAATTTTTTGGCTTTTGTACATTTTCAATTCTCAACCATGATGTTACAGTAAGTGTTGTGTCTGAGTTTCCTTCCTTTAAAAAACAAAAACACAAAAAACTTGGTTGGGGGGAAAAACTCAAAGAAAATTGTGACTGATCTTTGTGAAGCAAGATCCATGTCATACAGTGCACGTGAATTTTCAAGTTCAGTTATTATGAAGTTGGAGAAATAATGTAAAGATAGTCACAAAATTATTTGCTGTCTTACTACGTACATATGTACACACATAATTAAGTTTAAAATCAAGCACATTGTTACATCAAATGTACTTTCATAAGGACAAGATGCATATTTCAGTTTGTTGGACATCATAGAAAAGTAAGAAATTAATTTTATAAGGGACTACTGGAAAAAATTCAACATTACTGTTTTATTGGTAGATACCTCTTTTGCTACCAGTTAGCAAATGAATTAATTGAAAATCTAAAGTTGCATACTATAATACTGTCACAGGGTATGCTGGCTCTTTAAGAGGATTCTGACTCAGCCTCAACTGTGCTAGGCTTAGGTTTTCTCCCCTAAGAGATAGACATAAGGGGTCACTAGGTTTTCTGGGGAATATCAGAGCAGCCTGAGTTCAGTCAGAGAGTATGGGAAAAAAAGCTTGCTGGAGAGGTGACAACTCTTCAGAGCTCCCAGGCAAAAGGCCTAGAAGAGAGAACTGCAAGAACAGTACCAACTTGTTGAGGGACAAGCGTCAGCTGAGGGACCTGCAGGGAGAAAGGAATGTAAAGGATTTAGAATGTGGAGGTCTGTTAGGAAGGGGAAGCCCTGATAAAGGACAGGAAGAACTTTTAGCCAAGATGGAGGGTTATGTGGATGTCAAAGCCCATTATAAACTAAATGGACTAAATGAATTCATGAAAGACGGCTGGAAGGTTGTGTGTATTATTTTATGGTACTAATCCACACCCAGAAGAGGAAGCAGTATTGTGAAAACATGAGATACGGTGTCTTGTTTGACACCTGACAGAAGGGAAAACTGAGGCAAGTGCAGAGCCAAAACCAGACTTCTCTAGCTAAAGGCTTTTAACTATGTCGAAGTTCAAAGGCCTACAGCAAACAAAGGAAGTGTTATGAGTTTCTTAACAAAAGGGTCACAAGAATCTATTATAATGAGAAACGCAAATTAAATATAGCAGTTGCTACCAGCTCTCCCTATATAATAGTATTTGTTAATAATGATAATATTCTAATATTTACATTTAACAATGCAAGCAGGAATCTGAAATACAACATATATACAGCACAGACAAATATTATGGGAAACCTTAACTTCTGAGTACTTGATGTTCAATCATAACAATTAATTGTGGATTTTTTTTGGTGATTTTTCAACATTAAGAAATTGAGCCAGGAGCTTACAAACTCTGCTTTCTTTGTCACAGGCACTCATAAATTTCTTGATCTGGAGTTATTTGGTTTGGTGCCTCTTATACTGAAATCTGCAGGCTGAATAAGCTGGTTAAACATTTATATGCTCATAGAGCACTTCAGATTTCCCAAAATAAATGTTCATATTAAATTAAATTATCTTCAACCCTTGTCTTGTCTCAATTAATGCCTACAAAACAAAACAAATTTGAAATTTTGTTTCTAATTTCAGCCGTGTCTATTTATGTCTGGGAATAACACAAAAATGGTTCAGTGATTTTGCTCAAATTTAAAAAACAAACCACCACCACCTCCCAAAAAACCCCCACAAAACAAAAAACCCAGACACCTCTGAATTGGAGACAAAGCATGGACAATTTGTTTGAGAAACTTATATGAGCATCAAAACAAAAGAGTGAGATTAGAATGGAAGCTGGAATTCAAACTCTAATTATAGTGGGAACAATCCATCCGTGCTATTAGCTAGTTTCTCTAGATACAGTCTTTGTTTTCATGATTAAATTTTAAATTCTGAAATCAGTCATCTTAATCACATTTTGATAGTGGAGAAATAAACAGATATTGTAAGAAAAAATAACTATAATTGAGATCTTTCTTTAAAATGAATTAAGTTTCAGATGCGCCAATCACCACAATATAGAACAGGAGTGCATAACCAAATAAGGTCAGTTAATTAGTAGAAAAACACATCTCAAAACATTACCACGCATAATTCTATATGAATTGCGAAAGGCTTGACACTGCATGAACTCTTTGGGGGAGGAAAAAAATAGAGAAAAAGCGTTAATTTCACAATCATGCAATAAGGTTAGATTTCCAGCAAATATTGATCCAACTTACTCTCTAAAGAGAGTTCCAACACAGGGGACAGCATGCAAAAAGAAAAAAGGGGAAAAAAGATAAAAACACACAAATTAGTTTCCATCAATGCAAAGTTCCTGTATGGAAGAAAAAACACAAAAAATAAAAAAGGAATTTCAAAACCTGTACAGTAAATTTAAAATTATGTCTCTACTGTTCTTAGAATAGTTTGGAAATAAGCAGTTGGTTCACTCCTGTTCATTTTTTTCCTTAAAACCAATTTTTTTCCCAGAAGGACACAACTACACTACTTTTTTCTTATACTTGGTTAAAGATGTACTGGAACACATTAAAAAATTAGACCTTCTCACCTTTACATATTGTAGTTATAATAATTCCTGTAGAAGCTGGGAGAAAGACTCTTAGAAAACATTTTATAAGGTCACCTCACATATAAAAAACCTAATTTTTAATTAACTCTTTGATGTTTAAAGTTGGGGTATCCTGCTGCGGAATGTGCTGCTGGACAATTAATGGTTGGTAATATCTAGTGGTGGCAACACAGTCAGTGATTGGAACTGGGGTTAATTGTAAATATTTTTAAAAGTCACTACTATACAGTTACAAACTTTGGTTTATATATAAAATGGATGATACCTCAGTTTACAAAAAAAAAGAGGTGTTGTTATATCAATGTGTCCAGTAAACACGAAAAGGAGAGAGATATTATATACATATTGAACGCGATAATTCTTTATGACATCTCAGTATCTATTTTAAAGTCATCTTCATTCCAAAAAAGATGTCATGCATGCTTATGATGTCACTTCTGGTTTTTTGTACACTCTTCTCATGAAATAATTTAAATGCTATATTTGGCATATACAATTTCAAGCTGGAATATTTTTAATTCTGCATATTTTGCAAAGGAAAATAAGTTTTTAGTATAAAGAAACTTTTCACTCAGTAGTTCTTTGATATATCAATTGATGTAACGTTTGTAAACCAGCAGCCAAACTCCTATTAACTAGCATCCAAGTCAAATAGTGACAAAAATCAGCAATTTGCCATTTCATCAACATTGGTATATTTATGGAGTTTACATAAATGTTCTAGACAGCAATATTGCTAAAAGAATACTGTATATGCATGACCAAGCAAAATTATGCAGAAGTTTACACAAGATGCTCATCTCATACATTTATCACTTTGTTTCAGCAGTACCCACCGCCATTATTCATCTCCTGGAATTCTATATTTTTCAGTACTCTTTTTTTTGTGTGTGGTCATTCTCTCTTCCTCCCCTCTTCTACTTCTGGCTGTTCACTTGATCTCTCTGGGGCATCTCTTCTTCAATTTTTCCCTTTTCCACTGCATCCTCCTCTCTTGACTCACTATGATCCTCAAGGCCTTTACCCTTCAGGTTCAAGCCTCTGTTCTCACGTGTACCCCAAAACTCCCGAATTTCTAATCTTGCCATAGGTGGCTATTACTCTGCTTTATCCGTAAAAAGGGTAAACAGCAGACAAACTTTGACAAGTTAATTTGGTGCTTTACTGTTAACTTTAAATTAGTCAGGATTTCAGTACAGTTAACATATCACTAAGTTCTGAAGGTTTATCAAGTGTACATTAACATTTTGATAGGCATTTTTCAGTATTCTATTAGCAGCAGCCATCAGTTGTGACATTTATAGTAGAGTTGTAAAATACTGAGATGAACTACTTTCTGTTTTGCTGTGAAACTTTGAGTGTTTTTGCTATCACTTAATCAATACTGATAGATGGATAGAAACTAGCATATGCTGTACATCTCAGACAAAATGATTACCTATTACTTTCAATCCACAGAATACCTACAATTCAAGATAAGCCCTAAATTATAAACAAACATGAAGTTTTAAAAATGTTTTATATTTATTTTCATATCAGCATCTGTATTGCTGTGCCCAGTTTTCTGAGACATTTCACTATAAGTTCATTAATGGAGCATTAAATAAGGCACAATGGTCCACCCACTTGAGAGAGAGAGAAGGCAAACAACCAAAACTGAAAATATAACCCAAAAGTGGAGATTCAATAAAATAAGTTAGTTCAAATTGCTCTTAGAAACCCAAAAGAATATTTTAATTTTTATAGCGTCATCCTGATTTATGAGGTACTGGTCTATATTTGCCTTGTAAAAAGTCATGTAATGTGAACAAAACATGATAATGTTTTATTACTGATAGCAATATATTCTTTACCTGTATTTTACTACATATTAATGACCATATAAAAAGAATTAAATAAACTGTGGAGCCCTAATTTCCAACCAGTCATTTATCTATGAGAATAAAGGAAGACGCACATAATCCATTATCACTCAAAAACATATACCCTAGAAAGCATCTGAAGTATATACCAGGGGTTGCTAATCAGCTTCATTTTGTAAATTTAACTAATATTTCTCGCATCTGATGAATTCAATATGTTCCTGAGAATCACTTTTCATTTTACTTTTGCAACCAATACTACGAGCTTACAAGAATATTTAAGAATGTTGAACACTCTCTAAATGTTGAATAAATTTCTATTTAGGTACAATAAAGTATTATTTACTTTACCTCAATTATCCTGTATCAATAAAAGAAAAATTGAACTTGTTTCAAATCTCAAATTAAGTGGATCAAAACACCACAGTTTCCTTACATTCTATCAATTAACTCAGTGAAAATTAAGAACACATACCTATGCCTCACCACCTGTTTGCAAAGAGTTCCTAAATAACTCATATGACCACCTCTCACAATTCAATGCTTATATTACACCTTTATGGCAAATACTTTTAGTGTGCAAATTAATACTTAATATCATTTACAGAAATTGTTCTACAGTATTAATCTACAATATTTCAATGTGCTGACTACAAGTAAACAAAGGAATATCAACAGAAAAAAATAAAACATACCTTGCTATGAGGGTCAGCAAACATCCTTGTGAAGATTTCACACAATCTTTTCAATTCAACGCGACTGTTAAAATGACGTAACAATTAATTAGTCAACTATGGGATACTGTAAGAATTATTTTAAAAGGACACAGACTAGATACTTCAAGCCCAAAATTCAGATTAAGAGATTTTGAAAAATACCTTTTCAAACAGAAATATTTTCATTTTTGCTCACAATCTAATTTGAAGTTTAACTTCAATTTAAACATTCTTATGCACTATTTGCAACCCAAATAACTTAACAATGGTACTAGTACAGAACAACCAGTGAAACTGACTAGAAGCCAAAGTGAAAGTAGCTATTAAATGTCTCTAATAATAAAGTTAATTTTACAATTTTCAGTTTTAATAATCTAATGTTAATACAGACAAAATTTATTTTTAAATATGACTTAATCCAATAATGTCCCTTTATAGCAGGGGTGAGCTGCAGCCGGTTCGCACGGATTCACGCGAACCCGTTGTTAAATTTAGCAGCCATTTTAGAACCGGTTGTTAAGGGCTGCTAAATTTAACAAAAGTTCCGGCCCAAACTCACTTCCCGCTCCTCTCCTGCTCCGCCCCCTTCTCCTCCCCCTCCCCTGCTTCCCGCGAATCAGATGTTCGTGGGAAGCCTGAACAAACAGCATGGAGGCAGGTAAGCTGGGGCGCGGAGGGGGAGGGGAGGTATGGCTGGCTCAGCAGCTCCCGGTCCCAGACCGCGGCTCCCTCCAGCCCAGCGCTGGCCCGGGGAGTCGGGCCGAGCGGCTGCCGCCGAGTGGCTGGGCCCCGGTGCCGGCCCGGGGAGTCGGGCCGAGCGGCTGCCGCCGAGCGGTGCCTGCTCTGGTCCGGACGGGCTCGGGGAGTTGGGCCCCGCGGCGCCGGTCGTGGTCCTGGCAGTGTGGACCCGGTCCCCAGGCAGGGGGGTGAGGGGAGCCGGGAGGGGGTGGGTTGGGGGGGGGTGGGTCGGGGGCAGGGCGGTCAGAGGGCCGGGAACAGGGGGCTTGAATGGGGGCAAGGGTCCTGGGGAGAAGTCAGGAAAGAGCAGGGTTGGATGAGGTGGTGGGGGCACTCAGGGACGGAGAGAAGGGGTAGTTGTATGGGATAGGGGTTCTGGGGGGCCATTGAGAATGAGAGGAGGGGTTGGGTGGCGGGAAGGGTGGATGGGTCAGGGGTCTCGGAGTGTGTGTGTCAAGGAACATGAGGGGTTGGATGGGGCACGACCCCCCCCCCCGGAGGGGGGGGAAGGAGGGAACCCGTTGTTAAAATTTTGGAGGGAGGAGGGAACCGGTTGTTAAAAATTTGGCAGCTCATCACTGCTTTATAGTAACACTTACAAAACGTTATATAACCAAAACATTGTTTAAATTTCCACTTACGACTGAAATATGAAACAGGGTATATTTTGAGACATTCTTAGCTAGGAAGGTGCTTCCCAATGCAGGCAGACAGACAGACATGAGCTAGTTCCGCTTGAGCAAGCATGCTAAAAATAGCAGTGTAGCCATAAAAGAGATTGGTGGAGGCTCAGGCTATCCATTCTACATACCCAGAGGGACAGGCGGGATTGTACTGTACTCAAGTGGCGAGTCCAAGCCATGGCCTGGCCCGCTGTGGCCACACTCCTATTTTTAGTGCGCTAGCTTGAGCTGAGTAAGCAAATGTCTGTCTACCTGTGCTGGAAAGCACCCAGCTGTTTAGATATACCCTAGGAGTATCAAATAGTTTCTGTTGAACACAGGATTGCACCTCCAGTTGACACAAATTAGGACTTCACAGATTAGGAATTCTTCTGTCTTGAGGAGCTCTTGGTTTAAATTTTGTCTCTAATGCTATTAAATAAGGACTTCTATCACTATTTATTATTTCTTCAGTGCCACCAATAATTTCAACACCGTACAAGGTTCCCAGATAAAAATTATGTTAAACTAGAACATATATCAGTAATTTAAAGATAAAAATATTACAGGGATGTTGTAATTATCCCCCAAATAAGAATTACAAACCCAGGAAATTAAGAGTTAAGAGTAAATTTAAAAGAAATCTAAACATGTTAAGGTATGAGAATGCTGTTAAGTAAACAAACAAACCTTAACTCTGCTTTGTAAAGATATCATTGTGATGACTAACAATTATGAATAGTGCACTACAGTACCAGATTAAACTAAACTGATTTTTAAAGACATCTGATAATTTTTTTAAATGCTTCCCTCATGGTATCATTGCAAGGAAGAAATAAGGTTATTTGGGTGCCCTAACTGTGTATTTACATATTAACATGTTTGGATTTCTTTTAAATTTAATCTTAAATCTGAATTTCTTAAGTTTCTACTGCTTGTTTTTCGGGATATTTAAATGTAATGTTTTTACTTACATTACTAATATACAATCAAACTTAACTATGGTTTAATCTAAGTTTTTAGATATGATTCACTTTTAAAAAAACTTCATATTTGCACACTAAAAAAAAAATCCCATGAGTAGTGTTAGCCATGTGGTATTTCCATTGATTTGAAGATCTGCAGCAGAACCCTAAGATCTGTATTTTATTTCAACTTTTCGGACCAGATTAACCAGCATACTCTGGATGCTTTACTCACTTTGGAGACAGACCACACATACCCGCTTTCTGCTCCATCCTGCCCCTTCCCCTGTTTTCCCCTTTCTCCTACGCTCCAAATTCCCCTGCACATCACCCCTCAATATTTCCCCTCCTGCTCTCCTTGCTGAGTAAATCTGGTCAAGGGGTATTTTTTAAAAAAATATTTTTTTAAGACTGTCACTTCCACCATTATTTTTCATAAACTGAGCATTTCTTCTTTAACAGGAGCTAAAGAATAGTGTTCTTCTACAAATAATTTCATCAAGATATGCCCTTTTCAAAATGGCTCCCATCTTCTATTGTCCTCAATGAAACAAAGGCCACAGCCATGGGCGCCGACTTATATGGGCTCCTGGGGCTTTAGCCCCAGGAATATTTACAGTCAGGGGCTCTGCTCCACCAATAGTTGGAGCTAGGTTTCGCCCCTTTTAAATCCCAGCCGCGGCTAGGAATCAGAGGGCTCTGGGCTGCCTGCAAGTGCGGGAGCCCAGTCAGAGGCTCTGGGCTGCCCGCTGCGGGGGGGAGCCCAGAGCCTTTTAAATCCCAGTTGCGGCCGGGAGTCAGAGGGCTCTGGGCTGCCTGCAGCCGCGGGGAGCCCAGAGCCTTTTAAATCCCAGCCGCGGCCGGGAGTCAGAGGGCTCTGGGCTGCTAGCAAGAGCGGGGAGCCGAGAGCCCTTTAAATCCCAGCCGCGGCCAGGAGTCAGAGGGCTCTGGGCTGCCTCCAAGCGCGGGGAGCGAGAGCCCTTTAAATCCCAGCCACAGCCGGGAGTCAGAGGGCTCTGGGCTGCCTGCAGCCGCCGGGAGCCCAGATTCTTTTAAATCCCAGCCGCGGCCGGGAGTCAGAGGGCTCTGGGCTGCCTGCAAGAGCGGGGAGCCCAGAGCCCTTTAAATCCCAGCCGTGGCCGGGAGTCAGAGGGCTCTGGGCTGCCTGCAAGCGCGGAGAGCCCAGAGCCTTTTAAATCCCAGCCGCGGCCGGGAATCAGAGGGCTCTGCGCTGCCTGCGCCGGGAGCCCAGATTCTTTAAATCCCAGCCGCGGCGGGAGTCAGAGGGCTCTGGGCTGCCTGCACCCAGCCGCGGCTGGGAGTCAGAGGGCTCTGGGCTGCCTGCAAGAGCGGGAGCCCAGAACCTTTAAATCCCAGCCGGCTGGGAGTCAGAGGGCTCTGCACTGTCCCAGGGGCAGGAGCCCAGAGCCCTGAATCCCAGCCGGGAGGCGGCTGGGATTTAAAGGGCTCAGGGCTCCCGCAGCTGCCAGCAGCCCAGCGCCCTATGAATCCCAGCCCCTGGCCGCTGATTGCCCCCTCCCCAGACCCTTGCCCCAACTGCCCCCCCAGGACCTCCACCCCCTATCTAAGCACCACTGGTCCTTGTCCCCCGATTAGCCCCTCCTGAGACCCCTGCCCCTAACGGCCCCTTGGGACCCCAGCCCCGTTCTAAGCCGCCCTTCTTCTTGTCCCCAACTGCCCTCCTGAGACCCCACCCAACTTCCCCCCAGAACCCCTCTACCTGTCCCCTGATAAACCTCCTGGACTCCCATGCCTATCCAATTGCTGCCTGTCCCCTGACTGCCCCTCCGAACCTCTGCCCCATCCAAACCCCCTGCTCCTTGTCCCTTGACTGCCCCCCGGAACTCCCTACCCCTTCTCCAACCCCCAAACCGCTTACTGTGCCACTCAGACCAGCGTATCTGGCTCTGTGCAGCTCCAGACAGTTGCTGCCATGCTCCCCCATGGAGCCCACAGCCCTCTCCCACCCCTAGCACCTGCCTTTCAGATTTGAACACCTCAAAATTCAGGTGTGCTCAAGCTCGGTTTGGGCAGCTTTTACTTCATTTCTCCCAAATCAGTTTCCCCTGCAAGGTGCAAACTGAAGGTGTTGGAGAACAGAGAGATCAGGTGGCCTCCTAATGCCTGGAAAAGAGACAAAGGCCGGAGGAGGGAGTGTCAGTGCCTCTGCAGACTTCTGGGAAGTGCACGGTGTGGAAGGGGATGCTGTGATGCTTTGGAACAACTCCATACAAAGCCAGTCAGGACTCTGGGGGAGCCTCCTCTCTCGGAGCAGACTGTCTCCAGGGCAATAAGCTTACACCTTCCTGGGTCTGACCTCGGAGCATTCAGCATGCCCTTCCACATCATGCACTTTCCACAGCGAGTCTGCCCAGGCTGGTCCTGGGGCAACCGGAGGTCCCTGCACCCCAACTCCGCAGTCAGATGTGACTCTCAGCCAGACAGTAAAACAGAAGATTTATTAGATGACGGGAACACAGTTTAAACAGAACTTGTAGGTACAGAAAACAGAACCCTTCTGTCAGGTCCATCTTGGGGGGTGGGGAGCCCAGAACCAAATTCTGGGTCTCTCCCCATTTCCCCAGCCAGCTCCAAACTGACACTCCCTCCTCTGGCCTCTGTGTCTCTTCCCGACAAGGAGGCCCCTGATCTTTGTCCTTCAGTTGGCATCTTGCAGGGGAAACTGAGGCACCCATACAGTATTCAGAGAAAATATTAAGGACATTCCCACTTCATCACAACAGGTGCAACAAAATATAATACTGTATATTGAAGTAGGCAAGTGCTGCTTCTGACTTTCCACTTTTAATTGACCTTTGTAATCTTGTGGCACTGATGCATTGTAGCTTCATTTTATATCGGCTTACAGGGCAGGAGCCAGGGCCGGCTCCAGACCCCAGCGCCAAGCAGGCGCGCGGCATTGTCCTGGCAGGGCGGCATTTGGCTCGGCGGACCTTCCGCAGTCATGCCTGCGGAGGTCCACAGGAGCCGGACCTGCCGCAGGCATGACTGCGCTGGTCCGCGCTCGGACGGAGCTCCCGCAGGCATGCCTGCGGATGCTCCACCGAGCCACAGGGCACTTCTGCCCGGCCGTGGGACCGGGAAGGGCGGTGCAGCGCCCTGCTTGGGGCGGTGGAATTTCTAGAGCCGCCCCTGGTGGGAGTGGGGGGGGCACCACCATTTTGGGCCCCACCAAAAATTATACAAACCTGCCGTCTATGGCCACAGCTGTCCTAAGCTGCCCTTTCAAAGTAACCACTAGCTCCCTGAAAATAGCATAGTGTAGGCCTAGCTTGACATAAGTAACTTGTCTCATTTCTTAGTGGTCATGATTTGGAAGGTGAATAGAAAGTTAAGTTGTAAACAGGGGCTTGACAAGCAGTATGCTGGAGACAGCTAGCTAAAATAAGCAGCAACACCCTAATGCTAATGACAATGGACAAGATAAACCTGCAATATGAAGATCTTGTTCTGCATGAAAAGCACATGGACAGAACATGCTGCACAGGGATTGGTTCCTGCAAAATAACCAAGCCAATCCAAAAATGTGTGATGTAATGTATAGCAAATGCAATATAATGTGTAAATGTATATAAAAGAAGAGGTTTTCTGTGTAACTCTGGATGCATAGTACGCCCTAAATCCAACCCCGACGCTTGAGTCTGATCAACTCAGCATAGCTTTGCTGTATGCCAAATACAGGAACCTGAGTGATGAAATCTGGAGTCAAACTGAGTGATTTGGATCCCAGAGAACTGGATGAAGAATTCTGCCAGAACTGGACCCGGTGTTCTGGATAAGCTGAGTGGAAACACTTTCAGAGGGAATCCCAACACACAGGAATCCTCACTCTTCTGTGCAGGTAGCTTGGCTTAACTCCCCATTCTGAGCAATGGGAGACGGTGGCTATTTCCAGAATTTCAACTCTCGATAGTTTAAGAGTATTGGGATGAGGGACAAGGATCTCTGGTACTTATTGTAGAAGTAAAAGTGTTTAAACATGTTTCATTCCTGGTTTGAGGCCAGTTTTTGCAGTTTCTTCTGACTTTGCAAGTACCTTGTCCTCCTTCTTGCTAAAAGAATTGGCCACTGGTGAATTTTACACAGTTCATAGTATTTGATCTATGTGAATCTAATATCCAGATCTACAGTCACAGGTTCCTCCAGGCTACGTCAATGAAAGACATGGACCTTGCTCTGGGCATCCACAGATGTGTATGCTAGGAAAGCAGCAGCTAAGGAAATCTTACTTTGGATAAAGTCTACATTTTCAGCAAGTAAAGACTTCAGGTTTTTAAGCTGTGTTTCTAAAAAAAATTGTCCCAAGAAAGCAGGAAATTAGATACTGTTTTTTTACATACCAGGAAACTGATTATCATCATTTTTCTCCATTTACAGGATAATGCAAAGAGATCTCACAGAAACATTGCAATCTGCATTATTTATTCAGAAGAATATACTACTTTGCTTATTTCAGTAATTTGAAACTCCAATTCTACCTGAAGGCTACATCTACACATAAAGGTACTGGGAAAATGAGCCTCAGCTGCAAAACAGTGTGCCCCGCCCGCCCCCGGAAATCTGTTCTTGAGTAAGACACATTTTCTTACCTTAAAGTCCTCTGATTTTTTAATAAATTCTGTAGACCTAGAAGACCTTCTTTTCTTTCTGACCAGTTGGAGCTAGCACAGCGATTGAGGACCTCTGCCACATCTTCTGTCTGCCGCATATATGTAGGTATGCTGCCATTGCGAGAGCTGTATGATCTTTCTGAACAGGCACTGGATGCATCACTGTTGGCATCATCATCAGAGTACATTCCATACGACTCGTACCTCCTTCGTACAGGCTTTTTCTATCACATACAGACTCCCAGATTAGCAATGATCACAAAGAAGTGTCAAACTTTGTATTTGCACATATCTATACAAAGGCTAGCACCTTCACTGATCACCTGCATTGACATTATGGCTCCAATTCCATTGTTCAACAAGTCAAGCAACATTAATATCTTAAAGCCAGATTGATTATATAGAATTCTAAAAGTAAAAATGAAGCAAATAGCACATGACAGGTTATCCACCTAATCAATTTTCTTCTGCATAAGTTTTACTTGTGAAAAATACAAATATTTATCATAATAGAGGGAGAACAGAGATACTGAAATTTAGTCATTTCACTCAACTGTACACAACTTCAAACTAGCAATATAAAGATTAAAATTACATTTTCTATTACTTCTTTATTTATGTTTAGTTTTGTACAATCTTAGTACATACTATATTAAAATGTTAAACTATCAGAAGTAAGGGGAAAACAGTGATTTCTATACCTTAGTCCGTATGTCTCCTAAGAGCTGATAGCAGTAAATTATTAAAGAGAAATAGAGAAATTGAGAACAATTGAGGATAATTGCCATGTACTAGTAGTACTATAACTAATTTTCATTATGGTATCATCTGTCACTAGAAGCAACAGTGGTTATTTTTTTTTCTTTTTACTATATTGAAGAAAATGGCTATTAGCATGCAACTTTATTTATTCTTTGCCCTCACGATCTCTGATATAAAATATGTAACACTGCCATATCATGCATTATGAATAAGAAATTTTACCCCATCTACACTTTTCCAGAAAAATACATTATAATATAATTTATTAGGTCTTCATAAACTAAGGTAAGACACAAGCTTACCAGCTTAAAACTTTCTGGCTCTCTTACACAATGGCAATTCAACTTGAGGACCTTGTTATGTACAGTCAACTATCTCAGCACCAACCAATCAAATGTTCCTGGTTTTGGAATTTTTTGTCAAAATGTTCTTCCCCTTTTTCTATTGTGGAAGTTTTCTGACCAGCTTTGCTCTCAGCATCTGGAACCTTCCACCCAATTCTGGAATTGCAAAGACTCTCTATAGAAACAAATTACTAGAATGCCTTATAAAAGACGGTTACTCACCTTTGTAACTGTTGTTCTTCGAGATGTGTTGCTCATATCCATTCCAATTAGGTGTGCGCGCGCCGCGTGCACGTTCGTCGGAAGATTTTTACCCTAGCAACACTCGGTGGGTTGGCTGGGCGCCCCCTGGAGTGGCGCCGCTATGGCACCAGATATATACCCCTGCCGACCCATCCGCCCCTCAGTTCCTTCTTGCCGGCTACTCCGACAGTGGGAAAGGAGGGCGGGTTTGGAATGGATATGAGCAACACATCTCGAAGAACAACAGTTACAAAGGTGAGTAACCGTCTTCTCTTCTTCGAGTGCTTGCTCATATCGATTCCAATTAGGTGATTCCCAAGCCTTACCTAGGCGGTGGGGTCGGAGTGAGATGTTGCAGAATGCAAAACTGCTGAGCCAAAGGCTGCATCATCTCTGGACTGTTGGACCAGAGCATAATGTGAAGCAAAGGTGTGGACCGAAGACCAGGTAGCCGCACGACATATCTCCTGGATAGGTACACGAGCCAGGAAGGCGGCAGATGAAGCCTGAGCCCTGGTAGAATGTGCGGTGAGGTGGCTTGAGGGTACATGAGCCAAGTCGTAACAAGTACGGATACACGCCGTTACCCACAATGAGATCCTCTGGGATGAAACAGGTAGACCCTTCATTCGGTCTGCCACTGCGACGAAGAGCTGGGGCGTTTTACAAAATGATTTTGTCCGCTCAATATAAAATGCGAGCGCTCTACGGATGTCCAAGGAGTGCAATTGTTGCTCCCGTCGTGATGAGTGCGGCTTCGGGAAGAAGACCAGAAGGAAGATATCCTGGTTGACATGGAATGCCGATACCACTTTAGGGAGGAATGCCGGGTGTGGACATAACTGCACCTTGTCCTTGTGGAACACAGTATACGGTGGGTGCACTGTTAGAGCACGAAGCTCGGAAACTCGCCTGGCCAATGTAATGGCTATGAGAAAAGCTGTCTTCCAGGACAGGTATAGCAACAAGCATGTTGCCAACGGCTCAAATGGGGGAGACATAAGTCTGGTTAGAACCAGGTTGGGGCGGGGCGTCGTACTTGTGGGTATAGGCGCTCCAGGCCCTTAAGAAATCTACAGACCATAGGGTGCGAGAATACGGAGTGGCCACTCCCCCCGGATGGAAGGTAGAGATGGCCGCCGAGTGTACCCGCAATGAAGATACCGCCAGGCCCTCCTGTTTGAGAGACCAGAGGTAATCCAAGATGGTTGGGATCGAGGCCTCAGTGGGGGTAACACTGTGTGTGCCGCACCAGCAGGAGAAATGCTTCCATTTGGCCAGATACGTTGACTGGGTGGAAGGCTTCCAGCTACCCAGGAGTATTTGCTGTACTGAGGCAGAGCAATGCAACTCTGACTGGTTTAGCCATGCAGCAGCCACGCCTTGAGGTGAAGGGCCTGCAGGTCTGGGTGGCGAAGTCTGCCGTGATCCTGTGTTATGACGTCTGGGTGGAGTGGCAGGGTAATCAGGTTGGCTAGTGACAGATCGAGCAGCGTGGTGTACCAGTGCTGCCTGGGCCACGCTGGAGCGATCAAGATTAGGTGCGCTCTGTCCCTGCGGAGTTTTAGCAGGACCTTGTGAACCAGCGGGAACGGCAGGAAGGCATAATGCAGCCGGTTCGTCCACAGCATCAGGAATGCGTCCGAGATCAACCCCGGTGAGAGGCCTTGGAAGGAGCAGAACATCTGGCATTTCCTGTTCTCGCGGGAAGCAAGCAGGTCTATGTGGGGAAATCCCCACCTCTGGAAAACCAAATGAACAACATCCGGGCGTATCAACCACTCGTGGCAGAGGAATGACCTGCTCAGTCGATCCGCCAGAATGTTCCGAACCCCCGGGAGAAAGGACGCTACCAGGTCTATCGAGTGGGCTATGCAAAAGTCCCAGAGTCTGATGGTCTGCTGACAAAGGGGGGAAGATCAAGTCCCTCTCTGTTTGTTTATATAGTACATGGCTGTTGTGTTGTCCGTAAACACTGAGACACTGTGGCCTTGTAAATGTTGCAGGAACGCCTGGCACGCTAGGCGGACTGCTCTCAGTTCTCGGACATTTATGTGCAGCGTCAGCTCCTGAGGTGACCAGAGGCCTTGCGTACGAAGGCTTCCGAGGTGCACGCCCCAGCCGAGAGAAGATGCGTCCGTCGTCAGGGACACTGAGGGCTGAGGAGGATGGAACGGTAGCCCTGCACACACCAGGGAGGGAGTCAGCCACCAGTCTAGAGAGCCTAGAGTGCTCGGGGGAATGGTGACTATTGTGTCTATTGAGTCCCTGCTCGGGCGGTATACCGAGTTGAGCCAAGTTTGTAATGGATGGAGGCGGAGCCTGGCGTGCTTGGTTACGAACGTGCATGCAGCCATGTGGCCCAAGAGATCGAGACAAGTGCAAACTGAGGTCGTCGGGAAATTCTGCAGACCGCGGATGATTGTTGCCATTGCTTGAAACTGCGGCTGTGTTAAGCAGGCCCTGGTGAGAGTGGAGTCTAGGGTCGCTCCTATGAAGACTAACCTCTGTGTGGGAACTAGAGAGGACTTCTCTATATTGATCACCAGGCCTAGACGAGTGAATAGGTCCCTGACGACGCCCACATGCTGGGCGACTTGTGTCTCAGAGGTCCCCCAGATGAGCCAATCGTCCAGATACAGAAACACGTGTATCCAACGTCGGCAGAGACATGCAGCGACCATGGCCATGCACTTTGTGAATAGCCTTGGGGCTGTGGAAAGGCCGACCATCAGCACTTCCAGTTCACAGTCCTGCCCTTCGGCCTTTCCACAGCCCCAAGGGTCTAGGATGGGTCTGAGACCACCCTTCGACTTGGGGATTAGGAAATAACGCGAGTAAAACCCATTGCCCTTTTCATTCTTTGGCACCTCCTCTATAGCCCCCATGGCGAGGAGCGACCGCACCTCTTGCAAGAGGAATTGCTCGTGAGAGGGGTCCCTGTAGAGGGACAGGGTTGGAGGGCGGGGTTGAAACAAATTGGAGGTGGTATCCATATTCCACCGTGTGTAGGACCCAGAGATCCGAGGTTAACTGGGACCACGCTGGGAGGAAGTAGGAGAGACGGTTGGAGAAGGGAGGAGAAGGATCCTGGCCTGTAATTAGTACGCCGTCCTTGGGTGCACCTTCAAAAGTTAGATTATACACAACAAGGGACGAGAGAACTAAGAGTAGCTAGGGAAGTGGAGGTCAGCTAAGCCACGCTCCACTGTTCCAATGACCGACACGGGCGGTAAGAAGGAACTGAGGGGCGGATGGGTCGGCAGGGGTATATATCCGGTGCCATAGCGGCGCCACTCCAGGGGGCGCCCAGCCAACCCACCGAGTGTTGCTAGGGTAAAAATCTTCCGACGAACGTGCACGCAGCGCGTGCACACCTAATTGGAATCGATATGAGCAAGCACTCGAAGAAGAATTAATTTTAAAATACAAAAAACAAAAACAAAAAACAACTAACACCCTCAAAAAATAACCAAAAACATGAAACCCAAACAGGCCAAGGGATTGAGAAAAACAGACTTCTCACCCTAGAGGGAAAAAAAAAAAAATACACCTCTGCAAAAGAAACCCGCTATCCAAACTCTGAATCAGAGGTGTGTAGTGAGAATCCTGTTTGATTATATAGTCAAAAAAGCAGAAGTATAAGTGAATACTTTTCCCTTCATTAACATTACAATTTGCACAGAATTCTCACTCTTCAATGCTGAATAACTTGAGGGATGCTCCTAAAACAAACAGCACTGAAACAGTGTAACAAGTAGGCCTATGCTTAACTGTATGTGGAATTATTTCACGACCTTTGGAAGGAATCCAACCTGATTTAAAATAGATCAGTCAGAGCTTGAAGCTCTATTAATTGAACTCTCTGCTACCAGGAAAATGAACATTCATATAAGAAATGTTAATTGGTAGAATCAGAATAGCTTGAAAGTAGCATTCATCAGTTTTGGGCAGACTATATTAATACCATAACAGAAGGGAGGGGGTGCGCTTATTAATTAACGAGTTATTTCTAACATGTAAAGAGCCACGTGACTCAGGTGACCAAGCCCTGCAGAGACACTTCTTTAAATTCAACTGATCCATGATAGCCCAAAACAGTTGCCAAATAAACAGGAATAGAATAAATCTTTAATCCTTGACTCGCAATTAAATGGTAGTGTAGCAGTTTTGTGGGGCTGGGGGCAGGAGGGGAGAGAGAGAATTAGGGCAATTTACATTACAAATATTTTATATTTACAAATAGATGTCATGATACTGGAGTTCTACCTTTACAAGAACCTGGAGAGGGACAGATTCCTGTATTGCATCAGAGCAAAATAAACTCAGAGCCAGATTCTCATCCAAATGGATAGTCACTACCAATTAGAACAAGATTGGGGACCACCCATGCCTGGGGCTTTGCTACAAGAGGTTATGGTGGACAGATGTACAGATGACATTTCCTTCTCCAGTGGGTGAAGAGGCATTCCTTATTAGTGTGATCTTCCAGTATCAGAAGCACAAAACTGATAGTTTCTCATTCAGGTAAGCAGCCTTCTAAAACCTCAGTGAGTGAAACAGTAGCAGAGGACAAAATTCGTAAACCTGACTCCCTCTAAGACACCACCCTCCCATCACACACACAGACAAACTGAATCTTAATTGTTCTTTTCCATGAAGCTGACAGAAAGTTCCTCACTATCAGAGGTACTGGTCAGTTTCTGAGTGCAGGTAGCCAGGATTTACCAAAAGGTCAGTCACACCTGAACAGTTTTGCTTGGCAGGATTTCAGCAATGGAGGAAGGGGAGAACATTTTCTTGACTTTTATCTCAGCCAAGGTACAGATATAGGAGTTTTAAAAAGCTATGATACAATTACTCTGACTCAGAGTGGTTTCTGCCAATGACACACTAACCTATGTCCTCCAAACATTTAATCTATAAAGCACATTGACCTATGAAAGTAATGGACAGGAAAAAACAAAGCAAGGAATCACTTAACTGATGACTTTATGAATATAAGTGGCGTACTACAGGACAACATGCTAAATACCAACTTATGACAAAACACAGGAGACCACCTTTGATTTCAGGATATTAGGTTAATCTGAATTTGAACATTTGCTAATGTGAAATTAAGGCTAAGAAAATACAGAAACAACAACAACAACAACAAAGTAAAATATGCCTAGGCCTGACTTGATTTAATAGAGGAAAAGTAAAGAAAATCCCTTCAAAATATTAAATCAACTTTTTATTTTTGGTGGTTAAAAATATCAAAGAAAGGTAAATAAGTGGAACTGGTTGGAAATTCACTAAAGGAACTTCTTCCATCAGAAAGCATCAATTAGTTGAAATTGAGACATCTGTGGGACTGTGTCCATTTTGATAACATTCTGATGGAAATCAGGCATGTTTCCAATGGAAACCCACCTACCTGTTTTTCTGCCAGCTTGTCTGCTGGGCTCCTTGGCAGCCCAGCTGGAGATAATTGTGGAGCCCAGACTTCCAAGCTCCTGGCTCCCAAGCTCCCAGACTTGCAGCTCTTTGGCAGCTCCCAGGTAGCTTGCCTAATGGGGCACTGCAGAGCTGGGGCCTCTTAAGGAGGTGAGCTGTCATTTCCCTGTCTGACCGGTTCACCACCTGGCCAGCTCCCCACAAAATATATATATATCTATTTTTTTACCCAATTTTGCTATAGAATGGAATTTTTTTCAAAATCTATAATTTATGGAACAAAAATCTCAATGCTGCTTAGCTCCAGTAAAGAGGTTCTTCATTTTTTGTATAACATGCAAAATACATTTAGATACTAGAAAGTATAGGATAAATATGACATGTTACCAACTTTATATGCGTATATATTTATTTTCCTGTTGTGTTGTACTGATTTACAAGGTAAACAAATGTCCTATTATCCACGTTTTAATCATTTTGAAGTTGTGATATCAATTTGACAGTCATTATCATGGCAAATCCCAAAAGGATCTCCTTGCACACTGAGTGCCATCTGGATTGATTAACTTGACAATAGCTGGGAAATAAAACTACAGCCAAGTCGGTCTCTGAATCACAAGTCTGCCTTTTGTTCTACAGAGGTACAATGGCAGAGCAACTTAACTTTCAACATTTGGTTTTATTTTTTAAGTTTCAATAATTAACATAATTCTGAGCCAAGACATAGAAAATGGAAACCAGATCCAAAGAATCTACAATCTTGAGAAGATATTGGAACAGTTTCAGATTTTGGACACATCATTAATTTGCTTGTTCAGAGCTTTAGTTTTTATTCAAAGGGAAAAAAAATTCAATCACTCGTCTTGTATTACACTAGCTGTTCATGCTATCATTTAATCAAAATTCCACCTCAATGAGCTAGCTCAGGTAAACAAACGTAATTTCAAACCTAAGGAACTAAACTGTTTCACAGTTCAGAATGCATATAAATACATACACCTCTACCCCCATATAACGCGACCCAATATAACACAAATTCAAATATAACGTGGTAAAGTTCAAAGTTTTTAATCTACTTAAAATGACAAATGGAGGAGTCTTACCAACGCATCTGCTACTGCTTCTTCTACATCAGAACCTGTGTTCAGAACTCTCATAGCACTAACCGATGATGACAATCTACTTGACTGACTGATCCCAAACCCTGTACCTGTCATAACAGAAGAAGAAGAAAATAAACATTTAAATCAGAATTGCAACATGGAAAATAGAATTTTAGTCACTTAAAAAAACCCAACCAGAAGTATAGTAATTGGCAAGTGCTCTGCTTAATTTCATTTAACTGAAAAGTTAAAAAAAGAATGGATGTGGCAATTATCTGATTTGTATTTTTGCAGCAAAAGAATGGGAAAAATAAACAAAAATTAATCAATGATTAAATAGAATGTCTGATAAATATTTGTACTATGAAAGAAAGGAATCAAGAGGCTCAACTGAAGCGTTTGCACTACAGAGCTACTTTTCTTTTGAAGAGCACCTGTTAAAATATATTAATCATTTGGGTTTTTTTAATTTTTTTTTTTTAAATAAAATGCAAAATATAAAGGAGGGATACCAACAGCGCTATGTTATAGAACTACATACATAAAAAGTGCTACAAATACCAAATAATGAGGAACTAAAATAAAGTAAATCTGCCAGTAAAAAAACCTGTAAATAAATTATTTGGGGATGGGGGTGGGAGGGGAGTTGACCTTGGGAAAGAAAAGCTTGCAATGTGTACACATCTACCTTGATTATCCAAAACACAGAACTCAAATTAATGTAAATAATAAATAATAGTTTTAAAAAATGGATTGTAAGGAAAACCAAGTGGGAAAAAATATCCAGGATGACTGCACAGATGACAGCAAAGTGTACTCATCCTTCACCTGTAGCCCCATATACTTCTGGGGTGTAGAGGGCACCAGTAGATCTGGAGTGATGCCTGGAAGCTGCAATAACAGGATCATATAAACCTTATCTATTATCAAGGAAGCAAGGTACAGTGACAACTGTATAGATAAGGAGAATACTTTTTAGGAAACAGATGTAGCATTACTGCATGAAACAGAACAAATTAACAGAGAAAATATGAAATAAAGTTTTGGAAAACAAGTCCCTCAACTAAATAACAAGTGGGTTATTGTTCAGAAGCCAACTCATGCAGCAGAAAATTTAAAGCAAGCATTCCCTTCTTTAATTCAAAGGAAAACACATATATACACCACTATATGAGCCTGATAAAACAGCCCACTGAGTCTGTATCTTAACTGCAAAGTTAATTTGACTTGTCTACAGTGGAGAGCCTAGCTTGAATGATAGCAGCCACAGTGCAAAATAATACTTGAACTGCACAGAATAATTAGATTACTGCACAGAGTTATTGTATTAGCAGATGACAAGTTGTGCTATCTTGAGCAGTAGCCTATACCCTTGAAAGGCTAGCTAATTCAAGTTAAAAGTACCACTAGGCTCAAATTAATGTTTTTTTTGTGCCTGGATAAAAAAAATGATTTAAAAAAGGTGGTTTTTTAATAAAATAAATAACTTTTCATTTAATTTTTAATAATAAAGTATTTAAAATAAATTCAAATTTAATTTTAAACCTCTATTAAGGCCTAAATTTACAATTATTCTACTTAAATAAATAAATGTTACATCAATTAGCCTCTTCAAATTTTAAGAGATTAAAGAGTGCTGCTTTTTAAATTATATCTAGAATCAGGTGAAAATATCTTTAATTTCTGAAGTCAACTCAAATTTTATAAATATATCACAATGTCAGGTACTGAATTAAGAATCTGTATTATTTTCAGTGTTTATAATGAAGTGTATATTGGTACAGGATGAACCTCTCTAATTTGGCACTTCCTGGTCTGGTGACATCCGTGGTCCGGCATAGGCACCGACTCTGTGAGTGCTCCGGGGCTGGAGCACCCATGAGGAAAAATTAGTGGGTGCGGAGCATTCACCAGCACCAAGCTCCCCCGTGCCTCTCACATGCTGGTGTCTCCACACTTGCCAATTCTTCCTCCTCCCACCCAGTGCTTCTGGAGTGCCTCGAACAGCTGATTCACAAGTTCAAGCTCTGGGAAGGAGGGGGAGGACCTGGGGCCAGGGCTGGGACCCTGGGCGAGGGGCTAGCAGCTGGAAGCCGACAGCTGGGACCCCAGGTGGCAGCGGGGCCAAGCTGATGCGGGGGCCACGCTGGGTGCACTGTCTGCGGGTGCTGCAGCATCCCCTACATACATGCTTACAGAGACCCCCGGCACTCTGCATTGACCTCCCGGGGTTCAGCAAATACTCTGGTTTGGCACTGGTCAGGTCCTGAGGGTGCGGGACTAGAGAGGTACAACCTGTATTTACATTTTTCCAAATGCAAGTACTTTCAGTTACTGGTGTGCAGAAAAGCTTGCCCCTTAATTTTAGTTTCAGTTTAGCTAGCAAGTACAGAGAGAATATTTTCTTCATTTGGACTAGTTCATTCAAAGCTGAGAAACTGATTGGGAGTTGAAAAAGCAGGAAAGCTTGTTTTCCTCTTCTAATCTATGAATAAAAATAGGTGGGAGAGGATGAGATCTACTAATTCTAAACATCTGAAGGATATGGGGCCAGACTGTCAAAGGTATTTAGGTTTTAACTGCTTTTGAAAATCTCACTAGGCACCTTTCTGCATCTTTAGGTGCCTAAATACCTTTGAAAATCTGTCACCATGTCCTTCAAGTTTTTAGGATTAACTTCCCTTGGAAATGAAACTTAAATACCTTCAAAAATCTGGATCATGGTGACCATAAACAATCCATCAGTTTACTAACTACAGTTAATACTTCCTTTCTTTAACTAGTTTTAAATGCAAAATATGTTCTGATAAACTTATTTGTTTTTCTTATGTATCAACATATTTAAGGTAGTTTTATTTAACTAACAATTTGAAAATGCTGGTTTTGTACTACTTAAATTTAATTCAAATTTCCATCCAAATATATCTTGACACCAACCCTGAATAAAAAATTGTAATCTACTAGGAAAGAATTGTATCATTCACCTTTTTCTAATTGTAAAAATTAAGAATCTGAACAAATGTATGACAAGCTATATAATTGATTAAATACATATGTACAGATCTTGTACATCCTCCTGATTAGTAAGAAGTACGGCCAAATTTAGTGTAAAGGCTTTATTTGGTTGCAAATCAGCATGTTTTAATGGTTATACAAACCAATGAGAATGAACCTGTCTGTAAGAAAATAACTACATTAAATAGGTTGATACATAAGAAAAACAAGTACGTTTATCAAAACATATTTCGCATTTAAAAATGATTAGTTAAAGAAAGGAAGTACAAATGCAAAACAAGATTGAAATCAGTTATTAAGTCAAGGTTTCCTGCTTGCTGATTTAAATAATGAATAAAATCTGTGATTTAAATCAATCAGTCCTGGTATGGACAGGACTCGAGTTACAGGTAACATTCCACTTATAACCTGAGTTGACTTTATAGTGAAGACAAGCCCCCTTAGTATGCAACAGATGACATTTTTTCATTGTAAATTTTGTAATCCACTAAGCAACGTTTAATATATTTTGCACCAATATAAATATGCTTACGTTATTTAACTATGAAGTATGTTTTTTCTCCCCCACTAACTATATTATTGGATGCTTGGTTCTTTGGCAATCATATGCCAGCATACTCGACTAGACACTCAGCAGTACAAAAGTCAACGCAAAATCAATGGCAGCGACACATGCTATCTGCAGGGCTTTGAACACATGCAATAGTGGGAGCAATTTCTCTATAATCTTTCACTGAAAATTCAATTCTTCCACTCAAGATATGAATTAAGAGTTCACAATATCACTAGGAATACTATTTAAAACAACCCCTCTCTCCACAATTATATAAAACAAGCAAGCCAAAATATGATAATACATGGCTATAACATATTATAACAGGTAAAGTTGACTTTATTCCACAATCTCTTCTTCAAGAGTGCTCTTTGTACTCCTGATATTATAATGGACCATCTCTAATTATTTAATTTGGTTATTATTCTACCAAATTTTTAAAGATTTGTTATAATGAAAAATGTTGAAAAGGACTAAAAAATAATGTACTTTCTGGTCAAAGGAATTTAGAAACTAATCTTGAAAAATATAAACCTTTAAAATTAACTGTATATCATAAATCAATATTCACTTGCATATAAATCACTTGTTTCTTGGAGCAGTGAATTAAAATAGGTGCCCCCCCTCACTTCTTTGATATCAGCATCTGTAATCCCACTGTGATGTGGGATTACAAAAAGGTTTATATACCACACATAGAAATGGCATAAACTTGGCACATTATGCAAACAAAATATTATTTTTTGGGAGCCATTAACAACAGTCTACAGTTGTAGAAGGGTTATATTGCAAAATTGTCACGTACGTTATAAAAGAAAACTAACCACTGAGACAGCTGATTTACTTAGTCTACATTCCACTGGAATCAGTGGAAAATTTGAGAGAGTAAGGTCTGCAGAATTATTTAAAGAAATAAATTTGACAATAGACTAATTATATGGAATAAGACAAACTGGGCTTACCTAATCACTAGGGAAATTTGAAAACAAAGAAATCAGGAAATAGAAAGGTAAGAAGTCCTGTGATATTTATTTCAGGAACAGACATTTTTTTACTAAATCTTGATTTCCATAGGGTTATTTTACATTCTTGATACAAGCAACAGATACAACCTACTCGTGGCATTTGGCATCTGAACACAGAGGTTAAAAACTTCAACAACAACAACAAAAATAACATTTCAAGTAACAGCTGTCCCAGTAACCCAATGTCTAACAACAACATTATGGAGTTATTTTAATAATGGTGTTTTAAAAATATGGAGCATTTGGCTTGGCATAACACGTCAATCACATACAACATGCAAACAATTAAACTGTTCAAGCTGCAGAGTAGCAAAAGAAGCATAGAAGTATCTGAAAACACTCTCCTTTTTTAAAGCAAACACGTAGTACACCAAAGAACCTATCAGTTGCATGTTGATAAAGAGTTGACTAGTGGATCCTATATAACATGCTCATTCATTAGGTTTCCTGATTAAATAGCATCTGGTTAAATTAGTATTAGATACTGAGACAGCTTCCATTTATTTACCCAACTCTTTGCCAGTAAAAATAAGGCTGAAAGAAGCAAACTGCCTTAAGAGCCCAAAATAACGATCAGACTTTCAGGTGCTAATTAGGAATATACTGTGATGCCTCAATTTGATGTTGAAAATAGAGTAAATATCTTAATATTTTGGGAGTGAGCTGAGGAGTTGGAAGCAAGGTATCTTTGCTGTAAACTATACTGAACTGGGAAGAAATAAAAAAGGCACTAAAAATCTATGATAAATTCATACAAAGTAGGTAAATTTCAAATAGAACCTTCAAGTGATACATTTTCTACCTTACAGAAGGAGCCACAAACCAACTAAAATAATCTTTTCAAGACAAGTTTGCTACCTAAATCATAGGCAACTTTCAACCAGATAAAATAATTTATGATTGAAGCTATTGATTTTTTTAAAGCCAACTATGGGGTTCCTGTACTTCCATTTGGGTTTTGTAAATAGATGTCAGTTTGATACTTGCAAATATATTAAGTGTCAGTCCAGTAAATTGCAGTATTGCATGTGAAAGCTGTGTCATTGTTTACAGTAGCTCTAGGAAAGAAGTCTGAAGTATCTGTGGTTGTGCAAATCTGAAATGTAAAGAAGTTGCCAGTCTCCTCTCCCCCATGTAGTGACCTATGTTAATTGTGTATTATCCTGTTTTTGAGACACTGAAAGTAGGTTTCAAAACTGGATTTAGGTTCACCCACTCTGACAAGGGCCCTTACTATTTGCTTCCATTTATTTCCAAAAAATTTAGACTATTCTTACAGTGCAAGTCTGCTTTGAAAAATGACTGCATGAAACTGGCATCTTCCAACTCAATGGATCTGCTACTAATCTGCACTGAGATTCATACTGACTTACTTTAGTGACAAAAACATAATTTTAATTTTTTTTTACTTCTATTATGACAATATAGCAATTTTTTTTTCTTTTCTATCAATAGAGTTGTTTAGTAACTACACTATAATTTTTATTATTCCTGCAATATCAAACTAGTTATAAATCCGATCAATCTGATCCAGGGAGCAGGAAGAAAAACCCAGGTTTTGAGCTCAAGCAAACCTAGTCACACTTAGTTTTTTATTTATATGCAAGCCTTTGATATTGAAATCAAGACAAAAACATGTAATCTTACAATGCCATTTTTACAGTCACTTTTCTGAGCAGAACTGCCTTTTCTAAAGCCTCAATCTAGGAACTGTGGGGTGAGGTTATCTTCCCAGATTCTTGGTGTAAAGGATAAGACTAACACCATTGTGACATTTACTTTTTTAATGTGCATTTCATTCACACATTGATCAATACTCTAGCAAAGTAAATGGCAAATGAGTTCAAAGAAAATAATGGTTAGCTACTATAAGCTAAATGAAGAATGCATGGGTTCACTAGATGTAGATAATGAAAGGCATAAATAGGCACAACAAAGGTCTCCAAGTACTTACCAAGGGGTGGAAAAGAGCGGACAGGGCTTGTGTCCCTGCTACTTTCACGGCTGGCCTCCCGACTGCACCCCTGACTCACACTAGGTCGAGGAATGCGGCTGCCTCGTGCTAGTATGATTCAGTGTACAGACAAACAGCAGCACAGAAAGGGAGAAGACACAAGAAAAGTTGTAATTTTAATGTAATTTTGTTTGTGCAATAAATCAGATCAATTACGTATTTCTAAGAACATACGTTGCCTCTATTCATGTAGCATTACAGTATTATCTTCTTTCTGACATTTTACGAATTTGACAAATTGCACTAAATGCAGCCAGTTCAGATGAAAGTATTTTCTCCACAACATAAACTAACGTGAATTTGGAACCTCTCTAAAGAAAGTTGAAAAATGCTTGAAAAGGATGGTAACATTTTTCAGATTATAGTTGAAACATTGATCAGTACAGCCTGTGAAGAGCATACAAACACAGTAGTTCATTCAATATCTTACTCAGTTTAGTTCCAGCTAATCTTTCTTTTTTCATGTGGAAATAAATGTTGCTTTTGCTACACTAGTGTACAGTACAACAATCTATTTAAAAAGGGGGGAAATAATTCAGTTTAAGGTAAAGGTATGGTAAAATTAAATACAAATACTATAGAAAACCAGCTTACGGATAGCAGTAACCTCAGTTTTATTTACTGACATATTTCAAGAGAGTATAGATAATTGAATTATACCATGAGGCTGTACTTGGGGAAAATATGACGCATAATGCATTCATTTTTACATTACACACACACACACACACACCCCAAGTATTTCAAGGATGCTAATTGTCTTGATGTCTTCTTCCCAGTTTTCAGTGTTTCCAGGCTGCCATGAAGATTTTGAGGTTTCCCAACAATGCTGGATTTTTATAGAGGCCCAATTCACTTGCTCCTTCCACACTTCCATTTCTCTGCTTAAGAGTTAAGCATGGAGGCATAGATCAGTGCATTCAGAGAACAGCAATCTTCATAGTACCACCTTAAATTTAAAACTGTGTTGCAAATCATAGGCCTCCCTTTGGGAGTTTGCTTTGCGGGTCCCCAGTCAGATTTTAGAGTTTCAATGTTTTCCAGCCCAACCGTCTGTAACTAGGCATCAAATGCATAAAGTAACATCATCTGTAAAGAAATCTAAAAGGTTACTTGATAGTTCTTACCTACTGACAATCTAGAAGGACTTGCTTCTCTACTGCATCCTTGGCTTCGTGGGATCTTGCTCCGTTTTTGTGCTGTTGCTGGATTGACTAACACTCTCTGAACCCCCGTGTTCATAGTTGAAAGTGCAGTTGTAGTCAAAACTCTTCCAGGAGATCCAGATCGACTACCAGCTGAAGGCAAAATAAGTACAAATAAATAACTGCAGATAAATAGCGAGGATAAAAAAAGACAGAAAAACAACATGTTTGACTGAAATGGTTTGAAAAAAATAGTTTGGAAGAACTTACAAGATAAAATGTAAAATTTGAGAAAATCTGTAAGATCTACACCTAGTCTTAAAAATAAAGCACCTCTCAAAAGATATAGGTATAAAAATATCCCTGCAAGTCTGAAAATTCTTATCACAGTATTTAGGATTATATGAGCACCATAGCAAGCAATTGTAACCGCACACCAAAAACATTATTCCTTTCACTAGTATTTACAAAAGCATCCAATATTCCCAAATGTGAAGATGGAGAGGTTACTTACCTTACAGCAATTTGAGTTCAAGAGGTTTTGTCCCTATGGGTGCTCCACCATAGGATGTATGCAAGCCCATGCATCCGTGATTGGAGATTGCAAAGTAGTGTCTGAGAGCCCATGCCTGTACAGAGCAGTTCCTCCTACTCTGAACGAGTGCATCTTGGGAGATGTCAGCCCACCACCACTCAGTTCATTCTTGACAGTGAAGCTGAATTCCACAGCAGAGAGGAAGGAGGGCGGGAGGTAGAGCACATTTAAGGACAAAACATCCCAAAGAACTCAAGTTACTATAAGGAAGTAACCTTTCCTTCTTCTTCGAGTATATGTCTCTATGGGTGCTCCATTGTAGGAGACACCCAAGCAGCAGCTCAATGAGGAGGTAAGTTCAGGACACACACAAAAGCCACATCACCAAATGAGTTATCTCAGGAAGCAGATAAGATGAAGCAATGTTTGGCAAAGGCATGCACAGAAGACCAAATAGGGGTCCTGCAGATTTCTGCTATGGCAACATCCTTCAGTGGAGTTACAGATCTGGACTGAGCACTAATGGAATGTGCTGTTACTCTGTGAACACCAGCATTTTCAGAGCAGGTCAGGATGCAGTCAAAACCCACTTAGTCTGTGTGGGAATCAGTTGACCCTTCATCCTATCTGCAATTGATACAAATAGTCTGGGAGATGCCCAGAATGGTTTATATAGAAAGCAAGGGCCCTCCTGACATTCAGTGGACAAAGGCTTGATTATTCTCTGAAGGCAAAAGGTTTGGGCAGAAAACTGATAGGTGAATTTCCTGGGTAATCTCATATTCCAAGGGAGGAATATAACATCTGGGAGGAAGCAAGGATAGGGATGTAATATAATCTTGTCTTTGTAGAAGGTGGTACGTGGTGGGTCCACCATGAGATCTTCCCACTCCCTCACATTCACCTTGCTGAGGTGAAGGCAATTGGGGAGAGAGCAGGTTGCCATTGGTTTGAAAGGGGATTTTTTTTAGGGCATTCAAAATCAGGTTCAAGTCCCATTGGGGAGCCAGCTGTCGAATGGGCAAAAGCAAGCTGTATATGCCCTGAAGAAATCTGGTTGCTGTAGGGTCTGGCAAAGACTGAAGCCCTGGATAGATGACTGGAAGGCTGTGATGGTGACAGATGTACTCTGATAAAGCTCACTGAGAAACCCTACATCTTTAATTCAAATAGGTAGCCCAGGATGTTAGAAAGCAGAAATTCCTAGCCTTTAGAAGATGTGAGGAAGCACAATGATTGGAAGTGCTTGCACCTTTGCAAGCAAGTTTTATGAGTACTAGGCTTTCTACTAGATAAGAGAACTGACTGAACTCTATCCAAAAAGGTCAATTCCATGCTTGAGAGTCACTGAGCAGCCAGGTTCTCAGATTCAGAGAGAAGGGAATGGGATGGATAAAGACCTGTGCCAATAGGTCTTTTGTAATAGGAAATCTGAGGGGTGTTACCTCCAAGAGGTGGATGAGGTTTGAGTACCACACCTGTCTCAGCCAAGCAGGTGATATAAGGCTAGCTCTCACTCCTTGCTTGAGAAGAGTCTGGAGGATTAATGGTACAGGTAGATAAGCACAAAGAAGGGTACAAGGCCATGTTGTTATCAGGGCATTCCCCAGAGAGTCATAGCTGTAACTTCCATTGCAGTAGAACAGGAAACATTTCATTTTGTTCAGGGTAGCGAAAAGGTCTACCCCGGTATACATCAGGTCTGACCGATCCTGTGGAAGAGAGAGTCCTTGAATTCCCATTCATGATCTCACCAGAAGTGCCTGCTCAATGAGTCTGCGATTGTATTGTGGAAACCTAGTAAACAGGCTGCTGATATTTCTATCTGATGAGAGACACACCAGATTCCAGCCTTTAACTATGCACATAAGGACTGGGGTCTTGCTCTGCCCTGGCAATTGACTTAATACATCGCTATCCTGTTGTCCAGCATTACTCTGACTGAGTGACTTTATATGGTGTGAGAGAAGTGTTGGCAAGCACATCTATCTGTTTTTAACTCCAGACACTGATTTGGAGCACTGATTTCTGTGCTAAGTCTCCCTGTAGATGAGCTCCCATCCCAGAGATGTATCTATTGTAAGGGTCTTCAAAGGTGCTGGATACAAGAATGGGGTTCCAATACAGACCCTTCATGGGTCCTTCCACCATGTAAGGTAGTCCAACATCTTCTAAGGCATTGTGATATGTTAGGAAAGGCTACGTCAGTTTGGAATATACGCTGTCCTTATCCACGTACAGAAGCAACCTGAGGTGCATCCTCACATGGGGTGTCACATACCTGGAGGCAGACACGCGGCCTAAAACCTACAGACAAATTCTCACTGTTGTTTGTGGGCTGCATTGCAATGTTGAGATTTGGTTGGATAGGGTGAAGAATCTCTCCTCAGTATTTAGGCTCTTGCTGTTGTGAAGTCCAGAGTAACTCCTATAAAGTCTCCTCTCTGTACTGCAGATAGAGTGTATTTTTTTGTGATTGATGCAGAGTTCCAAAGATGGGAATAGTGTTTAATAGTCTGGACATTGCTGCCTGAACTTCTGTCCACCAACTCTTGGACTTCCTCTAGTGGGATCTGAAGTGAATTCACTAGCCTTTTCATGAGATCCTGGGAAGCCAAAATCATCAGCATAGGAGAGCAGTGGTGACAATAGCACCTCATTTGGAGATGAAGAGGACTTCAGAGATGGAGGTGAGATCTCAGCCTGAGACTCTTGCTCCTCCTGTACACGGTTTTATTGTCCGGGGCTGTAAACAAATCAGCAACTGTGATTGAGGCAGTCTGCAACATAGAACCTAATGTACTGGGACATGGAGGCGGAGAAGCATCCACCTCCAGACCTTCGAAATCCAGACAGACCTTGCATTTAAATGGGTTGTGGCTTGTGAGAGTTCCCCCAAACACTGCAGGCTGCTGGAGTGTCCATCAATATGGGGAAAGGGCTTATGGCAAGTCTCAACCCCTGCCCCCAACCAACACAACAGCTGCTATGCAAAATAAACGTAACAATGAAAATAGATAAACTAAAAGAAATTACTAAAACAAATAAATTAAGTAAAGAATTCACAAAGTGAAGGTGAGAAGCTGAATACAGTAGAGTCTTTCGAGCCGCAAGTGGCTGAAAAGGAACTTTGTGGTGACAGGCTTGCAACTCCTTATGTTCCCTGTTCAAAGCACAAGGCACCTCTCTGCATATGCCCACAGACACGCCTCAGTCTTCGATTGAGGGCGCACAGGCATATGCACATCCTATGGTGGGGTACCCATAGGGAATATATAGTAGAACAACAACTGTGTGTTCATTTTTAAAATTAATTATATGGGACTGTTGGTCACATATTGCTATTTTCTGAACCACCAGTAGTTAAACCAAATAGTTAATTTAGTTCTGTAACATCCCTGGACTGATCACCTTGGTTTTCACAACACAACAAATAACTATTGTATTTTCTAAACATGTAAAAGATGAAGTAGGCCCTGGTATTTCTTCAAATCCTACTCTCTTGGAGCCCAATCATCTAACACTCACTGTAGACAATGGAAAGACTCCCACTGACTTCCATGGAAGTTATTCTAAAAATTCAATTAAGAAAGCTTTTTTAAAACTACAGTTTTCAACCTCTGGAACACATTATGAAAAAACACACCTGATCAAGATGTTAAAATTCTTTGTTAAAGTGTCTTAGCAAATTTTATTCATAAAAATTATACATTTATTAGAAATTTGATCTTTGATTTTAGCATATTGCATCCATTGGAAGAAACTGGTCACTTTCACCTTTGAAGTTTCAGCTGTGGATATCTTACATTTTAATACCTAACAAATGGTCCATTCATATCCCTTACCGATACTCTAATTAAAACTGTATTTTACAGCAATAATCAGTTTAATTATATGTCATCATTGCCAAATGCAGAATAAAAACAATTTCACCTAAAAATCTTAATTAAAAAGCAAAGCTACTTTTAACCAAAACCAGCTCAGTGAAATGAAGCCTTTAATAATTTTCCTAGCCCCATTTAAAAGAAGGAAAACAGTGTAAGCATAGCAACGCTATAAGATATCTATTAGCTTAAGTAAGTTTCATAGTACTCTTACATTACAAGAACTACCAGTGTCAACCAAAAAGCAAAGATGCTATAACAATAAAAAGTCCACAGGCATATTTTTGGACCACAAGATGATTAAAGCTTGATAGCAAGAAATGACTGAAAAAATGGAGGGGGGGGGGGAAAGGAAGTCGGGAAACTGAAAACAATGTACCATGCATAAACTATATGATTTGTTGGTTGAATTGACACTTGAAATGATTATTTAGCAAAATGCCCTTTGCTATCTATGGGCCTATTCAGCAAAAATGAGAGACATGCAATATTGTGCAGCACGGAAGTCATGAACCTAGTTTCTGTTACGGAGATGAAAAGCAGACATTTCTACCAGTCTTGTGAGAATTAAGAGCTCATGCAGAGCCTCTGCAGATCATCGAGCCCATCCCAATTGATTCAGAAAGACCTGGCAGAATATAGAATAACTGTCCTCTGTACTAGAGAATTTCCAGCTGATTCCCTGAAGAACCTTGCAAAACCTGATAATCTTTTACCCTTCCCCTTCGCTAAATGTAAAAAGTGTGCTTGATCAACAAAGTTACATACATCACTCTGCTGTTTATAGAAGTTTGTTACATCTGGTTGACCACTACTGTGGGGTACACTGAACATGTTCACTGAACATGTTCAGCGAAGTCTCGTATCTTCAGAACTGTTCACCTTACACACAGTACCATGAACAGTTGCAGGTCTAAGCAATTAGTGCTATTTTGATAGTGGAAGAAAAAAAAATTACAAAGATGATACTCCACAATTACAAAGAAGAAATGTTTTTCCTTCTAAGAATTACATTAAATTAAGTAGTTGTAGGACCACGGAAAATGAGCTGGAATTTCTGCTGAATAGGGTCCTATGTTAGGGATATGTAGACAAATGATCACACAACAATGCACACACAAATTCTGAGAGTCTTACCACCAATAGGGTTAGCAGACTGTGATCCTGAACAAGTGCAAAAGGCAGGATTAGGGTAAAGGTTTATAATCCATGAAGAGGGAGGGAGCAGAGCAGATTAAAAATGGATGGCAAATGGAAACAAGAAAGCTTTAGTCAGTTTAGACAGGAGAAAAAAGCCACAAAAGAGTTATGCGAAAAGCAATGCATTTTAGTAGCTTCCACAACTAAAGAACTAGGTTCAGATGCTTGTGTACAAATCAGATGAAGCAAAGCTGCAAAAGCAAATTACAAGTTTCCATCTTTCTAACTGCATAATACTAAAGAATTACATTATTTTCAATTAAATATGAACTCAACTTTCAGAATATTTTCAAGTAATATAAGACTGCAAAAAAATAAAGGTTTAAAAGCTGAAGAAAGCAATTTTCATGAAAGGCCACAAACATTTTCTTATTCAAGACAAAAACAATGATGGAAAATTTGGCTGGGAGTGAGGTGGGTGATCAAAACAGCTCCAAAAGGGGAAGCACAGGTAACTGGAACACATTTGTAATCCGACAAGACACTTTCAGATAATAATAATAAAATGAGTCAAAATTTTTAGACTTAATTAAATTTTGTCATACTTTCTATTATTTCCTTTATTATAATCCATCTGAGGGAAAAGCAAAATAATTCTTTTTCAATCAGAAAATGTATTCTTTTTCTCTAATAGAGATAAACATAGTCACACCATGCAATCCCTAATAAATTAGCCAGAACCAAATTGAAAACAAGAGTAGCAACTGCTCTATCCCTGAATTAGCACAATGGTTTTGGTTTCAAAAGAACTTATACTGGCAGTATGAGACAATAATATCTTGTTATAAAATGACTTTTTTTTTTAAAATATGGAGACTTGGTCTAAGACAACAGAAAGGGAACGCTGTGCTACAATTATCTGTAAGAAGTGGGAAACTAAGCCTAATATGTAATCCATTATAAAATGGTCTGACTAATCTGGAACTTTTCACTCACAGTTTCATGTCAAAAATTCTCATTTAAATTAGAATTTTAGAAAAATTATGCCACAAAATGTCAGGCACACTTGTGCTTCAGTTGCCCCTCTCCTGTCCACTTTTATTTATACTGGAGTTGGAAAAAGGTTCAGAAAAGGACAACAAAAATGATTAGGGGTCTGGAACTGCTTCCATATGAGAAGATTAATAAAACTGGGATTTTCCAGCTTGGAAAAAGAGACGACTAAGGGGGGGATATGATAGAGGTCTATAAAATCATGACAGGTGTGGAGAAAGTATTATTTACTCTTTCTCATAACACAAGAATTAGCAGTCACCAAATTAAATTAATAGGCAGCAGGTTTAAAACAAACAAAAGAGAGTATTTCTTCACACAACACACAGTCAACCTGTGGAACTCTGCCAGAGGATGTTGTGAAGGCCAAGACTACAAAAGAACTAGATAAATTCAAAAAAAGAACTAGATAAATTCCTGGAGGCTAGGTCCATCAATGGCTATTAGCCAGGATGAGCAGGCATAGTGTCCCTAGCATCTGTTTGCCAGAAGCTGAGAATGGGCGACAGGGGATGGATCACTTGATGATCACCTGTTCTGTTCATTCCCTCTGGAGCACCTGGCATTGGCCTCTGTCGGAAGACAGGATACTGGGCTGGATGCACCTTTGGTCTGACCCAGTATGACTATTATTAAGTTATGTTTATTTGCTCTATTAATCCTCTTTTACATTGTCTAGGAATTCTTATTTCTCACACTCCTGAGGTTTGTAAGCAATGAGCTCTGCTGAAGGATTCAGCTCTGAGTGGGAGTAGGGCTGCCAGTTAAGAAGGTGTGGGGGGAGATTTATTTTTCCATACTACCATATGTAAAGCCATCCAATTATTTCAGTAGTACATCAGGGAGTTCTACCCAACTCATCCCTTCAGGCTCTGATCCAGACAGAAAGTGAGTTCTTTTGCAAACAACCACAATTACCAGTAAAATGCAACTTAAAAGCTTAAGTTTACATTTTATTGAATGTGAAGAATTAATTAACTAAAACTCAATTAGAATACAAACCTCTTAACACTGACCACCTCTGAAGAAACTGAATATCCATCAATGATTTAGGCATAACCCTTTTTTGACATTTATTTTGAGTAATTTCCCATCAAAATTTCTTGATTAATAAGCTCTTTTATGAGTATAATGCGTATGTCTGTTGGTCTTTAGATTTTGTAAAAGCTTCTTTTCACAGAACCTGCAAATTCTGGGCCAAGTTTGACCAGCGTCCCTTTGAAAATAAAAAGGTCTTCAGGAAATTGTTACTGAAAAATTAATGCAAACTTATAGTAAGGAAGATTTTATGACCAAATGTATTTGTTCACTTTTAATTTCTGCTATTCCATGACTATCTAAAAAAGGGTATGTTATGGACTAATGACCTTTTTAAGTTACTACACTTTCTGTGCACTTTAAAGCATCATTCTACTCTGAAAAGTGGTTATAATTATATTGGGTGTGTCATATATCTCACTGGTTTCATAACAAACTTGCCAACTTTACAAACAAAAAGTTTACATACTGAATTCTTGTACCTGACAGTATGTGTTTGTGCTGTCCTGGTAACTGCACAGTAATTAGCCATATACAAGTGCAGGTGAATGTTTGAAAATCAGGCCCCAAATTGTTAATTTAAAAAAATATGTTTTGTACAAAAAGTGCATACTGAGTGGAATGGGATAGCATTTTTTTTTATTTTTTTTTAAACAAAACTGATAATGTGGGGGGGGGGGAAAAGTCAAAACCCCACTATTTAATGACCACTTATATTTATGTTTGGCAGAATCTGATTTTTTTTAAAATAATTTTCATGGATATCATGGTTTATTTTTAAGCACCATTTTTATCAATTTATGTTTTCATGGTTGAGCATAATTATGGGTTTCAAGCATTTTTTATTTTTATCAATTTTAAATGTTTACAGTTGTGGGAAATTATGGGGGGGATATCAGACAATGAGGGGTCAGACAATAATTTAACTAAAACAGATGCTGAGATTCAAAAAAAGATGGTTACTTACCTGTAACTGTTGTTATCTTCGAGATGTGTGTACCCTATCTGTATTCCTCTGAGGGTTTTGCATGCACACTATGTGTCTGGAGTTGGATAATTTGAAAGTAGTGTCCATTGGTCCGCACATGTGCCCTGGTTCACCTCATGGTTTCCATATGAGGTGATAAAGGGCAAGGCGGACCAACAGCATCTCCACTTCCTTCTCCACCATGAATCCAACAGATCCATAGCAGAGGGGAAGGAGGGTGGGAAGTGGAGTACAGATAGGGACCACACATCTCTAAGAACCTCCAGTTACAGGTAAGTAATCTCCTCTTCTTCTTCGAGTGATGGTCCCTATTGTACTCAACTGAGGGTGATTAATAAGGAGTACCTAAGTTGGAGGAGTATGCAAGGCTGGAGATGGAACTGTTGAGCAGAGGATTGCCATGCTGAAGGAGGCATCTGCTGTCATGGCCTGTACCAAGGCATAGTGTGTAGCAAAGGAGTGCACTGAACTCCACATGACCACCCCACAGATGTCCTGGAGTGGCATGTCATGGAGGAAGGCTGTGGTCAACACCTGAGCTCTCGTGGAATGATCCTGCATCCCAGTGGGCAGGAGGCAGCCAGAGAGTTGATAGCAAAATGTAATGCAACCCAAAATCCACTTGGAGATTATCTGGGTGGAGACTGTCTGACCTTGAGTTTTTCTGCTACTGTCACCAACGGTCTGGGAGACTTCCTGATGAGGCCTGTCCTCTATAGGTAGAAGACCAAGGCCCATCGGATGTCTAGGGAGTAGAGTCATCGTTCCTCTGCAAATGTGTGTGGCTTCGGGAAGAAAACAGGTAAGTGAATGGATTAATGTGAAACTAGGAGGTGTACATTGGTAGAAATTTGGGATGCAGGCACAGGGAGACTCCATCTTTATAGAAAATCATGAAAGGGGGTTTCACCATCTTGGAACCAAGTTCACCGACCCTTCTTGCAGAAGTGATAGCAACAAGAAAGGCAACTTTCATTGAAAGGAGGAACATAGAGCATGATGCCAACGGTTCAAAGGGTGGTTTCGTTAGTACAAATAGAACTAGGTTAAGATCCCACTTGGGAGCAAAGGGTTTGATGGGAGGGAAGGTTCTGATAAGGCCCTTCTAGAACCTAACAGTTAACGGGTGTGTAAAGACGGAGTGCCCTTCCATTGGGGGGAGTGGAAAGTGCTAATCGAAGCTAGGTGGACTTCTAGAGAGATGAGGGTGAGACCCAATGCCTTCAAGGACAGAGGGTAGTCCAGGAGGAAGGGGATCCCCACCAATTCTGGGGAAAGTTCCTTTTGCTAGGCTCAGGAGGCGAAATGTTTCCATTTGGCCCAGTAACAGTGTCTACTGGATTCTTTCCTGCTGCTAGAGAGGATGTTTTGCATGTCTGCGGAACAGGCCCATTCTAGAGAAGATGCCCATCCAATTACCATGCTCTGAGGTGGAGCGCCTATGGATTGGGACATCTGATCTAGCTGTTGTAGTGCACCAGCAGATCGTGAACTGTGGGGATAGGAACTGATGGATGGGTGGTTGGGAAACTAGAACTGTCTGGGCCAGCAGGGGGCTATCAGAACAACTGTTGCTCTGTCTAGTCTGATCTTGTGGAATACTTGTGGTTGGAGCAATAGAGGAGGTGAGGCATAGTTATTTTGGTCTGAGCAGGACAGTATGAGAGTATCGCTCTGAGAGTGGTGTCTGAGACCTCCCCAGAGCAATACATGTTGCATTTGCTGTTTATGTGAGAGGTGAAGAGGTCTCTGGTCGGCATCCCCATCAGTTAAAGATGTAGTGAGTTATGCAGTCGTGGAGTTCCCACTTGTGATCGATTGCAAACTGCCTGATAATTGAGTCCGCAATCACGTTCTGTGTCCCTGGGAGAGAAGCTGCAGAAAAGTGGGTGATGCACCAATTCCAGAGGCTGACTGCTTTTACACACAGAACAGTTGACTTTTGCCCCCGTTTGTTGATGTGGAAAACAGTGGTGGTGTTGTCCGACATAGTAAGAACATGACGGAAACAGATGAACAGGAGAAAGGCTTTTCTTACATGCTTTCCTTACAGCCCAGACTTCCAGGATGTTGATGAGCATCCTTGATTCCTGAGTAGTCCATGTTCCCTGTGTCATGTGATCATCCATGTGTGCTCCCCAGTCTTTAAGGGATGCATCGGTGATGATTGTCTTGTCTGGGAAGGAGGAGAACCGCTATTTAGACATGATGTGGGTCTGTCCACCACTAGAGGACTGTCAACACGAGGTCCATGGCATGATGGCTGGGTGAGTAAACAGTCTGAAGCCACATCTGGAGGCAGCAACGGTGGAGTTGAGCAAAGGCAGTGACATATGTACAAGAAGCCATGTGGCCAAGGAAAGACAAACAAGTCCTGGCAGGGACATAAGGATTGTTATCAATGCAAGTTATTAGTTCTCTCAGTGTATGGAACCTGTCCCTTTATAGGTAGGCCTGTGCTATGACTGAGTTGATGGTGGCCCCTATAAAACCTGTGGATTGTGTGGGGTCCAAGGTTGATTTTTCAACATTGATACTGATCCCAAGGGACAAAAGAAGGCTGAGCAACACAGATGTTGAAACTTCGGCTTTGCGTCTGGACTGAGCAGCCAGGAGCCAGTTGTCAAGATATGGGAATACCAGGACTCCATGACGTCTGATATAGGTAGGGTGACCAGATGTCCCGATTTTAGGGTCTTTTTCTTATATAGGTTCCTATTACCCTCCACACCCATTCCAATTTTTCACTTGCTGTCTGGTCACCCTAGATGTAGGTCACCATGACTGCAAAAACCTTGATGAAGACACTGGGAGCAGTAGTTAGTCCGAAAGGGAGAACCCTGTTTTGGAAATGGAGCAGATCGTGAACATTAGGAATTATCTGTGGGCTGGATGGATGTCTATGTGGGAGCGTCTTGCATATTGAGAGCTCACATGCCTTTTTCTAGTGATGGGAAATTGCTGCTAGTGTGACCATGTGAAACTTGGGCTTGCAAATGAAGCGACTGAAAAGCCAGAGGTCTAGAATTAGTCTCCATCTGCCTTTCTTCTTGGGTATCAGGAAGTAAATTGAATAGAATCTGGTCCCGTGATATTCCAAGGAAACATCTTACCACAATGGGGAGTGATAGAAGTTCACTTCCTCGGTGAGGATGCTGTCATGACGGTAGTCCCTGAGGAGGGATCAGGGGGCTATGGAGGAGATAGTGTGATGAATTCGATCATACAGCCATGGTGGATGATATTTAGCACCCATGTGTCTGTTATTGCACTCCAAGCTTGGAAAAAGAGTGCCTCTGAAGGGGGTAAGATGGTTGCATGGCAGTAGGCAAGATGGCTGATGGCTCTCAAGAATGTCTTAGAAATACCTTTTAGATGGGGATTGCATCTGCAAGGAGGAAGCCTGTGAAGGTGGTCCCGGAGGGTGGGATCTCTGTCTTTTGTCTCTTCTGTGGAGGTGCATAAGGTCTCTGGTAGAAAAACTGGGAGGATCTGTAGCATTGTGTGGGTGCAGGCAGTGGAGCTTACACTTTGGAGCAGGCATAAAAATACCCAGTGAACATGGGGTAGTTCTTGAGTCTTTGAGAGTATAAAGGGAATCATCAATCTTTTGATTAAAAAGATGGGATTCATGAAAAGGGAAGTCTTCTATAGTGTTCTGTACCTCCCGAGGAAAAACACAGTAATGGAGCCACGATCCCCCTCCGCATGACTATGCTTGCAGCCATAGTCCTGGAAGAAGTATCTGCCACATCCACCACTGATTGGAGCATTGTTCTTGCCACCAGCTTCCTTTCCTCTATGATCACCTGGAAATGAGCCCAGTCTTGTGGAGGATGTTTGTCAGAAAATTCCTCCAGTTTGTTATAATTCAGGAAAACATATTTGGCTAGTAATACCCGATAGTTCAAAATCCTGAATTGGAGACTGACCAAGGAAAAGACCTTATGGCCCAAAAGGTCCAACTGCTTGCCCTCTCTGATGGATGATGTGGAAGGTGTGTGTTGTTGCCTGGATTGTTCGGTTGCTGCCTGACCCACAAGTGGGTTCGAGGGGTGTGTGAGAAAAGAAACTAAGACCCCTTAGCTGGAACATATCATTGCTTTTCCCTTGGAGGTAGGTGTGCATGTGGCCATTGTGTGGCATACCATCCTAGCTGGTTTAAGGATGGCATAATTGATAGGTAGTGCGACACTAGTTGGTGCAGATGAATGGAGGATATCCAGGAGTTTATGCTGTGTATTCCGGATTTCCTCCAAGGGGATGTAAAGCTCCCCCACTACTCTATGCAGGAGACCTTGGAAATAGCTAAAGGCAAGGAGCACGTTGAAGTCACTGCCTTGTCTGGGGAAGAGGAAGGGAATCTCTCCGGTTCCGGTGGCACTATTGGAACTGGGCTAAAGGACTTCTTTTCCAGGATTGTATCTGAGCTTCTACTCAACGGCCCCTTTAATGGGGAGACAGATGAAGTCTCCCTTGCAGACCAGGTGAGTTCTGAGAGCCAAGTATTGGGACCATGGCCCACAATATGGCCAGTATGCTCAGTCTGGAGGGAGTTGAGGCAGATCCCCTTGCGTGGGGAACCAGTGGGTCCATGCTGGTTGCATCGTATGGTATTGCATGATCCAGATGGCCTTCTAGAATACATGTATTGCTATAGGGGATTGATGGTCCCTTTCCATCATCCAACTCTTCCGAAGATGAGAAGGTGGACTACAGTTCCTTTGGCGGTACCATCAGAGTCAGCAGAAGCGTGTAGACCATTAGAGCAGGAGGTGAGGGGTGGCATGTCATGAGAGGGAGAAAGTCTCCCAAGAGGTCGAGGATCCCAACATGCAAGACAATCTTGGTTCCTCTAAAATGAAGGTGTCCTGGGGCTCTGGTGCTTTTCCCAATCTTCCTGATGTTAGGGGTAAGTGGTGGTAGAGTAGTGGACTTCCCTGGATCGCACGAGTCCCACACTTTATGGGGTGTCAATGTTGACGGTACCTGCAATTTGGTACCTGAGACCACCAGATCCCCTTGCTTGTTGGACTTCTTTTCGTGTTTATGCACTTTAGAGTGCGCTCCCTCTCCGTGACTCGAACTCATGGAAGAAGTATCTCCTTTCTTTGTTTTCAAGGAAGACTTAATGCCACGCTTATGGGAATGCTTCCTTACCTCCAGACTAGTCCCCGGTGTGGGTTCCATAGTGGTGGTACCGCCAGTGCTGGATCCAGACTCAGTAGCAGGAGATGCATATCTAACTGTTTCAGAACGATGTGGTGGGGTGGGGTGGGGTGGATTCCCCTGGCCGGGGTCCAAGCAAGTCCTCATGGAGACTTTCATAAGGTACTTCCGGAGGCAAAGGCCCCAACCTTTTCGGGTACAACTGCGGAAAGACTGGCAAATATTGCACCATGATGTAATGTGGGTTTCTCCTAAGCAGCAGAGGCAGCACTGGTGTTTGTCGCTGACTGAGAAGGAACACAAGCAGGGGGCACAGAATTTGAAGCTCAGAGTCTTAGGCATTGTACCCGTGTGAGAGTACGGGGAAGAGCAGGAGGGAGGGTAGGAAACACCCCCCCCCAAAAAAACCTATCTATCCTAATCACTAACATTACGATAAACTATGATAAAACAGCTAAAAATCCTATAAATTGTAAAATTCTAAAACTATGTACAACCATGTTTTTAAAGGTGCTTCAGAGACAAGGACACTGAAAGTTCCAATCTGGACCAGGTGGTGATGAGAAGGAACTGAAGACACGGTTGCGCCGCCTCACTTTTTCTCACCTCAGATGAAACCATGAGGCAAACCAGGGCTCACGCATGGACCAGTGGACACTATTTTCAAATTCTCTAGCTCTGGATGCATGGTGTGCATGTGTAAACTCTCAGTGGACTACAACAGACACCATTACTCGAAGAAGTTAAAGGTTTATAACAGTTAAAGAAACAAACTGTCAACATCACGTCAAAATATGCAAAGTAAATACCCTTAAATCAAACTCTAATAAATTCTCAAACATAATTTTTCTTATGGTGTCTGTCTGTAAGTTTTAATTATCATCAGTGGAAATATTTTTTCATTGGTTTATATGTATACAGTGAAATAGACATTTACTGATAAATACCTAAATTTTCCAAGCCTACACATATTGTCATTTCAAAATTTTAAAAATCATTTAAAGCCTAGATAACACAAATCACTTTTAAACATTGTATATTTTAAATAACCACCACCTTAGCTCCAAAATTAAACTATTTCTATTGCTGCTGAGGTAGAAAAAAATCCCAGTGAAAAACCCTCAGTGAAGAATTTAAAAAGAAACATTAAATGCAAAACAAAAGGAAATTTGAGGAGTAAAGATACTGGTGATATGTAGGAAACTAGAGTACACCCAGGTGGCAATGGCAGTGTCTACTTTATAGTGAAAGGTAGAGGGGGAAACAATTACTGAATTATACTTTTAGACTACTATTAACTAAAAAACAAGAGGATTCGGGTACTGAAGAACTAAGATTTCATGTCATCTATAAGTACAAAAAGACACCACCCACTTTACCTAATTTCTGTATTACATATCTAAGTATTCTAGCTAGTTAGTATAGAAGGTTTTGTTGGGGGTTTTTAAGACTACAAACTGGCTTTAGTGGTAGATTTAATTTCCTGTTATACAACCTATTTTAAGGGGTGAACTAGCCCTACTTTTTCTCCGAAAAGTATGACAACACAAATTATCAAAGATTTCAAAAGCATGCAAATACTACTGACCCAAAGCACCGAAAAAAAAAAATACCTTCATTTTTGTCTGGCGATGATGAACCTAAGGCACAGAACAACAACTCAGTATGCGGCTTATGTTTTTTAAATTAGCTTTGACCATTGCCATTGGTCAACGAATGTATGCTAAGCATATGGCCTATCAAGTATTATTGATAAATGAGCAATACATACGCTGAGATTGAGAGACCACTTTCGTTCGACTACGTCCTCTAGAATCTGTCTTTGAATTTCCAATTCCAACAGACGGTGTTGAAAGCTTTGTTCGTATACGACCTATAAAGTAAAAATGACATTAAGAAAATGGTCTTCATTATGAATAGAGATGTCATAGTGTTAATGAATGTTTTATTATGTTACTATAGTTGAAAACTGAAGATTTACATACCGGAAAACTCAATCATCCAAACCTCACTTGAAAAAACCCAACTCATAGTAGAAAATTAAATACCGCGCTAGATTTAACTGCAAGTTAAGAAACACAAACACTTTTCTTTCTGACTGTAAGTACTTCAATAAAGAATTATTTAGAATTTAAACTAGCTCATCTTCATCAACACCAAATTAGATAACTCTAGTTTTCTCCAGAAATACACTGATTTTATATTTTTAAATGTAAAGCTTATGAAGTAAGAGTCAAGGAAAATATTTCACAATTTAGGAGGAGAGAAGTACCTAATGTAACAAATATCATACTCTACTCATTACTACTTGAAGGCTGTAATTTTACTAACTTTCCATTTTCGTCCTCCAGGTAACAAAGCCAACCCTGGCTCTCTTTTGAACAGGCCACTAAGGATTCTTGCCAACAATTCTGAGCAGCACTGCTCCGTTTTTTTAGAGACCTGCAATCTAATTTCTCTGTACATCAGGATACCACTATACTCATGCCTATGAATGTGGACACAAAAGTAATTCTTTATACTTTAAAGCACTTTCCATACAAGGTTCTCAAAGAACTTTGCAAAGACTAATGAATAAGTCTCAACATCCATGTGAGGTAGAGAAATACTACCCTTGTTTTACGAAAGGAAGAACTGAGACACAGATTTTAAGGACTTGTCTGAAATTACTCAGGAAGTCTATGGCAGAACCCAAATAGAATTCATCTCTCTCCAGACTGCCAACTGATAAGATCATCTTTTGTCTGACAAGATCGCTATTCCTCAATGTTTAGACAATGCAATGAAATTACAAAAGAAGGGAGGATTCCAGCAGTATGAATGATAGTTAATAGGCAGATTACTCTTAAAAGTGAATAGCCAGAGTTCTGCATACAGTCCTAAACCAATCTGAGAGCCCCACACAAAAACAATACCTAGAACAGCGAGTTGGACACAATTTTGGAAGGTTGCAAGAAGAAACTGCTTGAGAAGTGACGCTCTAGCGCAACAATTAATTCAATTTAAGACTGCGTTAACTTTAATAAAAAAGTTTTGCAGACATATACGGTCAATCCTTGACCCAGAAGAATTAGGCACACAGGCTCATTATATCTAGTTTCCAGCCCCTTCAGGATTTCAAGACCAGCCAAGTTAATATTATTCATCCAAGTAGAGGGAACAGTCCACAGAAGAAAGTCTGTGGGAAGAGAGCCAGGATAAAGGAGGTTATTCACTTAGCTACTAGAAAGCAATGTATTACCATTACTGGTTAAATTGATTGGGACAAACTCTACCCTCTGTCACCCCATGCATTGCCAATATTTTCCCCACTAATCGTAATGAGGTTTCAGGCACGTAACTGTGTACAGAATCTGGCCCAAAGCGTTTAGGAATATAGTGCGCCACCAATTTGGTTGATGCTGAATTATCACTAAAGGCCTGATTTAATTTCCAATAAAGTAAAAAACAAAATCTGTTTGAATGTTATGAGGCAAGCATACTGATTGATTCTCTGGTGCTAGCGTAGAAAGGTTTTAACAATACATTTTATAATGTTCTTCCACATTTCAAATAGATAATTAATAATAGCACCTGCTTCCTGAGAGTGTGAGCACATCTGATCAACAGATGAGTTTTTCCTAATTAGTTTATAATTTAAAAGATAAAAACATAATACTCCTGTAATTTTATAGTAAAATGTTAAGCAATGACATTTTTATTGAAAATGATTGCCTGAGAACCAAAATCATAAAGCAAAAGAATTAACAAAAATACTACTTCAATAATCAAATATTAGATGCGTAAGCCAAATGGAATGACGCCCCCAACCACCACAATGGGCTAATTCTACTTCTAGAACATAGTTTGTATAAATGAAAACATGAAGATGAAGTATTTGCTGTTCTAACAAAAGATTAATTTTTCTTACCATCTTCAGAAGCTGTTCCTAAACAGAAAAAATAATAAAACAATGATATTCCAAACAGCACTATTCTTTGATTCAATTCCTTTTAATGTGAGACTACTTATATGAAATTAGAGTACCTTGACAAAATATGTTTATTATGTAAGAACGGATCTTAACCTCTGCTCTCTTGCATTGCAACTTCATCCTTAAACTACAGTGGAAGGCCAAAGGCTACATTGTGAGCTGATTGTAGAAATACACAATGCACTGCTGGACCCCAAACTTTCTTTGAAAAACCATGGAATATCAAAGAAAAATGGACGTTTTCATCATGCACATGAGTTAAGTAGCATGTCAAGAACAGACTTTGTTACCAAGCGTACTACCACAACCAACTGCTAAGGAAATTAGGTGACAGATGCACATGGTGCACATTTGCATATAGAATTCCAATACAAGCTCCAGGTTGAAGTAAGCAATACAGACCCAGTGCATTAAACACTAGGCAGAGAGAAGCTGATGGAAGATGTTAGAAAGGAGGATTCATTCAAACAAAGTTCAAACTGATGCCTTAAAAAATGTACACCCCTTTTAGACTAAGTCCTGCTTTGAAAAGTGAGCTGTGAGAAAAACAAGGTTACTGAAAATGGGTCACAGTTGGAGTGTTTATGCTAGTTTAATGAGGCGAAGTATGCACATACATGACAGTTATGACAAAATCTGAGGTAAAACACACATCAGTGTTCTGAAAACCAAAGAGTGGGAAGAGGAGAAAAGCTGCCCAAGCACCGTTTCTCCACCCCACACTGAGGTTCCCTTGAAACCATGGTCTGTGGGTTCTGGGTGAATATATTCGGGAAGTGACAGGATTTGTAAAATATTCCCACTATTGGTTGGTAATGTTTTTCTAATCCAATGCTGTTTCTGAATTCTGAAAAAAGAACAGGAGTACCTGTGGCACCTTAAAGACTAACAAATTTACAGACTAACACGGCTGCTACTCTGAAATCTGAATTCTGAGATGACTGTAGTAATCAAAAGCCATTCAGCATCTTCACCTCATCTAGAGGTTGTGGGAGGTTAACCTCTCTGTAAACCTTGCTATAACTGTGCACACTTTTGCCTCTTCTATTCATAGAATATCAGGGTTGGAAGGGACCTCGGGAGGTCATCTAGTCCAACTCCCTGCTCAAAGCAAGACCAATCCCCAGACAGATTTTTGCCCCAGATCCCTAAGTGGTCCTCTCAAGGACTGAACTCACATTTCTAGACTGAGCTACTCTATACACTTTATTTACAGCAGGATCACCACTGAAGCCTCAGAAGCTCCAGCTAGTGCAGACTGCAACACTCCTGTCTTTTAAAGTGCCACCCTATCCTAATAATGACTTTTTAAAAAACGCATTGCAAGAGTGTCTCTCAGTTTTCCAAATCAAGTTTTTCCAGTTTGCATATAAAATATATATTTTTTAAAACTGCCAGTGTTGCAAATTCATCCTGGACTCTTATCAAGTTGTGTTTATTCTATCTTGCACACCATCAGAAGTAACAGAAGTCCTGAAGAGCAAACTACGTCCTCAGTTATATCTGCGTAGTCCCATTCTCTTCCAGACACCTTTGAAAATCCACTGAAGACCACAGGGTTGCACATGTCTACCTGAGAGCAGAACTTGGCTTGCAGAGCCATATTACTTGTGATGATACACAAAATGGAACAAAAAAACAAAAAAACAAAAAAACAGCTTGACCACAAAAGTTCAAGGTGAATTTGGGATGCTGCTAATTATAAAAGTGATATGCAACCTAATCAATTTTTGATTTGGAAATCAGAGAAAAGAATACAGAACTGTACATTGCTGTTCGATAGGGCAGATAAATACCTTATGGAATTTGGGCTGCTATAAGCAAAAAGTGACAGTCACTTACCTGTAAACTGGAGTTTAAGAGGGCTCTGCATATTTCCAATTACCACCTTGTGGTAGCAGCCTTTTTTAGCTGTATCAGCTAGAGTGCTCTCGCATTCCCCCGCCACTTGGTGTCCCAAAGCACTGAGGGCAAGGCTATAAAGAGGACAGAGCACCCTTTGCTCCTGAGTTCCTTCCACCATACAGCCAGAGAACATAATTACAAGAACTCTGACAGAGAGGGGAAAGAGGGTGGGAACTGTGAAAATGCAGAGCCATCTCAAAGAACTCCAGTGACAGGTAAGTAACCTTCATTTCTTCTTTGAGTAGCTCCGCATATTCCAACTTATAGGATAGATTGATAAGCAGTGCTGATACTGACCTGGAGATGGGAACAGAGTCCTAGTTGAATAAAGACTGAAGTATTGCCTTGCCAAACGCAGCATGCGCTCTAGAAACTAAATTCAGAGGACAATGCTGGGTGAAGGTGTGTAAAATATCTGGGTTGCAGCTCTGAAGAGCTCAGCAACTGGCACCAGCCTCAGACAAGCAAAGGAAGTAGCCACAGCTCTAGTAGAATGTGATCTGATTGAAGCAGGCACAGGAACTCTCACTAGCATATAACTCAAAGTTACAGAAGCTTGATCCACTGTGAAATAGTCTGGGAAGAACCCATAATGCCTCATATTATTCTTGGCATATGAGAACAACAGGCTAGAAGTTTTAAATGTGGAAATCAGCTACCACCTTATGTAAGAACTAAGGATCATGTCTAAAGACTACCTTTTCCTTCTGAAACTAAGTAAAAGATGGATCAGCCATGAGTGCATTCAGTTCACTCACTCTACTGGCTGATGTAATGGCAATAATTAAAGCAGTTTTCAGGAATAAATGATGCAACAAACACTTCAGCTATGGGCTCAAACAGATATTTCATCAAAGTGGTGAAGACCAAACTGAGGTCCCAAGAAGGGACGTGATTCTTAGCAGAAGGATACGCATTTGACAAACCTTTCATAACCTTTTTACCTGAAGCATGAACAAACAGCAATCTATCATCAACCTGAATATGATATGTGGAGATGGACGCCAAAGGAACCTTTATTAGGGTGACCAGATGTCCAGATTTTATAGGGACAGTCCTGATTTTTGGGTCTTTTTCTTATATAGACTCCTATAACCCTCCACCCCCGTCCCGATTTTTCACATTTGCTGTCTGGTCACCCTAACCTTTATCAATGAATTAGATAGGATCAGGCTTCTTCTGCATCCACGCCTGAAATATAGACCATTTTGGACAGTCAGTTTCTAGTGGATTGTTTCTTGGATTTAACCAGTATATCCTGCACAGATGAAGAACACGACTGCTCAAGTGCAGACAGAGTCGACTCATGCCATCAGATGAAGGGTCTGTAGGTCTGGGTGAAAAATCCTGCTCCCCTTCTTGCACAGAAGATCTGGAGACAAACTTCGCCGGACAGCTGAAGGTCTGTGAACCACTGCAGACGTGCCAAGCCAGGGCAATGAGTATTATTCCTTGGTCTGTCCAGATGTATCTTCCTTGCCACCTTTTGCATCAAGGGAAAAGGAGGGATGGCATACATCAAACCCTTCCCTCAGTGCAGAAAAAAAGCGCTCAAGACAGACTATCCCTACTTGCTCTGGAACCGAAAAGATGACACTTTTTATGTTGAAACTTGTCATGAACAGGTCCACAATTGGTTGCTGCCATCTGGAAAAAACAGTCTGAACTAACTGGTCCTTCAGGGAGGCATTCTTACTGAGGCAATATGCAACTACAGTCAAGTCTCGATTTACATGGTATTTTCTTTGAACGGTTTCAGTTATGCACAGTCAAGTAATTGTGACCCTTTATATTTGTACACGGTAGGGATTCTCTTTTACATGGTGGAGCGCTGTCGCCAAGATGCACAAATCAGGGGCGTAGCCAGGACCCTACACTTGGCGGGGGTGGGCAATGATGGGAGTTGGGGAGGAAAGGCAGGAGGAATGGGGTGCCTCTCCCCACTCCCTCCAGCCAGCCTCACGGGGGGCACAGAAATACTGGCCAGGGGCCCCAGGAGTGGGGTCGAGGCGCAGGAGCTTGCACCACTCCGCCCACCTGGCACTCCTGCTGGGGAGCGGGGTTGGGAACTTGCCCCACTCTGCCTGCCCGGAGCTCCAGCTGGGGAGCAGGGTCAGGGGCCTTACCCCCACTCTACCCACCTGGCCTTCCAGCCGGGGAGCGGGCAAGCCTCCGTGCCCTGACCCTGCTCCCCGGCAGGAGCATCGGGGGCGGGGGGCATGGAGCGGAGCAAGCCCCTGACCCTCAGCAGGAGCCCTGGGAGGGCGGAGCAAAGCGAGCCCCCAACCTCGCTCCCCATCTGCAGCACTGGAAGGAGCAGGGCGAGCCCTGGACCCCGCTCCTCAGCTGGAGCGCTGGACGGGCAGGAGGAGTGGGGTGAGCCCCTGATCCCACTCTCTCGCAGGAGCGCCAGGCGGTTGGACAGAGCGGTGCAAGCCCCTGCGCTCCAACTCCCTGCTGCGGGTGCATGCATGGGTGGCCTCTTGCCAGAGTGTCCATGGCCCCCCGCACGGCTGGCTAGAGGAGGTGAGTGGAGGCGGCCCCAATCCTTCTTGCTTCCCCTCCCCCATCCCGTTATTGCCCACCCACCTGAAGTCAGGGCCCACCCCACTGCGCCACACTCCCCGGCCTCCCCAGATGAACCCTCAGAGTTCTGACTTCAACAACATGATGATAATGCTGATACTGTATCAAGTTCATCTTTACCATGAATAAAGGTTAGTACCTGTACTGTAGTAAGTTTGAATGTCATTAATTTTTTTTTAATAAAACCTGTAGTATTATACTGTATTGTATAAATTAGGAAGATCATCTTGTAAGCCTGGAACCTAAACTCATAGACCCTTAGAATCTTTTTTTTTTTTTTAAACACGATTTCTATTTGCACGGTGTTTTTTTAAGAACATAACCACAGTTAAATCGAGGCCTGACTGTACAGTGTCTTCCCCGGCCAAATGTACTGTTACATAAACGTCTTGGTGGATACACCAATTCCATAGCTTTATCGCCCATGAAAAAGGGGTGGAGTGAGCACCCACCTGTTCGACGATATAATACACTGCTGACATTTTGTCCACTACTACTTGCATGACCTTCCCTTGAAAGTGAGGGAGGAACAATCTTAGGGTCAGGTGAACAGCTTTTAGTTCCAGTACGTTGATGTACAAAATTCTTTCCTGAGAAGACAAACATCCTTAAACCATTAAGTGGTTCAAGTGGCCCTTCAACCTTTGGATGATGCATATAAAATCACTGTCTGGGGTGGATCTGAGAGATTGAACTGCACACCTTTGAGCTCATTGGTCCTGTCTGGCTACCAGTCTAGTGAGGTTATTATGTTCTGGGGCATCATGAGCAATGTGCAATATCATCTGCATAGATGAATTTATGGGATTATGTGACCATAATGTCACTGGTATAGAGACTGAAGGTGCTAAAACAGGTGCTAAAACAGATCCTTGTGGGATGCCACTGTTCAGTCTCTGTGATTTGCTAGCAGATTCACCAACATGTACAGTGAATCTTCTATTACTCGGCATCTTGATGAGAGTATTGATGATTATCATTAGCTTTCCCATGCCAATTTCAGCCAGAGACCTTTGAGACATACAGTATCATATGCAGAAGAAAGGTCAATTGATGCTGCCACTGTTTTTAATTTTAACTGCTAGATTTCACAGATTCTATGTCGCTGGTTAAGACCAGTACCCGGCCCAGTTTCTTGAGGAATTCTGCCTATATTCTGTCCATTCCTACTGCTTTCCTGGGCCTAGTGTTGAAGAGGCCCTTGTCCGTTTCATCTACTGTAAAGGGGCAAAAAGGGGTGAATACAACTGGCACAACTTTATTGAGCAGTAAAGTTTTTGTGGACTTGCTGCCTTATGTTTTTATCCACTGGCACACAGGTGCTGGCAATCAACTATGCAGCAATGCACCTGCACTTACTTGAGGTGGTTTGCAAGCTTCTGGAGCTACCCTGCCTAATCTCTCAAATTCATAACTGGGGATGAAGGTGAGGATCCAGGAACTGAAGGCACATGTCTCCCCTCTTGTGTGCCATGCACTTCAAAGCCAGATCCAAGACATGCTCCAGAGGTAGAGGGTGGAATAGGGCCATCACTGTAGCGGAAGTCTTCGGAACCAAGGAGGTGGCTGGGGTCAAGACAGGAGCAAGGTCTGCTGTGACACCGAATCCGATGGTCCACATGGGCTCATCTCCCTCACTGCTGTGACTGGGGATGGGGCTGATCTCCACTTAGGAGCCATAACAGTGTTATCTGAAATAAGCATAACCAATAACACTGATACATGGGAACTGGCACTGCTAACACTGGCAGTCTTGCTCCTATGCTGCTTTTTCCTTGGTGCCACAGCATCTCAGGCTGATGGTCCTTGTTCACAGGTACCACTCATGTCCATCTTCTAGGATCTGGAAGAGGTAGTTGGAGCCAGTTCTGCAGCTGTGGAGGCCCAGTCAGAGTTAGACAATTGTAAGGCATGAGATACTGCACTGGTGAGGGTGGCCAGGCTGGTTCTTGACATTTTCTCTATAACCGAGGTGGAGGGATGTGATCACACAGGCCTTGATTTGGACACGTATGTCCCTGGAGGTTTGAAGGGGAGAGGCACAGGAACCAAGTCCAGCCCTCTCAGAGGATGTGGCTTTTTGGAACCCTGCAGTCTGCCAGAGCCACCCAGAGACCACCAGCGCAGAGGTTGGTAGTCCCTGGAAGCAAAGTCTAACCTTAAGAGGGTCTAACCTTAAAGGGTCTCCTTAAAGCAGAAGTTGGAGACAAATCTCCCCATCCTGGAGGGCTCTGAGGGTGAGGGTCAGGCAAATCAAACACCCAGATGTCAAGAGGCCTTCACATAGACACTTTAGGAACATGTCTTCTGATACCAGGAAAATGGCTGGACAGGAAGCGCATCTCTTAAATCAGGTTCCTTTTGCTTCCTCGATTCCACCATTCCTCAGAACTGGGGAAGTACCCTAACTGCTAGTAGGTAACCGAAAGCTGACACTAATTTTGAAGAGAAAACTCTTGGCTTCAAGGAACTGGAGAATTCACATCCGTCCTGGCATGTGATTGGAAGGAACAGAGGTGAGAAGGGCACTCCAACCCTTTTATAGCCTCCATCTTTAGTGCATCAGGATGCCAACTGGAGGGGTGAAAGAGCACTCTAGCTCAGGAGTGGCCAACCTGTGGCTCCGGAGCCACATGCAGCTCTTCAGAAGTTAATATGCGGCTCCTTGTACAGGCACTGACTCCGGGGCCGGAGATACAGGCGCCAACTTTCCAATGTGCTCACTGCTCAACCCCTGGCTCTGCCACAGGCCCTGCCCGCATTCCACCCCTTCCCGCCCCCTCGCCTGAGCCTACTATTCCCTCATTCCTCCCCCTCCCGCCCAGAGCCCCCCTGCACACCACAAAACAGCTGATCAGAAGGTGCGAGGAGGGAGGAGGAAGCGCTGATCGGCGGAGCTGCTGATGTGCAGGAGGTACTGGGAGCCAGGGGGTGAGCTGATGGGGGGCTGCTGGCTCTTTGGCAATGTACATTGGTAAATTCTGGCTCCTTCTCCAGCTCAGCGTGGCCAACTCTGCTCTAGCTGATACTCCTGCAAGCGGATTCTACCGCAAGGCAACACAAATGGGTGCAACACCCATAAATGGGAATATGCAAAGCCACTTGAAGAACGTCACTTGCACTCCATGATCTTTACTGGCTTACAATTAGCTGCAAAGTGCAATTCACCATGCTGGTTATCCATAATTCTTCAAATGGTTTGGGATTCTGGTATTTTAAAAATCTCTTCTCCTGTGTGCCACCTAACTGCATTTTCAATGGAGACCTTGGTTCTGGAATTCAATCCTTCCTGAGGTCTGCTAGACTCTGATGGCCTTTACGATGTGGTTCAGAATGAGTGTGTATTTAATATTATTATTTGCTCATCTGACTCAATAATGGATGAAAAGATAGGGATGATGGTAGGGAATGGTGCCTGCTTTGACAACAGTAGCTATAGTTCTTCATTTTCTAAACACCGGGATATAGTTACAATACATGTGAAACATTTATATAGATTTCAGCATCTTTCAAACCAACATGGCCAATGGTAATATCCTTGAGCAAATATCAAACTCAGCTATTACGGCAAGGCAGGAAGCAGATAAAGCACTAGTTATAGCTACTTATTGGAAGCATCTAGCGGTCGCATAGTAACAATTGCTAGAGGAATGCTGCTTCTCAGAAGGCCTTTTCAATTATGACAGGAGATATAGCTGACAACTAGCTAAAGATTGTTTAATATACAGCTAGAACAAATACTAAAATGCTATTTGAGGGAAAGTCTATAAATCTTTAAAACATTCTGTTAAACATGCTGGAGGCTATGTAATCCATGAATGTCGGCCTAATCAGCAATAATTATTTTTAAAAATAATTAAACTGATTAAAATTAACAGTGTCTTGTTTAATGTCCCCGAATGTGACTATTTTAAAATCTAGGTTCTTACAAGAGCACTTTTTACATAATACATCTAATTTTTAAAAGATCTAAAATATTTTACAATAATTTTCTGTTCCCTTATTGATGTTTATAAAGGTCTTCCCGCAAAAAAGAAACTGACTGACAATACAGGAGAAATTGTGAAGCCCCTGAACCTCTGAAACACAAGGTACTGCCAAATACACAAACTTTTCACAGTAGCATATACAAAACTTTCAAGATTTAGTTTTCAAGTTGATGGTACCCTAGCTGGCAAAGTTGGCGTCTAAATAAAGAAGAAGGACAAAAACTTCTATTTATAATATGATTGGTCATTATGGAAATAACATCAGATTTAAGATAAATGAAGTTTCTTTTAAAGCTGGACACCTGACATCCATAACGTCAAGATATATTGACAAATACAGTAATAATACAAAAGACAACCACTTTAAGACTAAAATTAGTATACAGAGGGGTTAATGAAGACATTTTACATATTGATCAATAGAGGTGTGTAGTACAAACATCAAGTACTTTACATGAAATGTAATTTCAAAAGATGTTTTAATAGGATTAGAAGAGGGCAGACAAAACAAGTTCTTACCATCCATCTTGTCAGAAGTATCCTCTTTGTTGAAAGAGCAAGCAAAGAAACAGGGAAAACTTAGTGTGTTAGAATAAAGACATTCATAACAGAGTCATAAAACATTAATTAAAGAAACTATATTAATAGTAAACACTGAAGACATTTGTAGATCAAATTCATTTGTGTAAACTCTAGAAAAGTTAGTGGTTCCCAACCTAATGTATGCAAAAATATAAGATAGGGTACAAGATCCCCCAAAAAAGATGTGGAACCTATTTGCATTATCTAGATTTGAGCAAACCCTGGAAGCAAAGGTTATGAACTTTTTCAGGATACATCAATTGCTTTGTGCTCAACAGTCAATGAGAATTCAAATTAACATATATTTATAGTGTTACTGAACCACTATGACCCCACTTCTGAAATTCTGCCACTTAACTTGAAACCTCAGAGGGGGAGACAGTAGACATTTAAGAAAAAACAAACAGGACAGCACAATAAAAGCAGAAAAAAAGGAAGGGCAACTAGTACGTACAGCTTGCAGCAATTAAAGATTTTTCTATTCATTTGGCATGGAGTGTGTATTGCAAGAAAAGGAGCACAAAGATTTTGAGTATAATATAAGCAAAATAAAGGCTGAGTACCACTACAATACTTACTAGTGCAGTGTTTCTCAAATGCGGCCACAGGGGTTTTTCCTCCAGCCACAACAGCCTCTTGTGCAGAGGTGGGGGAGGGGCAAAGCAGTGGCCCCTCCCTGAAGCACTCAAGAGCGGGCTTCAGCCCCCGCCTCCCCGCCCCTCCACAGTTCAGCCAGAGGCTTGGGCAACAGGCTATAGTTCACCCTCACGCAGCGGCAGCCACAGGACTCTGGCAGCAGGCTTCAGCTGCAGGCCTCCTAAGGTGGGCTTCAGCGCCTTGCCTCCCGCCAACTTCAGTGCTTTGGGTTTCAGTCTCCCCACAGTAGCAGGGCTCTGCCTGTGGGCTCAGGGCTTCAGCCCACCGCTGACTCCAGCCATGGGGCTCTAGCTCTGGGCTTCTGCAGGGCTGGCCTTACTGGTTGGTGGGGTCCAGAGGCAAGAAGTGGGAGCCTGGGGTCTGAGACCATGGAAGGGAGCTCGAGGCAATGGGGGGGAAGCAGTGGGGCCCGGGGAGGCAGCGGGGGCCAGGGGCACCAAAATATAACTGTACATTATTTTTACTATTGAGTCTACAAAAAACCCTGCATGAATCAATTATAATGACCTGGACACGTAAATATGCATATTTGTTTGTTTTTCCTAAAGTAACTAAGTATTTTGGGAAAAAAATTGTCAGAGCGGCCACCAACCAGAGTTGGTGGCTGCACTCTGAGGCTGCCAAAAAATTTGTTGAGAACCCCTGTACTAGTGAGATATGTATAATCCGCTGAATGTTGCTTATAAGGATGCTAGTAATTTCAGGCCTCGAAGCAGAACTAACCTTAAAATGGCTAAAGTCTGGCAGAGAATATCTTCCTGATTCAATAGCTACAAAAACAAATAAGTTCTAATGCAGTAACAGCACAGGGGAGATCCTTTTTCATCAATAATAAACGAGCAATGACAGGCAGAGGTAACTAATGACCTGCATGCTCCAATAAGTTGGTCCTGATTTCTACAGCTACTTTAAATTAAAAAAAAAAGTTTATAATTAAATATGAACACGAATAACACTGGCCCTGGTATTTATTTTGATATTAAACTCTCCACATGGAAAGATATGGAAACCAAACTGGAAGCAAGATAAGCACATTTGTAGGACATTTCTGGTAAGATGCTCAGCAATGAAATAATTAACAAATTTGTCCATTTAAACAGTCATTTTAGGTTTCAACAACCCCATTGGGATGAAAGGGACAAAAGGGACAGTTTACTCAGTACTGTTTCATGCTGCCAGCACATTCTGGGATGCTACACTGCTTCAGTTACCCTGAAAAATATAAACTGAGTGCATCTTCTTAACTAAGAGTACTAGATCATTTATTTTTAAGAGCTGAGACTCTGGGGCACCTTTCTGCAAGGTAGATTCTATGATGAATCCACAGCCAACAAATATATGGGTCCCAGACCACACATCCTTAGCAGGGGCAGGCACATACCACCCACTGTTGCAATAGTTTACATAAGATTCAGAATTCTGAATCTTGAGAAATTCTTATCAGTCATGCTGCAAGCACAGACCCAGAAATGGTCATTTCTGGAAAAACATTTTATTTTAAGAGGTTATTGTAAAAAAAAGCAGGATGAAATAAATTTATAACATTAAAAAGTAGACAGTATTCTCTTAATATTTTACAGAAGCATAGAAAAGGGGACTTCAAGAGGCTATCAAATCCTTCCTCTGCACTGAGGAAGGCCTAAGTAAACCTAGACCATCCCTGAACTATCTGTTCTTATAAACCTCCAAAGGCAGTGCTTCCACAACCACCCTTGGAAACCTAATTCCAGGGTTTAACTTCCTTATACAGTACATCTACACAGCAACTAGACGCCCAGGACTGGACCTTGCTAGCTGACTCAGGCTCATGGGGCTCAAGATGCAGAGCTATTTAATTGCTGTGTGGACAGTCAGGCTTGGGCTGGACCCTGTGGTGTGGGAGGGTCCCAGAGCTCTTAAGTGTAGTACTCTGCACTTGTCTTTACATAATTTCATCTCTTGATTTTAGGCCAATTCTCTAATTTGTCAAGGTTATTTTGCATTCTATCCCTTTCCTTCAAAGTGCTTGCAACCCCTCCCAGCCTCGTATCACCTGCAAATTTTATAAGCACACACTCCACAACATTATTGCAGTCATTAATGAAAATATTGAATAGGACCAGACCCAGGACTATGCCTGTGGGACACCACTAGATACGCCCACTCCAATTTGACTGAAAACCATTAAGAACTGTTTTTTGAAAATGGTTTGCACAGGTTGATTGATACCCACCTTCATCTAGACACATTTCCCTAGTTTGCTTATGAGAACATTATGTGGGACTGTATCAAAAGCCTAACTAAAATCAAGATCTTGTCCACTGCTTCCTGCCTATCTGCCACACCAGTAACCCTGTCAAACAAGGTAATTACATTGACAAATCCATTTACTGAACGATTCCTTTTAGTTTTCAGGTCATTAAAGAGCTCTTGATGGAGCCATACTGGCCTCTCACTATTCTTCCTACCTTTCGTTCACATCGGTATAGTTGGCAGTTATGCATTTAATACTGTCTCTATGAGAAGCTGCCAGCTATTTAGAACATAATATAAGACCTATTTACGAGGAACCCACATGTGACAGAAGGAAAATAAAAATATGTATAACTGTAATTATATGCTGAGAACAATAAAGAAAAAAAATTCTGCAGTATGTGGTACATTTTTCTTACTTTCCCCATATCCCTTCTTTCCTTCACAATTCTAATACTGCTACATTTTCAGTTTATAAACACTATATTTTTAAAAGTACAAGGATACCATAATAAACTCAAATACCTCAGCCTATTAGTGCTATTATGATACTACGCAGATTCAGACAGACCATAAATAAGAATGTGATACCACAGACAAAAATAAAAATATGTAGAATTTTAAATTATATTTCTTGTGTAAATTTTCTCTATTAATTGAATCTATTGTTTGGCACTATCAGAACACAAAGAAAGGGCTGAAACAATCTTTTTACAATTATTTCTTGATTATAAGAACTCTTTCTAATTTGCATTACTAGTCAACACTACACTAATCATTCAGAGAAAGAGAATAGTAAAAAATAATACCTATTTCATTTGCACTAACATATACTCATATTCTGTTTTACCTTTAACCCTCTAGATCAATGTCACAAACAGTATTAACTAAATTCTTCCATCAAACATACATCTCAATGTTCATTTTTTCCATTTTAATCTAAGAAGGTGTGACAGAATGTACCTGTCCCCACACCCTATACACTATTGTAATAATCTTTGTATAATGTATGCCTTGTGAAGTATCATTTGAAAACTCAATTCGCTGGTCATTATTGTCCAGATAAAATGTTTGTGGCAACACTGCATGGGAAGTTATAAGACTCCACTGTGTGGTGTTATTAATATGTTCCAAACTGAGGCTGGCAAACAGGTCTGTCTCAAACAAAGGAACGTGTGCTCTACTTAATTTTCATTTAAGCAGTAAACAGAGCCATCAAGCAGGAAGTGAAACAAAAGAAACTAAAACCCTTCCCCATAGCCTTTTGTCTCCTGGAAATGTTATTCAAAAGGGGAAGAGCAATTACAAAAAAGATGGACAAACACCCCAACGCACTCCTCTTTTTCTCCCTGCCCATCGCATTCACAGCACCAGAAGTGACAAAAGAAGCCTTTGTTGGACTCTGGGAGAAGGGATGCTGACTAAGAAGTTTGGTCAGCGAGACTGCTGAAGGCATGTGGTGAGAAAACTTTGCTTTGAGTTTGTTAAGTTAGGCACCAGTTGCATTTTATCTTATTTTTCTTGCAAATCTTTCTGACTTTTATGCTTTATTACTTGTACTCACTTAATCTCTCTCTTTGTAGTTAATAAACTTGTGAGTTGTTTTTTTAATATAATCCAATGTGTTTAAAATGAAGTGTCTGGGAAATTCCATTTGGGGTGGAATAATGGATTTTATATAAATCTGTACTGTCCAGGAGAGGACTGGGCAGTATAGGACATAAATTTCTGGGGGGAAATCTAAGACTACGAGTGTGTTGGGGTCACCCTGCAGTATAACCCAGGCTGGTAAGAGCCAAGGTGTGGCTGACTGGCTGCAGTACACAAACGGACAGCTGGGAGTGACTTACATGCTGGAGGCTGATTGTGAGCAGTCTCTGAGCTGGAGGCTACAGCAGAAAACCATTGTAAAGGCACCCCACGTTACAGGGCAGGGGTAACACAGCTACTCATTAGTCTGGACTGTGCCCCATGTATGTCACAAAGGGTCCAAATGACAGTGAGACAATACTTTCCAGCTAATCAAAGCAAGATTTAAAGAATATGTTGGAACGGGTCCCGAATGCATCCACTAAAAAATAGCTATGAAACTAACAGCATGAGTAAATCCTCCTCCCAGTCATTTCCCTGCATACAACTGCCAGCATTTACCCTCTTGAAAATGTGTGTGTTCTTTTAAAATCCTGTCTAGGGGAATGAAATATGTAGTCCTTTGTGTGTTCTGAAAGCACAACACTGTTCTAACCAAAATTTTGTTTTTTCTGTTTAAACTTAGCAAAAGACCAAAGTAATCCTTTCACTTTATCATAGGTAAGATAACTTTGTTATTCTCTATCTCTTCCTCCAACACTATTTTAATTTGACCATTTCTCTTTCTTCTCCTGTCTCTATCATGCCTCTTTCCTTTGCTCTTCCCTACCACAATGGTTGTAGAGTTAAGGCTAAATCTCAGCCTTGCCTTGAGCCCTGAAGAAAAGCTTGTTGTTGTTGCATCCAGAAGCAGACCATGATTATGACTCAGAGTTCATGTTTGGAGTTTGCAACAGTTCCAGCATCTAACACCAGAAGTGATACCAGTAAAAGACCTCTCCTCAGACAGATATCATGGTAGCACTTCTTATGGCTAACAGAAGTAATGTTACTCATCAACAAAATTGCAACTTAGGTGAAAATATACACAGCAATGCTGGAAAACCTATGAAGAACTCTTCCAAACCAACCATGTACACAGTTGTACAAAACAGTGGCAAATATGGAATACTGCAACCATTTTATATAGTTTGAAACACTTCACCATGCCTTAGCTACAAAAGTATTTTAGATTTTTTTTTTTTTAAATAAAATGGAAATTTGAGATTTCTAATGGCGACTGGTATATTGCCTCTAAAATTGGCAGAAACCATGACTGCTCCCTTCTATTTATCTGCCGCCGGAGATCAAATGAGAGTGTCTCATGTATTTTAAGAGCATAATGAAGACACACTTTGCACTGGCCTTCTTCCTCAATAAAGGAAGCTCTAAAGGATCCAGAACACCTCCATGCCTCAAAATTAGCTCTCTCTTAAAATTATCCATAGAAAGACATTTAATCAAAAAAGGGAGCCAAGACAGTAACTCCTAGTCAGACAATACTGATGCCCCTTAATCCAGCACTTGGTGCCTAGGTACTACTATTATGAGTGCACCAAATATCCATACACAGTACTTCCCAATAATGGAAGTATTTTTTCATTACCATTTGCTTTCTATGAACTCCAAGAAACAGTTTACAGTAAACCAGGATCTCTCACCTAGTGAAGCATAGGACCCAGGAGGTAGACCAGCAGCAGACAAGCGCCCAGCTCCTGTTGACTGTCCAGCAGCATGCCGTGCCTTTGCACCTGCAGCAGCATTAACATCAATGTCACTGCGGGACCTCTGCAGTGTTCCTGGACTTGGAGCAGTCTTGCTGCTACTTCCTGAAACTAAAAAGAGTAAAGATAGTAAAATTAAATCTAAATTAAGCCCACTTATTATCAAAAGTTTGGTTAAGATTTTCCATCTCTATCCAGTATATGGTCTTATAAACCATAAGGTTAACTTGATTCAATATATTCAATACAATCCTATATAATATAAAATATAAAGCAGTAGTCCCCAACCTTTCTGTTGCAATAACATATTCATGTTCCCAGAAGAGTGTGGTGGGTGCCAGATGACCAGCCGCCAAGATGCCACCGAGAAGCAGTGTCATCGAGAAGCATCGCCGCCGAAATGCCGCCGAAAAGCAGCGGTATTTCGGCACAACACTTCTTGGCACTGCCGCTTCTCAGCGGCTGGTTGTCCAGCGGCCGTGCTCCTTGGCGGCAGGTTGTCCGGCGGAAGCGTTCCCTTGTCAGTAGGCGGGTGCACATAAATGCCCCAGCGGGAGCTATGGCGCGCGCGGGCACCGCGTTGGGGACCACTGATATAAAGTAACTATATTAACAGAAGGCTAAGGTTGCAAAAATCAAGCCCACAAAAGATACTAAAATGACAGAATTGTGGTTGCCTGTGCAACCTTAATGCGGCCCCGCTGTGTGCAGGTATTACGATATAATCTTTAATTACAGAATAACATACTATTTTTTCCAGTAGGACCCCTGCCTCATTCAGTCCATAGAATAGATAGTGCTCACGGAAGGGGGATCATTCATTTCTTTTACCTTCCTCATTCAATGCATTGTCCCAGGCCTTATTTAATACACACCATTCCATCTTCCTACCCCCATGCACGAAGTACAAAATCATTAATTTCCACATAAGCAGTTCTGTGGTCTATTCATCATAGTATCCAAGTGCTTCATAAACATTAATTTATCTTCATATTATCTGTGAGATTAGGTGGTATTATTTTTTCCAGTTTACAACTGAAGAACTGAGGCAAAGAGATAAGGACAAATTTGTCCACTTATTTAAAATGCCCAACTTGATGAAACCAGGACCAGATTTTTAAGAGTACTTAGCATTTTTTTTTACCACTTTATATGTTCACAGCACAGCTCTAGTTCTCTTCAGTTATGGCTGTGAGTGCTCAGCATTTCTGCAAATCATACTGGTGGGTCTCAAGTTTGGCATCCAGAAAATGAGAAACACAGTTAATGGCCACCTGTAAAATGGTGTGGTTTAAGTGATTTAGACAGCATCAAATAGGATCTCTGTGACAGAAACAGGGATAGAATTTGATTTTCTGGGGCACAATTCAACTACCTTGCCTATGAGACTATCCTTTCTCTTCCTGTAGTCTCCTGCCTCACTCAAAACACCCTTCCAATTTCTGCAATAGATTAAGCAAAAGTCCTAGAGACAACAGTCTCATTCATGACACAACCCTGACTTATTCCCTGATCAGGTCCATCTTGCTCACTGAATGATGCAGCAGTCCTGTATAAAAAAATAGTATAAGATTCTTACCAATGCAAACACATAAGATGGTGAATTAAGGTTGCACAGGTAACTTCAGTTCTTGCATTTAACTACCTTTTGAACATTACAGTTTCAACCTAATAGAGGATAGTGTTTTGGGTTGTTTTTTTTAATACACCTCTACCCTGATATAACGCTGTCCTCGGGAGCAAAAAAAAATCTTACTGCGTTATAGGTGAAACTATGTTATATCGAACTTGCTTTGATCCGCCGGAGCACGCAGCCCCACCCCACTGGAGTGCTGCTTTACCGCGTTATATCTGAATTTGTGTTATATCGGGTCGCATTATATTGCGGTAGAGGTGTATCTATTTATTTATTTAGGAAGTTTAAGGGATTTACAAATCATGGTCATGTAAATATCAGAAACAAACGGATAATTACAACAGTGAGTTTATTTTTTTTTTGTTTAGAGAAAAATTATGCAGCAATATAATTCTCAAATCTCACTAACAGAATGTTACCTTATTACAGAGTGAACCTCCTTATATTAGCCAGGATGTGTTATTTCTAGAACTTTATTAAACTGAGTGAAACTACTGACTGTTCATATTTATCAAATCAGGTGTGTCTATCAAATATTAATATTGAAACAATTGGCAGAGGTGCATTTTGTTTTTGGCAGGCAAATGTACTTTGAGCAAATTCTCTCTTGTGGAACCACCATATTGATCCCCTACTTCTCAGCTCCTGCAACCCTCTCTGCAGTCCAGTCAGACTCATTTCTCTTTCTCCTCATCACTGACTCTCCCTGTTCTCCATCCCTGTGTCTGGCACCCAACAACCAGAAGGGGCAACTGCAGGAAAGGTCTCGCTCAGCCACTACAGTCCCACACTAGAGCATACCCAGAACAATCCTCTGAGAATTTACTTGCCAAACTCTAATACATTTCTATTGAGCAAGGAAGAATTGAGATTTTCCAAAGGCTGAGAACTTGGCCACATTTGGGTGAATTTTCACAGGGACAAAAAGGTACATCCCTGACACCAAGGCTATCCCACTGTGAAATTTCAAGTCCCTATTCCAAAGCACAGAGGCACTAGAGCTTCTCTATTATATAGATTTAGGATTCTTTTTTTTTGGTAAGGGAAAAAAAAACCCGTATTTTTCTTTAATCTTGTTCTCTGAAACGGCTGAACTATTTTAGCTGGAAAATAAATTCCATTTGAGGCAGGCACCCACCACAGAAAATTTCAGCCCAAAAAGCTGAAGTATGGCAAGGTTATATATAACAGAAAAAACAGGGTCTTACAATGGCAAGTGATAGTAGTCTTAACTATAAGTGGAACTGGTATCAACGCATATAATAATACAATTCTGTATCAGAATAAACAGAAAAATAGCCATAATTTAAGATTTTTTTGTAAGTCTAATTTAAAATATGAACATAACTTTCTAGATGGTCAATTTGTAAGAAACAAGTCTATTTGTGTGTACTGTACAGCAATGAAAGCATACCTCTGCCAGCTATACTTGCTGGGCTGGCTGTGGACCATTTAGAAGATAAAGGACGACTGAAAGAAAAGCAAACAATAACTACATTAGTAAGATAAATCTCAATTGGATCCAAAGAGCAATTATACATTATGAAAACACTTTTCAGTTCTGCATCTTTTTACTTCCATTTTCTATTTCTACTTTATGACATTTATTCAGGTAACACACATACTATACAGAATGACCCATAAAGCATGCTCATCCTAATACATCACCTGCTTTTGCACATTATAAAATTAATTCCTTGCTATAGTATTATTTAATACTTTGGTGACTGCAGACATAATATAAACCCTTTAATATAAACTGCAGATGTACAGAACTATCTAGTTCCAGCCAGAGGCTTGAGAGAAACATGTTGGGTGCTGAAGGTGGCTCGATTCTGTTTCTCTTGCTTTGCTTTCTACACCTCCTCACACATAAACCCCACTTAAAAAAAAAAAAAACCCTCTCTTCTGAACCTACTCCCTGCTCCAACTCTTGTTCTACATTTTCTTCCAATCCTGCTCCCAATATTCCTACACAATGTACCTTAAATAGTTTGGGAGTTACATGGCTCCCAACACACAGATGTAAAGATACTACCTAGCAATGTTAAGTCCTTTGGTAAGATTCTATCTTATCCACAATTCAATATTCAGTCCACATGCAACCCTTCAAGTTTCATGAACAAATTACAAATCAAGTTCCTAGTAGTGATTATGCATTAGCTTAAGCAAAGGGTGAGCAAGCCATCTGTGAAAGTACATATTAGTTGTTGAAGATAGTGTTGCCAACACCGTTCCCCATAAATTTCTATTTAAAAATGTTTATATAATTACAAATGACATATTGCAGCTAAAATTTGGCATAGATAAGGGAAAGGACTCAATTTTTAAGGCTACTAGTTAAAAGTATTGCTACCAAAAAATTAACTTTTCAGTGTTTGGGGGGCGGGGGGCATTCTTTCTACTCCCCTTTGGCCCACAAACAAAATCAGTGAAAATCAAATTAACTCATTTCGGAAGATCACTAATCTAGACTAAGGTCTTTACAGTTTTGGTTTCCCCAAATTTGGCACCATAATTCAGATTGGTTCTGAGAGCTGAAGTAGTATATTTGTTTTCCACACAGATTTCTATTGTAGCCTATACTAGATGTGATTTAAGAACAGAACTTCATATGTTCAGGATGTCTTCCATAATTTGAAGGATAGAACTTCCACATACTACTATTTCCATCACCACATGCAGCTTCTATTTATGAAGAAAGGCCAGTCCTTTTCCAATGAGGCTTCTAGATGAAGATAAGTTGTACCTATTGAGGACAGCAGTACTGTCCTGCAGCTAAGTGCCAATTTCAACTTCATTTTGGCAATTAGAACAATACTGAAAAAGAAAACTGAAGAAGTAATTGTGAAGATAAAATTAACTCATTTTTGTTCATCATAGAACTTACACTATTCCACTGTTCAGTGGAACTGAATTTCAACAATTTCCACCCCACCATCAATCTCAGCCTGGACCAGTCCACACAAGAGAGCCACTTCCTGCACACTACAGTATACAAATAAGCTATGGTCACATAAACAACACACTATACCGGAAACCTACTGACCTCTATACTTACCTACATGATTCCAGCTTTCATCCAGACTACATCACACAATCCATTATCTACAGCCAACCTCTAAGATACAACCGTATTTGCTCCAATACCTCAGACAGAGGCAAACACCTACAGGATCTCTATCAAGAGTTCTTAAAACTATAATACCCACCTGGTGAAGTGAAGAAAAAAACGGTTACTCACCCTTTTTGTAACTGTTGTCCTTCAAGATGTGTTGCTCATATCTATTCCAGTTAGGTGTGTGTACGTGCCGCATGCACAGCTGTCAGAAACTTTTCCCTAGCAGCTACCCGTTGAGCCAGCTGTGGAGTCCCCTGGAGTGGTGCAGATATGGCGCTCTATATACAACCCTGCCGGCCTGATCCCCCTTCAGTTCCTTCTTGCCAGCAACTCTGACAGAGGGGAAGGTGGGGGCGGGGGGAGGGGAATGGAATAGATATGAGCAACACATCGCAAAGAACAGTAGTTACAAAAAGGGTGAGTAATCGTTTTTTCTTCTTCGAGTGCTTGCTCATATCAATTCCAGGTAGATGACTCCCAAGCCTTACTTCGGAGGTGGGGTCGGAGTCAAGGTATTGCAGATCGAAGCACCGCTCTACCGAAGGCTGCATTGTCCTGAGATTGGTGGACGATGGCGTAGTGCGACGTAAAGGTGTGCACTGAAGTCCACGTGGCAGCCCTGCAAATTTCCTGAAGAGGTACATAGGCCAGGAAGGCTGTCAACAAGGCCTGTGCCCTCGTGGAGAGAGTCATAATGCCAGGCAGAGAAACCTTTGCCAAGTCGTAACAAGCGTGAATACAGGCTGTGATCCAGGAGGAGATCCACTGGGAAGCGACTGGCGAACCTTTCATCTGCTCTGCTAAAGTGATGAACAACTGGGTTCTTTTGCAGAAAGGCTTCGTTCGGTCAGTATAGAAGGCGAGCGCCCTTCTAACGTCCAGCGAACACAGCTGCTGTTCATGAGGGCCGGCGTGCAGTTTTGGGTTAAAAACTGGCAGAAAAATGTCCTGGCTAACATGAAAGTGGGACACAACTTTGGGAAGAAAGGCTGGGTGAGATCTAAGCTGCACCTTGTCCATATGAAAAATAGTGTATGGAGGCTAAGACGTGAGGGCCCGCAGCTCAGACATGCGTTGTGCCAAGATGATGGCCACCAAAAAAGCAAGAGAGAGGTAGAGGAGTGAACAGGAAGCTAATGGCTCAAAGGGAGGACCCATGAGGTGAGAAAGAACTAAATTAAGGTCCCAGGTTGGGACTGGCGGCTACTTCAGGGGATGAATCTTCTCCAAACCCTTCAGGAAACGTCCCACGATGGGGTGCGCAAACACTGAGCACCTGGAAACACGGGGGTGAAAAGCCAATATAGCCACGAGATGGACCTTGAGAGAACTGAATGCCAGGCACTGGTCCTTCAAGTGCAAGAGATAATCCAGGATACACAAGATTGAAGCCTGGAGCGGAAGCACCTGCCTTTGGGCACACCAAATAGAAAATCTTTTCCATTTTGCTTTGTAAGTGGCTCTGGTAGATGGCTTGCAGCTCTCCAGAAGTACCTACCTCACCGGGTCTGAACAGGCGAGCTTTGCCTGTTTCAACCACAGATCTTCCAGGCCATGAGGTGGAATGACTGAAGGTCTGGGTGAAGGAGGCAGCCATGATTCTTCAAGATGAGGTCGGGAGCGAGAGGTAGATGTACCAGGGACTGGACTGACAGGTCCATGGCGGGTACCAGCACTGGCGAGGCCAAGCTGGAGCCACCAGTATGACGTCCGCCCTTTCCCTGTGGACCTTGAGAAGCACCTTGTGGATGAGTGGAAATGGTGGGAAGGCATATAACAGTTGACTGGACCATGGAATCAGGAAAGTATCTGCGATCGAGCCTGGGTTTTGACCCTGGAAGGAGCAGAAGGTTGGACAATTCCTGTTGGCCCATGTAGTGAACAAGTAGATTCGGGGAAACTCCCAACTGTGGAGAATTGAGTGGATGACGTAGGAGGGCTTCCTGACAAAGAGAAAAAGATCAGGCTCCGCCTTGCCTGTTTATATAAAACATAGTTGTGGTATGGTCCATAAGCAGCACTACATAGTGGCCCTGCAAGCGGGACAGAAACACTTGGCATGCAAGGCGGATCGCCATGAGCTCTTTGATGTTCATATGCAGAGCCAGTTCCTCCACTTGCCATAAGCCCTGAGTTGTCAGGCTTCCAACATGTGCTTCCCAGCCTAGTGCAGACGCGTCCGTTACCGGAATCAAGGTGGGCTGGGGAGGGTGGAAAAGAACCCCAGTGGCCACCATGCGGGGTCAAGCCACCATCATAGGGAATTGAGAATATGCCTTGGAACGGTCAGAACCCTGTCCAGACTGTCATGGCCAGGGCGATACTCGGTGTGAGCCATGCTTACAGAGGCCTGATTCGCAATCTGGCACGCTGCACCACGTAGGCCCAGCAGCCTGAGACACTGCCTCGCCATGGTGGTGGGAAAGCTGCAAAGGCTGCTGTTATCTGCGAGAGGGCCAGATGCCACACCTCTGGGAGGTGCGCTCTCGCTTGATTGGCATCAAGGACTGCCCCGATGAACTCTTTTCTTTGAGTCGCGGTGAGGACGGATTTGCTGACACTGAAAATGATGCCTAAGTGATTGAACGTGTCTCTGACCATTTGCACCTGCAATTCCACTTGCTAACGAGAGCGGCCTTGGAAGAGCCAGTCATCAAGGTAAGGGTAGACATGCATGTGATGGCAGTGAAAGAAGGCTGCCACGACTGCCATGCATTTGGTGAAGATGCAGGGAGCCGTGCATCGACCGAATAGGAGAGATGTGAATTGATAATGTACCTTGTTTACCATGAAGCGGAGGAATCATTTGTGAGACGGGGTGATAGATATGTGAAAATAGGCATCCTTCGTATCGAGGGTAGCGTACCAGTCTCCCGGATCCAGAGAAGGGATGATTGTGTTCAAGGAGACCATGTGGAACTGTTGAGTTCCCTCAGGTCCAGAATTGGCCTTAGGCCTCCCTTTGCTTTGGGGATGAGGAAGTAATGGGAGTAGAAACCCTTGCCTTTGAGCTCCTGGGGCACCTCCTCCACAGCTCCTAGAGCGAGGAGGGTCTGAACCTCCTGGATAAGAAGTTGCTTGCGAGAGGAGTCCCTGAAGAAGGATGGGAAAGGGGGATGGGAGGATGGGGAGGAGCAGAAGTGGATAGAATATCCCGCCTCTACCATGCGGAGCACCCACTGGTCCAATGTAATAAGGGACCATGCACAGTAGAAGCAGGATAGACAGTTCAGGAAGGGAGGATAACTGGATGGGCTGTGGACTGGTAATCTGTCCTCATGCGCACCTTCAAAAGGGGCGCTTAGGGCCTGGAGGGGGCTTGGACTGGCCCTGGCCCTGCCCCTGCCCAGGAGGAGGGCACGACCGCCTATATCTATTCCTCCTGCAGGAGAAGTCCTGCCTGGGCCTAGTGGGGAAAGACCACTGCTGGGTGGTCTGCACTTTGAAAGGCTTCCTTTGGGTCACCGAGGTATGCATACCAAGGGATTTAATGGTATTACGGAAGTCCTTCAGGCTACGCAGTCTAGAGTTTGTCTGCTCAGCAAATGGGCCCTGGCTGTTGAACGGGAGGTCCTGAATTGTTTGCTGAACTTCCGGAGGAATGGAGCCAAGCATTGCATCTCATCGTGATACCTGACGCCCGGGTACACGGCATTCAAAGAACCCTGGAAGGAAGTCCGGGCTACAATTCTGCCCTTCTCAGCGATGGCCCCCAGTTCAGCCCTTGACTTGGATGGGAGAAGCTCTTTGAACTTTTGAATCACAGACTGTGTTGTAACTGTATCTGCTCAGGTCTGCAAGCTGGTTAGCAATCAGGAGAGAAAGGACCCCTGCTGAATGAACTTTTCTCCCAAACAAATCAAGGCATTTAGCATCTCTTGATTAGGGCACAGGCCCCTGCTGACCCTGCCTCTCTTTTTCATTCACTGCCTCCACAACAAGGGAACACGGAGGAAGATGGGTGAAAAAATATTCGTACCCTTTAGTGGGGACAAAGTACTTTCCTTCGACCCCTTTGGCCATAGGAGGAATGGAGGCAGGCATTTGCCAAATAGTCTTGGTGTTAGACTGGATAGTCTTTAGCAGAGGTAAGGCCACCGAGAGGGACCCTCTGGTGCCAGGATGTTCACCACAGGGTCCTCGTTCTCTACCACCTTCTCCACCTAGAGCTTCATATTTAGGGCCACCCTTCGGCCCTGAAGTCCATGGGTGGTGGACCGGATGTGGAGGTACCCATCACCGCCTCGTCAGGAGATGACGAGGAAGAAGCCACCGATTCCGTGTTGGCCTCATGATCCTCTAGGACTGGTTTCTCCCAACCCCCGGGTGTAACCTCCACTGGGGATGGGGTTGGATCTGGGTTCTGAGATGGATCCTGAGATGAGCAGCTGATGGTTGCCTCAGGGAAGCGAGACCCCAAATGGGATGGTGGGGGAGCGCCGGGGTGGGGCACCTTGGGCCTGATGGTACGTCTCAGGGGTCCAGAATTGCCACTGGGGTTGCCAGTGGGGTGCTGAAGCGTCCTGTCTAAGATTTCCCGGCCCTGATCTGGGTGCTTCTGATGCCCCCAATGCTCTGCCTGACCTGAGGGAGGTCGACGTTGAGTGGGAGGGCCAAGAGGGAGCAGTGCGGGACTGCCCCACGGAGGCCTCCTCCTCCTTGAATGGATGGGATGAGTGCCATGGGGAATAACGAGGACCGGACAGTGACCAGTGGTGCCAATGCAAGGAATGGCAAGGAGATGTGAAGCGGTGCCAGGAGGTTGATCGGCGCCGTGAAGTAGGGCTTCACGTTGGTGGAGAGTGGTGCTGTGATTTAGAGCGGCGCTGCGATCGAGGCCCGAGCCAAAGTGGGACTGGTGTCCAGAGTGAGATCTGGAACGGTGCTGCAAACGGGAGCGGTGCCGTGACACAGAGGGACGACTGGGAAGTGCAGTCCGAGTCGATGTGAGCGGTGCTGCAAGGTCACAGATTGGGATCTGGAACTCAAGCAGGACTACAACCTATCAGCCGACGACCACCTCAAGTGGAAACGGCTCTGAGGGTCAGGGCTGCGAGACCAGTGCCGCAAGTCGGACCGGTGCCACAAGTCAGACCGGCATGGGGCATAAGTGCGGCGCCAGGACTCAGAGCAGCGCAGAGATCCTGGTTGGGGGGCAGACGGCCCGAACATAGCCAGTTGGCCCCTGGACCGTGCCAGGCCTCGGGGTAGCAAAGGCATTGAGACTGGGGACTTGGGCGCTGTCATTTCGATAAGCCCCCCAGTGGCCGCGAAAGTGTCCGGTGTGGAGGGTAGCATGACCACCTCCACCTGCAGCCACGGAGAGTCCAGGAGTGTGGGGCTTCCTGGGGAGATGGGGGCCGTTAAGGTTGAGCCTGACCGGAGGGTCTGTCAGCCGTAGGCCCATGCTCCGCACCGTGCCCTGCCGACGCTGCGGTTTCCGCGTCAGGCCATTACAATCATAGAATCATAGAATATCAGGGTTGGAAGGGACCTCAGGAGGTCATCTAGTCCAATCCCCTGCTCAAAGCAGGACCAATCCCCATTGTGGAGGCTTGTCCTTAGCCTGCTTCTAGTGGGCAGCCAGCGAGTGGGAGTGGTGCCGAGGGGAACTCTTCTGGGCCCCGGGAGACTGCCGGCCCTTGGGAGGACGTGCCGAGTCCTTTTTCAATGCCGTGGATGGCACCGCCGGAGGAGCACTCTGCACCGAGGTGCTCAGGGCCAGGTCCTGCTGCGGACAAAGGGCAGACTCCATGAGGAGTTGTTTTAAAACGAATGTCCCTCTCCTTTCTAGTGCGAGGCTTGAAGGCCTTGCAGATATTGCATTTATCTGTCTGATGGGCTTCTCCCAGACATTGGAAACAGGAGTCATGGGGGTTGCCCATGGGCATACGCTTGGCACAGGAGCTACAGGATTTGAAGCCCTGGGATGGCATGCCCCAGAGCCCTGCAGGACCCTCGCTGAAGGGGAAAAACCCTCCAACCACTAAAGACTACAATTAACAACTAGAAGAGAACAATTAACTAACAATGGGTAACTATATACAAAGATAAGCATAAGAGCTAGAGATTAGTGAAGCACTTGCGAGCAAGTGACCACTGTTCCAACAACCGTCACTGGCGGTAAAAAGGAACTGAAGGGGGGTTGGGCTGGCAGGGTCATATACAGAGTGCCATATCGGCACCCCTCCAGGGGGCTCCACAGTCGGCCCGACAGGTCTCTGCTAGAGAAAAGTTTCTGACAGCCGTGCACATGGCGCACACACACACACCTAACTGGAATTGATATGAGCAAGCACTTGAAGAACAGATTGACAGAGCCAGAAGGGTACCCAGGACCTACTACAGGACAGGCCCAACAAAGAAATTAACAGAATGCCACTAGCCGTCACCTACAGCTCCCAACTAAAACCTCTCCAGAGCATCATCAAGGATTTTCAACCTATCCTGAAGGACGATCCCTCACTCTCATAGACCTTGGGAGACAGGCCAGTCCTTGCTTACAGACAGCCCCCCAATCTGAAGCAAATACTCAAGAGCAACTACACACCACACAATGAAAAACACTAACCTAGGAACAAACCCCGTTGCCAACTCTGTCCGCATATCTATTCAAGGGACACCATCATAGGACCTAACCACATCAGCCACACCATCAGGGGCTCATTCATGTGCCATCATGTGTTAGCAATGCTCCTCTGCCATGTACACTGGCCAAACCAGACAGTCTCTATGCAAAAGAATAAATGGACATAAATCAGACATCAAGAATTGTAACATTCAAAAACCAGTAGGAGAGCACTTCAGTGTCCCTGGACACTCAATAACAGACTTTAAAATGGCAATTCTTCAACCAAAAAACTTCAAAAACAGACTCCAACAAGAAACTACAGAACTGGAATTAATTTGCAAACTTGGCACCATCAAATTAAGCCTGGGAGTGGATGGGTCACTACAAAAAGTAATTTTCCCTCTGTTGATACTCGCACCTTCTTGAAAATGGTTGGGAATGGGCGACGTCCACCTTGACTGCATTGGCCTCGTTAGTACTACAAAAGTAACTTTCCCTCAGTTGATATTCATCCCTTTTTGTCAACCGTTGAGAATAGGCCACTTCCACCTTAATTGAATTGGTCTCGTTAGGACTGACCCCCCACTTGATAAGGCAACTTCCATCTTTTCATGTGCTATAATATATATACTGTTTACTGTATTTTTCACTCCAGGAATCTGATGAAGTGGGTTTTAGCCCACAAAAGTTTATGCCCAAATAAATTTGTTAGTCTCTAAGGTGCCACCAGGACTCCTCGTTATGTTTGCTGATACAGATTTAACACAGCTACCACTCAAACCTGTAGGCATATTAGAACTAGACAATTTTTGTTCTTTCAGACTGGGAATCATTTCAGTGACACTTACTTGAGACTCTCCTGTGAACTTGAAGATGACCTGTCTGACTGAGGGAGAGATGCTATACTGCCAGAATTCTTCAAGTAAGTCTGGAGACTTTTTTGATAGGATGGCTCAAGGTTATTGTACAGGACCTCTGCTTCTCCAGGAAAGTGACTTCTAAGACCCAGGTAAGTCCTACAAAACAAAAGAACAGCTAGGTAGAACTGTGAAAGGGTTTGTTTTTTTTAAACTACACGGAAAAAAATGAAAATCCAGCTGTGACACAGACTAGAAAAGGTTACACAACTAGCAGGCTAATTGACCTAAATTCAATCTTTATAAAAGGTGTTAAAAAGTATGTAAATGGTAATTAGGGCCATTTCATGTTAGATAGACTAGAGCTTTGAAATGGAAACCTGTACTGTTAGGGTAATACTACTTGAATGTGTTTACTTATATCTCATTAATGTTAACCATGTAAACAGTTTCTATTGATGCAGAGATCAAAAGGGAGGATTAACACTTAGATGAAACTTGAGTATAACAACATCATTATTACTAACTTCAAAGTGAAATATAGATAAACTGTCTATGAACTGCTTAATGAATAATTAGCTACATTGATTAGTATAAGGTAACTACTAGTGATGCTTAGGAAAGAGAAGGTTACTTCAAAAGACTATTGTTCACAAAAGAGGCTGCAAAAAATCTCTATAAAAACTCTTGGGACCTGATCATTTCATCTCAAATCTGCTTATGCTTCATCAGGGGAAGCTTGGACCACAAGACTGAGATCTCCAGTGCCATCTGGATCACCCTGATATTGAACATTGGACTGAACCTATGGACTAATTCTAAAAGAACTCTGTACAACTCCAAAGCTCACCATCTGCACTATGAAACTGACCTAAGAAGAACATTCATGTCTGTATGTACAATGATTTTTAAAACAATATTCTCCCTCTTCTCTTTGTAAATTTTAGTTTAGTTAATAAGAATTGGCTGTAAGCATGTATTTGTGTAAGATCTGAAATATTCATTAACTTGGTTGGTAACCTGTCTGATCCTTTGGGATTGGTAGAACTTTTCATATGATGAACAAGATTTTCAATAAACTCATATTTGACTTGGCTGTCTGGGTGGGAGCCCAAAGGCTGGGCTGCTTTTAGGGAACTATGTTTTTAGCTTCTGGGTAACCAGTAAGGTATTGTAGAAGCTGTTTTGTTGTTGGCTTGGTAAATCTGCGTATCAGAATAACCACCAGTTTTGGGGATTGTCTGCCCCATTCTTTGCAGTTTGCCCTAAATAAGCAATCTCAGCGTGGCTCCCAGTCACACCAGCACTTAAATGTGCTGAATGCTTCTCCACTAGCCAGGTTATGGAGGCATCTAGCACAAAAGTCTGAACTAATCTTTCCAAAGTAACTTCTGTCCTCCCATCACATTCTCTGTGATATATCTTTAGATATTTCCTGCTCACTGAAGATACCCCAGAATATACCATCAAATATTAGCAGCCAATAGTATCTGTGATGTCACAGAATGATCCATTCTAAGAAACTTTCAGTGAACCAGCACAATATAAAGGGTATTTCTCAAAAGGAAATTTTTTTTTAAAAGTTAGTTAAGATTTATGGTGATTTAATTTTGCTTCAAAGTTTGCCTTTGAAGTGTATTATTATTTTGGAAAACAGAAGGTGCTTGAGAAACACTAGATACTGATTCTGCATTTTAAACAGATGTACTTTTCATGTAATTCAGAATTCATTGCACATTACACAAATGTAAAAGACTGGCCTGGTGGCATAGCAGTAGTGGTCTGCCTTAATGGTCTACAGCCAAACTAAAGCAGCCAAACAGGAGTGAATTTAGCCCTCCCCAGTTCCATTTAGCACAATCAGGTGAGGATTTCAAATCCTAACTGAGACCATTTGAATGCTAACAATACTTACTAGCAGTTTTATTTTCACCACTACACAGAGTGGTACAGTGGAGAGGCTACAGGACTGGGACTCAGGAGAGCTGGGTTACATTCCTGGCTCTGCCACTGACCTGCTGTGTGACCTTGGGCAAGTCACTTCATCGCTCTCTCACTCTCCCCCCAGAAAGTCCTAAGCGCTGCCAAACAGTTGGGCTTTCTGGGAGGGAGGGGCAAGAGTGGAGATGCGGCACTTCCCCACTCCTCCCTCTCTCTCCCAGCGCTTTGCGCTTAGGACTTTCTGGGAGGGAGGGGGAGCAGTGGAGACGCAGCCCTTCCCTGCTCCCCCTCCTCCCTCTCAGAAAGTCCTAAGCGCTGGGAGGGAGAGGGAGGGGGAGGAGGTGGAGAAGAGGAACTTATGCAATGCTCCCTTGTAAAGTCGCTGCTCTTCCACAGAATCTTACAAGCAGTGGATAGAGCAGGCAGCCAAACGACATTATAAGGGAGCATGGCAAAACTTTAAACGAGCATGTTCCCTAATTGAGCAGTGACGTAACTTTGAAACAATGTTAAGGGGAGGATGTTAAGTGAGGAGTTACTGTACTACAATATATAGACTTCCCTTCCCTTGGTATAAAATGTCAAATCTTTCAACCAAGGTTACAAGTTCACTCAAAACTCTTACTTTCTTGCCTCCACTCTTGCCTCAGCATCAGCATCATGAATGCCCTTCTTGATGGTTTCAACCAAGACAGTTGCATGCCTAGAAGACAAACATTCCTCATGTTAGTTTTTACTTTTACAAATTTAATTATACCAAGGTAATTTCTTACCTGTTAATTAAGTTTCTCTAAGTCATACAGAGTACATCTAAATAGCAATTAAAAACACGCGGCACCAAGTTTTGGAGCTAGGTCAAATGACTTGGGCTCAAGGGGTTCAATCTGTCAGGCTAAAAATTGCAGTAGAGACATTCAGGCTCGGCCTAGAGCCTGAGCTCTGAGACCCACTCCTCTCGCGGGGGCTCAGAGCCCAGTCACCAGCCTTAGCCCAAATATCTAAATTGCAATTTTTAGCCCCACAGCATGAGTCAACTGACCTGGGCAGCTGCAGCTATGCCAAGGGTCTTTTATGGTACCAGTCACGCAAGGGCAGAGTCTGCCCCCTCCCCACTCTGAGTGTACCTTAATAGTATGCGTGCGCGACCAGTCTCCTCAGTTCCTTCTCTACAATGGAGGCTACCCCAACTCCGAAGTAGAGGGGAGGAGGATGGGCAGTGGAGCACCCACAGGGACACTCATCTTGAAGAACGTCAGTTACTGCACAGGGCGAGTAACCTCCTCCTCCTCCTCTTCTTCGAGAGATATCCGTGTGGGTGCTCCACTCCAGGTGATAGAAAAGCAGTGTATCTCAAGGAGGTAGGGACTTCGTATCTGGTAGGAATGCAGTAGATAATACAGCTCTGCCTAATTGTGTTATCAGAGAGAGGTCCTTGAGTAAGGGCATAGTGCTTAACAAATGTGTGTTCAGAAGACAAAGTGGCCACTTTACAGATGTCAGCCAAGGGAACTTTGCATAGAAAAGCCATGGAGGTAGCCACAGATCTAGTGTAGTGAGTTCTGATGCCGACTGGAGGCGTCATTTTCTTTATCTGATAGCACAGTCGGATACACACAGAAATCCAGTTTGAAAGTCTCTGGGTAGAAATAGGTGTCCCTTTGGAACGCTCTGTGATGGAGACAAATTCCTAAAGAGCTTGGTTCTCTCCAAATAGAAGGACAAAGCCCTGCGTACGTCTAACATATGCAAGTGGAATGACGAATGCACCTTTGGAAGGAATTTGGAATGTAATTGGAGGGTAACCTTGTCCTTAAAAAATAGTGTATATGGTGGTCTGCCATGAGAGCTGTTATTTCTCCTGCCCATCTGGCAGAGGTGACTGCCACTAGGAATGTTGTTTTCATAGAGAGGGAGCAAGTGGCTAGGGGCTCAAATGGTTGTTGAGTTAAGCAGGATAAAACTAAGTGAAGGTCACACGGAGGGATAGGAGATTTAATGTCTGGGTATAGGGATTAGAGCCTGGTGATTAGATGAGCAAAACCAGAGGTATTGTCCATCTTGTCATGAAAAGTTGTAATAGCAGCAAAGTGGACTTTGATTGAGCTGAAAGAAAGGCCCGATTGCTTGAGGTCTAATAGGTAGTCAAGCATGATTGGGAGAGGTAGAGAAGTAGGAAGTTGTTGTTTAGGTGAGCACCAATGTGTGAATCACTTCCACTTACGGAGATAGGTGATGCGAGTAGATTGTGTTCTCAATGTAGGAGCACTCTTTGAACCTGCTCAGAGTATGCTAGTTCGTTTTGGGAGAACCATGTAGGAACCAAGCTTTGAGGTGGAGCATGGACAGGTTGGGGTGAAGAAATCAGCAGTGTTGCTGCGATAGGAAGTTTGGAGTGAGGGGCAACAAGATTAGTGGGCAGATTGATATTCTGGTGAGGACCGGAAACCATGGTTGTCTGGGCAACGATGGGACAATCAGAATTACCATGGCACAATCTGTCCGTATCTTTGTTCGAACTCTGTGGAGAACCGGTATAGAAGGAAAAGCATACAGCAAGTCCTGGCGCCATGGGATCATGAACGCATCTCCCAGGGAATGTCTGCCCAGTCCCGCTTGGGAGCAAAATTCAGGACATTTCATGCTTTTCGCAATTGTGAAAAAATTTATGTTGTATAGCCCCACATGTGGAGCGTCTGCTTAATTCATCCGCTGTGGTATTCATAGCTCTGGGAAGATAGGCGGCTGATATCCAAATGTTCGCAAGGCACCAATTCCAGAGCTTCATGGCTTCTGTGCAAAAGTGACTGAGAGCGAGCCCCACCCTGCCTGTTTACATAGAACATGCAGGTGATGTCTGTCATTATCCATACATGTTGGTTCCGGATTAATGGGAGGAAGTGACGGCAGGCATTGCATGTGTCTCGAAGTTCTAGGACATTTATGTGCAGGGAGGTTTCGGCTTAAGACCATAGGCCCTGGGCTGTGTGGTGGGACATGTGTGCACCCCACCCAACAGTTGCTCATGAGAGGGGTCCCTGAAGAGGGACAGGGAGGGTGGGTGAGTAGGAGGCAAAGATAGGAAAAGGATCGAATAGCCAATTGTGACAACCTCAATAACTCACTTTTCAGTCGTAATGTTCTGCCATTGATGGGAGAATGGTCGCAGGCGGTGTCCAAAAATAGGGACATGCAGTGTAAGCACTGAAGTGGGAACACTGTTTTCTAAATCCTCGACCAAGGCTTCAAATCTGCTCATTAGTTGGAGGGGGCTGAGATGCTGCCGAGGAATTGGAACGGCAATGATGGTATATGGGTCTCTGGCATTGCTGTTGTCGTTGCTCATGTGATCTATGGAATTGCTGGGTATATGCGGGGTAGTGTGGACGCTGGTAGGGTTGATATCGATATTGTCGCCTTCTGATCATAGGGGTTTGAATTCATAGAGACCGGAGAGTTGTCCTTGAGTTTCATTGAATGAAGTACATCGTTCATCGTGGAGGCAAAGAGAATTTGTCGCCGAAGGGAAGATCTTCAATGGTATTCTAGACCTCTTGAGGAAAGGAAGAGGAGGAAAGCCATGAACCTTGGCGCATGACCACTACTGTAGCAATGGATCTTGCTGCAGTGTTGGCTGCATCAAGAGCTGCTTGAAGAACAGTAGATTTGTCCCTCAGAAACTAGAGCTGTGAATTGTTGTTTCTTTTCTTCCAGAATGTCATCAATAAAGTCCATGAATTTGTTGTAATTTTTGTGGTCATATTTTGCCAGAACAGCAGTATAATTAGCAATGCAAAATTGTAAAGTGGAAGATGCATATACTTTATGTCCAAGCAGATCTAGTCACTTACTGTCCTTGTTGGATGCGGTAGAGCAGGGAAAAAGACAGTTACTCACCTTTGTAACTGTTCTTCGAGATGTGTTGCTCATATCCATTCCAATTAGGTGTGCGCGCACCGCGTGCACGCTCGTCGGAAGATTTTTACCCTAGCAACTCTCGGTGGGTCGGCTGAGTCACCTCCTAGAATGGGAAGGAGGGCAGGTTTGGAATGGATATGAGCAACACATCTCGAAGAACAACAGTTACAAAGGTGAGTAACCGTCTTTTCTTCATATCAATTCCAATTAGGTGATTCCCAAGCCTTACCTAGGTGGTGGGGTCGGAGTGAGATGTTGCAGAATGCAAAACTGCTGAGCCAAGGGCTGCATCATCTCTGGACTGTTGGACCAGTACATAATGTGAGGCAAAGGTGTGGACCGAGGACCAGGTAGCTGCACGACAGATCTCCTGGATGGGTATGTGGGCCAGGAAGGCAGCAGAAGAGGCCTGAGCCCTGGTAGAATGTGTAGTGAGGTGGCTCGATGGAACATGGGCCAAGTCATAGCAGGTGCGGATGCACGACGTCACCCAAGATGAAATCCTCTGGGAGGAGACAGGTAGGCCCTTCATTCGGTCTGCCACTGCGACGAAGAGTTGGGGCGTTTTACGAAAGGGCTTTGTCCGCTCGATATAAAATGTGAGCGCCCTACGGACATCTAGGGAGTGCAATTGTTGCTCCCTTCGCGATGAGTGTGGCTTCGGAAAGAAGACCAGAAGGAAGATATCATGGTTGATATGAAAGGCCGATACCACCTTAGGGAGGAAGGCCGGATGTGGTCGCAACTGCACCTTGTCCTTGTGAAACAGTATACAGTGGGTCCACCGTGAGAGCCCAAAGCTCAGAGACTCGTCTAGCCGATGTAATGGCTACGAGGAAAACTGTCTTCCAGGACAGGTATAGCAGTGAGCAGGTTGCCAGCGGCTTGAATGGGG